>NC_050071.1:113441548-113779881 GCF_009764565.3 Dermochelys coriacea
AAGGCTAGCCTAGCCTAGCCTAGGCAAGGCTAGCCTAGCCTAGCCTAGCCTAGGCAAGGCTAGCCTAGGCCTAGGCAAGGCTAGCCTAGCCTAGCCTAGGCAAGGCTAGCCTAGCCTAGCCTAGGCAAGGCTAGCCTAGCCTAGCCTAGGCAAGGCTAGCCTAGCCTAGCCTAGGCAAGGCTAGCCTAGCCTAGGCAAGGCTAGCCTAGGCAAGGCTAGGCAAGGCTAGCCTAGCCTAGGCAAGGCTAGCCTAGCCTAGGCAAGGCTAGCCTAGCCTAGGCAAGGCTAGCCTAGCCTAGCCTAGGCAAGGCTAGGCTAGCCTAGCCTAGGCAAGGCTAGCCTAGCCTAGCCTAGGCAAGGCTAGCCTAGCCTAGCCTAGGCAAGGCTAGCCTAGCCTAGCCTAGGCAAGGCTAGGCTAGGCTAGGCAAGGCAAGGCTAGCCTAGCCTGTGTCCATGTCGTTACTACCCCATCATACCAGGGAAAATTGAAATTCAGGGAAATGTCACTGGGGTGAAAGCAGGGGTAGTCCCAAACCTCCCATACCCCATGCTCATAGGCAGAGATTTCCCTGGTTTTGGAAACTTGCTTCCACCGGAGGAATTGGAGGGAGAGGAGCTCCCCAAACTTCAGGAGCTATTCCCTGTCCCAGGGAAAGTCAGGAAGACCAAGAGAAAGAAGGGCAGCCAAGGCTTTGGGTACCCGAATCCTGATACAAGGACAGAGGGCCACCTGTGTAGGCAGATGTAGATGGGCAACCAAAGGGGAGGGCCCCGAGACAGAGGAGGGGTCAGAGATTGCTTCCAACCCTAATCTCACAGAGCCAGCTGAGAGGGCAGAGACAGATCCCTCAGAGTTTGGGCTGATAAGCCCTGGGAGAGAGACTTTTGGATGGGACCAGGTGTCGAAGACCCAAGGTACGAGAAGTCAGGAAGGAGGTGGCTGAGATAGATGGGGTTCCTATAGAGGGAAAGGCCCGGGGGCCAGGGCCTTATTTGTGATCAAGAGGAATCTCCTATACCGGGTCGTGCAAATGCAGGACCAAGAGGTACACCAGCTCCTAGACCCCAGAAACTCCGGAAATATTAAACCTCGCTCACAGTTACCTTTTTGGAGCGCACCTGGGAGTGGAAAAAACCCAGACGCGAATCTTCCGCAGGTTCTTCTGGCCGGGGATACATGAAGATGTCCGGCAGTACTGTGCCTCTTGCCCCGAATGTCAACTGCACAGTCCTCGTCCACATCTAAGAGCTCCTCTGGTACCCCTGCCGATCATCAAAGTTCCATTAGAACGGATTGTCATGGATCTTGTGGGGCTGCTACAGAAAACAACCCGAGCCCACCAGTATGTGCTTGTCATCCTAGACTATGCAACCAGGTATCCAGAAGCTGTCCCCTTACAAAACATAGCTTCCAAGAGCATTGTCAAAGAATTAGTGGCAATCTTTGCCCGGATAGGGCTACCAAAAGAAATAGTCACAGATCAGGGAACACCATTCATGTCCAAGTTGATGAACGACCTGTGTTCCCTGCTCCATGTCCAGACCCTGCGGACCTTGGTTTGCCATCCACAAACCGATGGTCTGGTGGAAAGATTTAACCAGACCCTCAAGTCTATGATAAGAAAGGTGGTAAGCAAGGATAGGAAAGATTGGGACAACCTACCACCGTACCTCATATTCACCATCTGTGAGGTCCCCCAAGCTTCCACCAGATTCTCCCCCTTTGAGCTGTTGTATGGATGCAACCCCTAAGGCATCCTGGACATAGCCAAGGAAATTTGGGAGGAGGAACCCAGTGAGGGGAAGAACGTAATAGATTATGTGCTATGGCTGAGGGACCGGATAGCCTGGGTCACTCCCATAGTGAGGGATCACCTAGAGAAGTCCCAAGAGGCCCAGAGAACCTACTACAACCGGGATGTCGAAAACTAGAGTAGATATACCACGTCAACCTTCTGAAACCCTGGCATGCGCGAGAGGCACGCACAGTGGTTCGAGAAGAGCTGCACCCAGGGAACAAAAATCCTGAACAGGTGAAGGTGTATCCTGATCTAACGACAGCCAGAAGAAAGAGGTAACTGAGATAATTGCCCAGTATCAAGATGTATTTTCAACAAAGCCGGGTCGCACAACCAGGACATATTACTACATCATCACAAACCCTGGGGTCAGAGTAATTGAGGTCCTACTGGGTGCCAGCAGGCAAAAGAGAGGAAATAAAAGCGGAAGTCAGGAAAATGCTGGAGATGGGGATCATCGAAGAATCCCACAGTCAGTGGTCCAGCCCAATAGTGTTGGTGCCCAAACCTGATGGCACCATGAGGTTCTGCAACGACTTCCATTGACTAAACAAGATATCCCAGTTTGATGTCTACCCTATACCCCACATAGATGAACTAGTGGACTGTCTGGGGAATGTCCGGTACTTGACAACCCTAGACTTGACAAAGGGGTACTGGCAGATTCCCCTAGCCGAAGATGCAAAGGAAAAGACAGTGTTTTCCACAGCAGAGGGTCTCTTCCAATATACAGTCCTCCCTTTTGGACTACATGGGGCCCCAGCTACCTTTCAGCGCCTCATGGACAAGTTGTTATGCCCTCATGCCAGTTATGCTGCGGCCTACTTGGATGACGTGGTGATTCATACCCCAGACTGGGAAACCCACTTGGAAAAAGTGGGGATGGTCCCTGTTATCTTCAAGTGAGCTGGCCTTATGGCGAACCCTTTTAAGTGCATCGTAGGGTTCACGGAGGCCAAATATCTTGGCTACATGGTAGGAAAAGGTCTGGTAAAACCCCAACTGAATAAGTTAGCAGCCATCCAAAATTGGCCACGGCCGAGTCTTAAGAAGCAGGCCCGAGCATTCCTAGGGGTGGTGGGGATCACTGGCATTTCATCCCCCATTTTGCCACAAGGGCAAATTCCCTAATGGACTTAGTGAAGGCCTGTGGTCCTGATCCAGTCAGATGGTCTGATGCAGCAGAGAGGGCCTTCGCGGACCTACAGACTGCCCTCTGCAGTAACCCCATATTGATAGCCCTGGATTTCACCAAGGAATTCATCTTACAGACAGATGCATCCGAGGTGAGGTTAGGGGCCATCCTGTCCCAGGTCGTTGGAGAAGAGGAACACCCAATTCTCTACTTCAGTAGGAAACTCCTTCCAAGGAAACAAAAATACACAGTGGTAGAGAGATTTCAGAGTAGCAGCCGTGTTAGTCTGTATTCGCAAAAAGAAAAGGAGTACTTGTGGCACCTTAGAGACTAACAAATGCCTCGCCATAAAATGGGCCATAGAAACGTTGTGTTATTACTGGCTGGGGCACAGATTTATCCTTGTGACTGACCATGCCCCTCTTCAATGGATGCAACGGAACAAGAAAAAGAACACAAGGGTAACCAGGTGGTTCTTATCCCTCCAACCTTTCCTGTTCTGCATACAGCACAGAGCACGGAGTCACCATGGCAATACCAATGGCTTATCACGCATACACTGTCTGGCGTCCCAAGCTGCCCAACCCCTTGCTGTTGAGCAGGCGGGAGGGATATGTAATAGACCCAGGCCAGTTGGGTACAGAAGAGTCGCAGAAGGCAGATATACTGGTCACTGGATTAACAGTTTTCTGTTCCCTGACTCACGAGAGCAGAGGCTGCTCCAGGTTAACGAGAACACCTGACTCCAATTAACCTGCAAAGAGTCAGGTGAGGCCATTAAGCTAATGTGACCACCTGACTCTAATTAAGGCCCCTCTAATACTATAAAAGGGCTCTCTCCAGTCAGGCAGACAAGAGCAAGTGCAGCTGAAGGGCTGTTTAATGAAGACACCGTCAAGTCATTGGTAAGGGTGAAGAAGGGAAAAGCAGGAGAGCTGTGGGGAAGTAGCCCAGGAAATGTAGCTACTCTGGCAGTGAAAGGTTGGCTGCCAATAGATGCTACCATTAGGGTCCCTTGGCCAGAACCCGGAGTAGAGGGCGGACCTGGGTTCTTCCCAACCCACCATAACAAACACCTCCTGGGAGGGGAAAACAGGCCCCTGTCAGGACAGGAGGCTAAACTGTTTTCGTATGAGGCCGTAGGAGCAACAGAGACAGTGGGAATTCTCTCACCAACCTCCTTGCTGGTTTATGATGAAAAGGGCTCAGTAGACTGTATCCCTGGCCCTAGAGAGAGAAGGGCTATGTGGAGGGTTGCAGTGAGCCTCTGAAGCTAGCATAAACAGCCTGGAAGCGCAGGACCCATGAGGATAAGGTTGGAACTCTGCCACACATCTAATAAACTCTTCTTACAAGATTTTCATTCAGGTTTTCTCTGTTTTTCCTCCTGATCAATGTTCAGAAATATCCTCAGCTTTGTGAAATTAGCCATTTTGATGCATCAACTGTATATATTACTGGCTGGGACTGTCCTCTGCCCATATTGAATATAGTTGGGTCATGGTCACTGGTCCCTAGGCAACCACCAACTTTCAGTCTAGTGATTAATTCATATTTATCAGTCATAATGAGATCCAAAAAAGAATTACCTCCTGTTGGGTGCAAAACCAATTTATCATTTATAAGTTCTAAAAGCTCTAATGATGTTTTGCCACTGGCTGCATGAGACTTCAGCATGCCTTTCCTTCATAGCAATGCAGGGTTATTTTAGACAGATACTTAATAACTTAGCCTGTTCTCTGGCATGATTTGATGGTCTGTAACAGACCCCCACCAGTATCTCCTCCTGAGCTTTGTTAGTGAGCATTTGATACCTATGCATGATGTTCTTGAGCCTCTGCTCCAGCTGACAGGGGATGCAAAAGCCTCTGGTGCAAATTAGAGCAGCGTAACAGGCAATCTTGATAGTCTCCTCACTGCAAACTTTGTTACTATGCTAACAGTAGGCACAATTTTCTAACTTGGATCGTGCAAGTTAGGCACTTAGACCATAGTCAAACACCTAAAAATCAGGACACTTATATTCAGGGCTTTGGAGCAGAGCCCACGGAGCAGCTCTAGAGCAGTGGAACTGCAGGTTTTTACCTGGCGCTGGAGCGGAGCCGGAGCATAGGTCCAAAGCCCTGCTTATATTTAGAGGGGCTCAGCAGCTGGGAGCTGCAATTGCCCAGCACCTCTGAAAACCAGAGCACTTTTATTTAAATGCCAAAATATGGGGTTTGATGCCTGACTTTAGGAATCCAAGTTTGAAAATTCTAGGCAGTAGTTATTAGATTGTTCATTGTGGGTCTTTGAAGTTCTGCAAGATAAACACCTACATTTACTACTTGCCGTTCTGCAAAGGAAAATCTCATGCTGCCAGTGATCATAAAACACAATGTGTGTTGTGTCCATTTCTCAAAAGGATAGTCTGTGGACAGATTCTTATTTCAGTGACACCAGTATAACTCTGGAGTTAGTCCACTGATGTCAGCAGAATTATTCCAGAGTTATAGTAATGCAATTGAGATCACGATGTGGTCCTCTATGTACACATTCTGGGTATTATATACAACAAGTGGGCTTTTCAGAATACTAAATATGCTCAAGGAGTCTCACATTTTTGATGTGAAGGCATTTTCTTCCCTGGCTGACTGTGGAAGAACTTTAAAAGAAATGTTACCCAAAGTCTTGCGGTTGTGCTTTTCACGAGTGGGTGAATTTATTCAGTATAAAAGTTTCTCACAGCTTCCATTAGCTTGTCTAATCCCACTGTTGATAGAAAAACAGCCTTCTTAGATTTAACACTGGTGGTGGTTTGAAAGAAGAAAACTATGTATAGAGAAAGGTGTGGGATAGATTATTAAACCAGGCAGTGTAACATGATTTTTTTTTCATATTTTAAAAATGTTCTGTTTGAGAAAATAGTAAACTTACCATAGTTTGTGTCTGTCTAGCCATTCTTTGTCATTAGTTTAAAATATAACTGGAGTTTAAAAGCATGCATTAACCAGTACAGAAAAAAATATACAGGAGAACTATTCTTCCCTTTTGTCTAGTACAAAGCAAGAAAAACCTGACTGACATCAATAGAGCTATTCTGGTGTAAAATTGCTCTAATTTGCACCCCCTATCTTGAGTTTCGCTAAAAACCTGTCAGCT
The DNA here is from genome assembly GCF_009764565.3 of Dermochelys coriacea. Taxonomy (NCBI): domain Eukaryota; kingdom Metazoa; phylum Chordata; order Testudines; family Dermochelyidae; genus Dermochelys; species Dermochelys coriacea. Next base: position 113,447,624 of record NC_050071.1, read on the forward strand.
GGAGCAGAGGCTCAATAACATCATGCATAGGGATCAATATACTCACTAACAATGCTCAGGAGGAGATACTGGTGGGGGTCTGTTACAGTATGAGAAGAATCAGACCCCTTATTTACAGACACATACAAAATTAGAAGTTACAAGTAGGCATTCCCTACATTTTTTTTATTTTGAATTCATAGTTCTGAGAACTATTTCTGGCAGTCAGCATTGATGTAAGGGCTTGCTCATCATTTTCAGGAACGTACAAAGAGTCCTTTTTCTTTCTTCACTTCTTGCTCCCTGCCAAAATGTACATATAAGTAGGCCAAAAATGATCTTATGGAAGACAGGAACTTTTATTTGTTTTTTTTTGACTAAAAGTGGATATTGTGCACAGTCTACCTCCTTCCTGGCATACCTTATGCTGAGTATATTTGATAAAACAAATGATGGAGACCCCACATATTTGTTTTTCTGATTTCTATCTGTCTAATTCCAGCTGTTAATTTGATCTGAAAGAAACAGCAACCCTTTGGCAATAACACAGTTAAGCTGCATGACCTGTTTCTAAGTCTTCTGCATACCTATTTTTATTTCAGTTAATTATTTAGATTTATAAATAAAATGCACCTCTCCTCTCACCCAAATCAAAGAGGTAAACAAAAGGCCCAGGCTTATTATACCACACTCTCCTCCCCCATGTAAATTATTTTACTTGTTCCCCATTGAAATTAATTTGTACCCAGATATCACCATTAGGGGAAAATGATGAATTCTTGTCATAATACCAATTACTATTACTTCATTTTTTTAGTTTGAATTTTCACCAGCTCTTTGCCATGGACATTTGACGGTGTAACTCTATAGAAGGGTGAAGTCAGTCAACAAAGAGAAGTTCTTGCCTGGTACTAAAAACAAGCAACATTGTAAACCTTTATAGTTTATATTGTAAACAGATTACCTAGAATTCTCATTAGTCCACTTGTAAGGGTGAGAGGAATTGGAGGTGTGGAATTCTCCTGTCCAGATAGCATGATGCTGTTATTTTTAGCAAGGTCTTTTAAAGCCTGGTTTAAGGGTTCCTCAAACAGATATCCCCTACTAAAAAGAAGAGCCATTAACTTGAATTTAGAAGAAAGATCATCCAGGAATATATGCTCTCCTCACAACAGTCATGTTGCCAATATGTTATGGGTTGAGTGACAGAGAATCCTAACCCCATGACCTGGAGATTATGGGAGGCCAAGTCACAATATCTATATCCTATAGAAGGATCTACACTTCACTTTTGCTGCTAGGTCAGCGGGGATCTGACTGAAACATGTTGACTTAGCCCCCAGTCCTACAAATGGATCAATTGCTAGTACCCTGGACTACTTCCTATACGTCTTCCAGTGGCATCATCCATGGCCTTCTGGGGATCTGGCCTATGAGGCTCCTGACAGTTCTGACATCTCCTGGGTATCCGCAGGTAACTGAGAATCCCCGCTGGCCCCATGGTGAATACTCTCATTGCTGACAGGGCACTGGGCTGGGATCTGGTGAAACAGGGAGTGCCTGGGTCCCCTACCCTGGGCCACATAGCCCTGCAAGGAAAGGCAGCCATATTGACACTGGCCACTGGGCTGCACATTCCTGCAAGAGAACAGTCTCATTGACTCTGGCCATTAGGCCATACTGCCCTGAGGCTAAGGGTGGTCAGGTGGACTCAGCCATGGGGCTATAATGCCCCTTCCCTGACCCCAAATAGGGACCGAGTACTTGCCCTGCAACAGGGGGAAACAAAGATTCAGAGGGACCTTTTTTGCCAGAAGCTGGGAATGGGCAACAGGGGAGGGATCACTTGATGATTACCTGTTCTGTTCATTCCCTCTGAAGCACCTGGCATTGGCCACTGTCAGAAGACAGGATACTGGGCTAGACTGACCTTTGGCCTGACCCAGTATCGCCGTTCTTATGACCTAGTGTCCTCAGTGCCAGTGTCTTTGTTGCAATTTAATTGGTGCTTCTGTCCGCCACTGTGATGTGGACAAATAATCTAAGCAATGTTTGACAAACCATCCAGCAGGGCACTAGCCATGAGCTACTGTATACTGATGAGTGTAGGGTGAGGGGTAAGCAGAGAAGACTGACTCTTTCCCTTCTCCTCCCTTCTTTGCCTCCTCCTTTGTACTCATTTTCTCCTTCTGTGGAGTTTCTGAGTTCAGCTGGAAAGAGGCTTCTCCTCCTCCTGTAGAGCTCCAGAAATGGTCTTTCCCCCTCCTTCTGTGGAACTTCTGGGAGATAAAGGCTCCCCCTTTTCTTCCTCAGCTTTGTTTTTCTTCCCTAATGCCCCTCCTCCTGTAAAAATCCTGAACTCCACAGGGCAGAGGCTCCTGTCTGGAGGAAGCATTCCAGCTGGGATGCTCATCTATGTTTGTAATCACAGCCACAGCACTTGGCATACAGTATTTTTAACTTGCAAAATGCAAATAGGTGACTGGATTTGTTGAGCCAGGTGTTCCAGATCAGTGCATCAGAGATTGCACAAATAGAATTAGCCAGAAATCACATCTTCTGGCCAAAGTATGGACGAATTTTTTTATCTCCAAGTGTGTGTTAAAGCAAATCTCTCATATAAAAATTGAGAGGGGGAGTAAGGGAAATTCTTCATTTGACAAGGTCAACCTGCCTGCTTAAACATTTGTTAAGTGAAGATGATACAATTTCTGGTATGTTTCCAAAACCTAATTCACACATTTTAATGTCTGGATCTGAACTGTTGTTTACTATATAAATATTTGCTAATCTCACATTTTTCATGTGCTCAGATAGCACAGAGGACTTTGTACCTGTTTTATATTGTGACTTTTCCATTTAATTAACTTCTTTAATATGTTAGTATCTTACAGTCCTATCCTAGCTCTTGTATTTTTACCTGTGACAAAACAGGCTTTGGAGCTATGTAGTGTGAACTGTGTTGCTCTGTATTGGCCAGAACCAATATCAGAGCTCCCTGAGGGCATTAAATCTGCACAGTGGAAGAATAGGTATAATGCCTCTGGGTGCTGGAAGGAGTGTGTAAAAGAGCAGCATCTATTTACACTTGTTTTATAGATGTAGTTTGTGCTCTATCCAGTCATGCATTGCACAGCAAGGCAAGGCTATGGACACACCATTGCTAAACTCCAACACACTCCTTCTGGGACCAGTCAGCACAGACTCCCTTTCCCTACTCCCTTTCTCCTAGCAGCCAAACTGTGAATACTTCTGAAGTAGATGCACTAAGCGGTAGGAGATCCATGTGCCCTTACCGATAGAGATGCCCATAGTTTAGTCCACAATATTTATATTTTTCTGCTAGAAACAATTGTATTGTTTGTGACGTTAATTTATTTGCCTCTAATGCACACACCTAGTGAGTAATTAGATTATCTACCATCATATAACCAGCTTGTTTCAATCAGTCCTTTTTATAATTAAGTCATGTCATCTACTGTATATGGGCAGATGCTCATTCTCTCTCTGATTTTATCTTATGAACCAGTATCTGATAGCATACAATCTATTACAAATCCCTTTTCTAGTCTGTCACCTTATTCTGACTTTGACTACAAGAATAAAAATTGTACCTTCTTGTTTGGATGCTTCCCTCTGAAAGAAGTATTGGTACTAACACAATTTCTTCCACTGATTTATCTGGCACTATGTCATATACCATAGCTAGTTTAATCAGTACCATACTCTTTTACTAACACAGAGTTCAATTCTGAAACCCAGACTCAGACGGAGTAACACTTACATATGAGAGTAGTCCTATTGCCTTCAGTGAGTCTCCTTGCATTAGTGCTACTTAATATGAATCAAGCAGTATTGGGCCATGAGTAATGATGTAAAAATGTATGCCAAGCAGCCAGGGGCAATTTGAACTTTCCTATTTCTAAACTAAGGAGCTTATCCTGCAGGAGAAAGGGTTCTTATTTTCCACAAAGCTAGAAAAGAATAAATATGGTCATATTTAAAACTGTGAAGGTTAAAACTAATTTTCTTTAGATTTTGACATCTCTGGGTTTTTCATACAAAATGCTGAATACTGTCAAGTGTCCCAAAGTCAATAGGAGATTTGCCATTGATGTCAAGGTCAGAATTTATACAATGAAACACTGTTCAGACATATCCAGCCCAATTCTGTGAACTCTTGAGTGCCCTCTGCCTCTAATGAAAATGTTGAGCACAAAGAGCACGCAACATCTTCCAGGAGCCTCTCAACACTAGAAGTATTGGGCTTGTAGGCCCTGAACTGCAAACATTTATGATTGTGCTTAACTTTACTCCTGGGAGAAAGGACATTGAAATCAATGGGATAACATATGTTAGTAAAGCTAAGCATGTGCCTATGTGTTTACAGAATAGGGGCCGTTGTGAGAAGCTCTGAGCTGAGTGTTCTAATTGTAACACCTCCTTCTTCAGAGTCAGCGGTTGAAAACAAGTTCACCTGTTATGGGCCAGATTCTAATCTCAGTAACACTGAGAGGCAAAAGACTCTGCTGCAGCCAAAGGGAAAGGGAAAGATCAGAATCTCCAGTCATTCTAGTTGCTTTGCTTGAATTTTCTTTTCCCTTTCCTTGGATAAATAAGACTGCTCTGAGTCTAGGTTGCCATAGTTTCTGGTTTCCTTAGTAACCCTGCTGAGTGCATTCATGAGTTTGTTGTCTCCAGGAATGGGTGTGTGGACTCTAAAATAGAACACAGACCTCTCCACTTCACACACTGAAAAGTCTTTGGTAGATTGGTCAAGAAAACATAATACTTGAAATCAATAGAAATAGTTGTGTGGTTAGAAAATAATCTGTGACATCAACAAAAATCAGGCATCTTCTGAGTAAAGATAATCTGGGATTTCCTGGGTAAAATACAGAAGTTGTAAAAATAAAAAAGGTTTTATTTTCATCAGGATGTGAATTTGGAGTGGAAAACTGGTGAGAATGCCTCCTTTCTAGAGTTCTGTTCTGTAAACACTGTGTGGTGATTGTAAAGAAAGTGGTTACTCTACTTGAGCTGCAAGGTTAGGCCATGTCTTCACTTACCAGGGATAGAGGCTGCTGTGATCAATGCAGCAGGGGTCAATTTAGCGGGTCTTGTGAAGACCTGCTAAATCAACCACAGAACGCTCTCTGGTCAACTCTGGTACTCTACCAGAATGAGAAGAGTAAGGTAAATTGACGAGAGAGCATCTCCCATCAACGTAGTGCAGTGTAGATACCACAGTAAGTCGACCAAAGCTACGTCGACTCCAGCTATGTGACTCAGTAGCGTAACTTACGTTGACTTACCCAGATAGTGTAGACAAGGCCTTAGACACAGTACATCCAAGCAAGTTCAATGGAGTGACTGACACTTTATAGATTCATAGATACTAAGGTCAGAAGGGACCATTATGATCATCTAGTCTGACCTCCTACACAACTCAGGCCACAGAATCTCACCCACCCACTCCTGCGAAAAACCTCACCTATGTCTGAGCTATTGAAGTCCTCAAATCATGGTTTAAAGATTTCAAGGAGCAGAGAATCCTCCAGCAAGTGACCCATGCCTCATGCTACAGAGGAAGGTGAAAAACCTCCAGGGCCTCTTCCAATCTGCCCTGGAGGAAAATTCCTTCCCGACCCCAAATATGGCGATCAGCTAAATCCTATAGGCAAGATTCACCAGCCAGATGCTACAGAAAATTCTTTCCTGGGTAACTCAGAGCCCACCCATCTAATATCCCATCACAGGCCATTAGGCCTATTTACCATGAATATTTAAAGATCAATTAATTACCAAAATCACGTTATCCCATCATACCATCTCCTCCATAAACTTATCGAGTTTAATCTTAAAGCCAGATCTTTTGCCCCCACTGCTTCCCTTGGAAGGCTATTCCAAAACTTCACTCCTCTGATGATTAGAAACCTTCGTCTAATTTCAAGTCTAAACTTCCTGGTGGCCAGTTTATATCCATTTGTTCTTGTGTCCTCAGTGGTTTTGAGCTGAAATAATTCCTCTCCCTCTCCAGTATTTATCCCTCTGATATATTTATAGTGAGCAATCATATCTCCCCTCAACCTTCCTTTAGTTAGGCTAAACAAGCCAAGCTCCTTGAGTCTCCTTTCATAAGACAGGTTTTCCATTCCTCGGATCATCCTTGTAGCCCTTCTCTGTACCTGTTTCAGTTTGAATTCATCCTTCTTAAACATGGGAGACTAGAACTGCACACAGTATTCCAGGTGAGGTCTCACCAGTACCTTGTATAATACTTCTCCTGATGCATCCCAAGACCACATTAGCTTTTTTCGCAGCCATATCACATAGGATGACTGTGAGCTGCCAATGATCAACCAATACTCCAAGGTCCTTCTCCTCCTCTGTTACTTCTAATTGATGCGTCCCCAGCTTATAACTAAATTTTTTGTTATTAATCCCTAAATGCATAACGAAAAGGAGTACTTGTGGCACCTTAGAGACTAACAAATTTATTAGAGCATAAGCTTTCGTGAGCTACAGCTCACTTCATCGGATGCATTTGGTTCCACCAAATGCATCCGATGAAGTGAGCTGTAGCTCACGAAAGCTTATGCTCTAATAAATTTGTTAGTCTCTAAGGTGCCACAAGTACTCCTTTTCTTTTTGCGAATACAGACTAACACGGCTGCTACTCTGAAACCTGTCATAAATGCATAACCTTACACTTCTCACTATTAAATTTCATCCTATTCCTATTACTCCAGTTTACAAGGTCATCCAGATCCTCCTGTATGATGTCCCGCTCCTTCTTTAAATTGGCAATACCTCCCAGCTTTGTATCATCTGCAAACTTCATTAGCACACTCCCACTTTGAGGTCAGTAATAAAAATTAAATAAGATTGGTCCCAAAACTGATCCTTGAGGAACTCCACTGGTAACCTCCCTCCATCCTGACAGTTCACCTTTCAGTAGGACCCGTTGTAGTCTCCCCTTTAACCAATTCCTTATCCACTTTTCAATGTTCATATTGATCCCCATCTTTTCCAATTTAACTAATAATTCCCCATGTGGCACCGTATCAAACGCCTTACTGAAATGTAGGTAAATTAGGTCCACTGTGTTTCCTTTGTCTAAAAAATCTGTTACTTTCTCAAAGAAGGAGATCAGGTTGGTTTGGCACGATCTACCTTTTGTAAAACCATGTTGTATTTTGTCCCATTTACCATTGACCTCAATGTCCCTACTTTCTCCTTCAAAATTTTTTTCAAGACCTTGCATACTACAGATGTCAAACTAACTGGCCTGTAGTTACCCGGAAGACTTTTTCCCCCTTTCTTAAAAATAAGAACTATGTTAGCAATTCTCCAATCATACGGTACAACTCCTGAGTTTACAGACTCATTAAAAATTCTTGCTAATGGGCTTGCAATTTCAGGTGCCAATTCCTTTAATATTCTTGGATGAAGATTATATGGGCCCCCCCGATTTAGTCCCATTAAGCTGTTTGAGTTTCGCTTCTACCTCAGATATGGTAATATCTACCTCCATATCCTCATTCCCATTTGTCATGCTACTATTATCCCTAAGATCCTCTTTAGCTTTATTAAAGACTGAGGCAAAGTATTTGTTTAGATATTGGGCCATGCCTAGATTACCTTAACCTCCATTCCATCCTCAGTGTTAAGCGGCCCCACTTCTTCTTTCTTAGTTTTCTTCTTATTTATATGACTATAGAACCTTTTACTATTGGTTTTAATTCCCTTTGCAAGGTCCAACTCTACTCAACTTTTAGCCTGTCTCACTTTATCCCTACATGTTCTGACCTCAATAAAGGTAGCTTTCCTTGCTGATCCCTCCCATCTTCCACTCCCTGTATGCTTTCTGCTTTTTCTTAATCACCTCTCTGAGATGCTTGCTCATCCATCTTGGTCTACAACTCCTGCCTATGAATTTTTTCCCCTTTCTTGGGATGCAGGCTTCCAATAGCTTCTGTAGTTTTGATTTAAAGTAATCCCACGTGTCCTCTACCTTTAGATCCATAAATTTTTCAGTCCAATCCACTTCCCTAACTAATTTCCTTAATTTTTGAAAGTCAGCCCTTTTGAAATCTAAAACCCTAGTCGCAGATTTATTTTTGTTAATCCTTCCGTTCAGTTTGAACTTAATTAGCTCATGGTCACTTGAGCCAAGATTATCCCCTACAACCATTTCTTCTATGAGGTCCTCTCTACTCACAAAAACCAAATCTAAAATGGCATCCCTTCTAGTCGGTTCAGCAACTACTTGATGAAGGAATCCATCAGCTATCGCATCTAGGAAAATCTGAGCCCTATTTATTATTACTAGCACTGGTCCTCCAATCTATATCTGGGAAGTTAAAGTCTCCTATGATCACGCAGTTTCCATTAGTATTTACTTTATTAAAAAACATTAAAAAGGGCTCTATCCATATCCAAATTAGATCCCAGCGGTCTATAGCACACCCCAAGCACTATCCCAGGGCAGGCTCTAGTAGTTTTCTTTCCCAATGTAATTTTAGCCCAGACAGACTCTGTTTTATCCATTCCATCGCTGCTTATTTCTTTACATTCTACCTCATCATTGATATACAATGCTACTCCACCACCTTTACCTTTATTTTGGTCTTTCCTAAACAGCACATACCCTTCAATATCTGTAGTCCAGTCATGACTACTATTCATAGAATCATAGAATCATAGAATATCAGGGTTGGAAGGGACCCCAGAAGGTCATCTAGTCCAACCCCCTGCTCAAAGCAGGACCAAGTCCCAGTTAAATCATCCTAGCCAGGGCTTTGTCAAGCCTGACCTTAAAAACCTCTAAGGAAGGAGATTCTACCACCTCCCTAGGTAACGCATTCCAGTGTTTCACCACCCTCTTAGTGAAAAAGTTTTTCCTAATATCCAATCTAAACCTCCCCCATTGCAACTTGAGACCATTACTCCTCGTTCTGTCATCTGCTACCATTGAGAACAGTCTAGAGCCATCCTCTTTGAAACCCCCTTTCAGGTAGTTGAAAGCAGCTATCAAATCCCCCCTCATTCTTCTCTTCTGCAGACTAAACAATCCCAGCTCCCTCAGCCTCTCCTCATAAGTCATGTGCTCTAGACCCCTAATCATTTTTGTTGCCCTTCGCTGTACTCTTTCCAATTTATCCACATCCTTCTTGTAGTGTGGGGCCCAAAACTGGACACAGTACTCCAGATGAGGCCTCACCAGTGTCGAATAGAGGGGAACGATCACGTCCCTCGATCTGCTCGCTATGCCCCTACTTATACATCCCAAAATGCCATTGGCCTTCTTGGCAACAAGGGCACACTGCTGACTCATATCCAGCTTCTCGTCCACTGTCACCCCTAGGTCCTTTTCCGCAGAACTGCTGCCGAGCCATTCGGTCCCTAGTCTGTAGCGGTGCATTGGATTCTTCCATCCTAAGTGCAGGACCCTGCACTTATCCTTATTGAACCTCATTAGATTTCTTTTGGCCCAATCTTCCAATTTGTCTAGGTCCTTCTGTATCCTATCCCTCCCCTCCAGCGTATCTACCACTCCTCCCAGTTTAGTATCATCCGCAAATTTGCTGAGAGTGCAATCCACACCATCCTCCAGATCATTTATGAAGATATTGAACAAAACGGGCCCCAGGACCGACCCCTGGGGCACTCCACTTGACACCGGCTGCCAACTAGACATGGAGCCATTGATCACTACCCGTTGAGCCCGACAATCTAGCCAGCTTTCTACCCACCTTATAGTGCATTCATCCAGCCCAACCATCCCGATGAGTCGAAAGAATAGTAAATATGGCAGGCGACCAGCTTGGCTTAATGGTGAAATCCTAGCGGATCTTAAACATAAAAAAGAAGCTTACAAGAAGTGGAAGGTTGGACATATGACCAGGGAAGAGTATAAAAATATTGCTCGGGCATGTAGGAAAGATATCAGGAGGGCCAAATCGCACCTGGAGCTGCAGCTAGCAAGAGATGTCAAGAGTAACAAGAAGGGTTTCTTCAGGTATGTTGGCAACAAGAAGAAAGCCAAGGAAAGTGTGGGCCCCTTACTGAATGAGGGAGGCAAGCTAGTGACAGAGGATGTGGAAAAAGCTAATGTACTCAATGCTTTTTTTGCCTCTGTTTTCACTAACAAGGTCAGCTCCCAGACTGCTGTGCTGGGCATCACAAAATGGGGAAGAGATGGCCAGCCCTCTGTAGAGATAGAGGTGGTTAGGGACTATTTAGAAAAGCTGGACGTGCACAAGTCCATGGGGCCGGACGAATTGCATCCGAGAGTGCTGAGGGAATTGGCGGCTGTGATTGCAGAGCCCTTGACCATTATCTTTGAAAACTCGTGGCGAACGGGGGAAGTCCCGGATGACTGGAAAAAGGCTAATGTAGTGCCCATCTTTAAAAAAGGGAAGAAGGAGGATCCTGGGAACTACAGGCCGGTCAGCCTCACCTCAGTCCCTGGAAAAATCATGGAGCAGGTCCTCAAAGAATCAATCCTGAAGCACTTAGAGGAGAGGAAAGTGATCAGGAACAGTCAGCATGGATTCACCAAGGGAAGGTCATGCCTGACTAATCTAATCGCCTTTTATGATGAGATTACTGGTTCTGTGGATGAAGGGAAAGCAGTGGATGTATTGTTTCTTGACTTTAGCAAAGCTTTTGACACGGTCTCCCACAGCATTCTTGTCAGCAAGTTAAGGAAGTATGGGCTGGATGAATGCACTATAAGGTGGGTAGAAAGCTGGCTAGATTGTCGGGCTCAACGGGTAGTGATCAATGGCTCCATGTCTAGTTGGCAGCCGGTGTCAAGTGGAGTGCCCCAGGGGTCGGTCCTGGGGCCCGTTTTGTTCAATATCTTCATAAATGATCTGGAGGATGGTGTGGATTGCACTCTCAGCAAATTTGCGGATGATACTAAACTGGGAGGAGTGGTAGATACGCTGGAGGGGAGGGATAGGATACAGAAGGACCTAGACAAATTGGAAGATTGGGCCAAAAGAAATCTAATGAGGTTCAATAAGGATAAGTGCAGGGTCCTGCACTTAGGATGGAAGAATCCAATGCACCGCTACAGACTAGGGACCGAATGGCTCGGCAGCAGTTCTGCGGAAAAGGACCTAGGGGTGACAGTGGACGAGAAGCTGGATATGAGTCAGCAGTGTGCCCTTGTTGCCAAGAAGGCCAATGGCATTTTGGGATGTATAAGTAGGGGCATAGCGAGCAGATCGAGGGACGTGATCGTTCCCCTCTATTCGACACTGGTGAGGCCTCATCTGGAGTACTGTGTCCAGTTTTGGGCCCCACACTACAAGAAGGATGTGGATAAATTGGAAAGAGTACAGCGAAGGGCAACAAAAATGATTAGGGGTCTAGAGCACATGACTTATGAGGAGAGGCTGAGGGAGCTGGGATTGTTTAGTCTGCAGAAGAGAAGAATGAGGGGGGATTTGATAGCTGCTTTCAACTACCTGAAAGGGGGTTTCAAAGAGGATGGCTCTAGACTGTTCTCAATGGTAGCAGATGACAGAACGAGGAGTAATGGTCTCAAGTTGCAATGGGGGAGGTTTAGATTGGATATTAGGAAAAACTTTTTCACTAAGAGGGTGGTGAAACACTGGAATGCGTTACCTAGGGAGGTGGTAGAATCTCCTTCCTTAGAGGTTTTTAAGGTCAGGCTTGACAAAGCCCTGGCTAGGATGATTTAACTGGGACTTGGTCCTGCTTTGAGCAGGGGGTTGGACTACATGACCTTCTGGGGTCCCTTCCAACCCTGATATTCTATGATTCTATTCTATGATTCTATGATTCTATGAACTACAATGAGCACTTTTGAGTTGTATTTCAAGAAGTGTGATAACAAGAACTTAGCACAGTAGTGAAGTGTAGAGTGAATACTTTCTAGTAGTCTGTCTTCTTAGCAATTTTTATTTGGATATTTTTTCCTGAATAGTTTTGTTTCTGAATAGCTGAGTAACCCCCAGTTGGTGGTACATAAAAATGAAGAGAGAAATAAAATTGCCTAGAAATTAGTTGGGCCTAATGTCAAGAATTCAAAACCATTAGGACTTCATTTATTAACTAATTTACTAGTTATTGAATAACCTTGAATACTGAACAATCACGTTAATCTAGCAAAACGCTTGTTTGAATAGTCTCTAATCTGATGTTTTTGTGACTTTTGTTTTTGCATGCTTCCCATTGTTGCTATAAACAGACACTTTTCTGTACTACTGGTGTGTATTTTGGCCTGATTCTCCACTGCCTTGAATTTTGTAGAATCATTTACTGCTGTGCACAGTGAAAGAAAATTAGACTGAAGGTCATTTGCCCACATGGAAATGACTACAAAGCATCCAAGGCAATAGAGAATCAGGCACTGTTCCTTTAGATAAATACAACCGATAAATAGCTAAAAACATCATGGAAGCAGGTCCCAGAGCACCTTTACTTGATTCAAAATCCATTGAAGTAAATGGGAGTCTTTCCATTGAAATCAATAAGCTTTGGATCTAGCCATAAATGAGCCTAACTGTTGTGCAGGTAAGGTCTAATTAAACTCCTATTAATGAAAACTCCTTGACTTTGATGTGGGTTAGATAGATTCTTTACTGGCTTCTAGCAGTTTGGGAAGAAGACAATGCTGTGGAGATGCGAATAGCATGTAATATAGGAATGCTTTAAAAAATATTTACTGTAATATTATCCTTGTTTGCTGGCCATGAAAATTAAGATCCAGTTTAGTTGTAAGAGATGCTTTCTTGTAAAGATTGTTCGCTGTCTGACCTTCCTGAGTGCAGACTGTTCTGGAGAATTTTCCTCTCCATAGATAAACAGTTTGGAGCAACAGGTCTATTTATAATCTGCATAACTGGTGTCTGTGTATGGACATGGATTGAGAGGAACTTGGTTTTAGTGTCAAAAAATGTTGTTGGCACAGGAAGTTAATACTATAGCAATATTACAGTTGTATAGAAAAGGGTGATTGTATATTATTGTCTTAATTTTTGATGAAGAGGGTTTCCTTGAGTTGTGGGTGTTTACTCTCCTGTGAACTATTATTTAATTAAAATGGCTTTGGTGTTCCTGTTTTTTAAATTGTTAGTGTTTCTCATGTCCTTTTTCCAACACTGTCTTTCAAGGTTCATATATAAGAAGCTGTCTTCTTCTTCTTTCGTATGGCTTGGGTTGGTAGCAACAACTACAAATTTATATCTAAATTTGATAGCCAGAACATTGCTGCAGCAGTGAGCTGGTGAATGTCCTCCGGCCCCTGGCAAAAGAATGAAGGGGACATTCAGATATGATGTGCTCTATCGTTTGTGCCTCGTGACCACAGTCGCATACAGGTGTTGCCTCATTTTCCATTTAAAGAGGGTTTGTCCACATCTCCCATGAGATGTCCTGATGCAATTCAATTTGCACCAGTCTTTCAGACATAAATCAAAACTCGGTGGTTGCTCAACAGGATCAGCAACAAGCTGTTTGTTTTGAGCAGCTGAAGTGTTCCATGTGACTCCCCATTGAGCCTCAGCATCAAAGTGGGTGTAAGGATCTTAATACGGTTCCATAGAGGGTTGTGGGATTTTAATCTCATTTTTGGTGGGTTCAGCAGGTCATGGTGTGGTGAGATCCTCATATTTTCATTGACTTGATTAAGAAAGTGAGATGTCTGAGCAGTTCTTCTAATCTGTGAAGGCTGGATGTGCGATAGGACTGAGAGCCAGTCAGCTGTATTAGATTTGAGCGTCCCCAACATTATGTGCATAGCATTATTGAGTTGAGGGTCCAGGAGTTTAGTATGACTGCTATGAGACCACACTGGTACACAATATTCAACTGCAGAATATACCAAGGCAATTGTTGCGGTTCATAACATCTATGGACTGGAGCCCCATGATGTTCCAGTCAATTTTTTGATAAGCATGACACAAGACCTGACCTTATTGCGGGTGTTCTCAAGGTGTTGTCGAAAGGTCAAACTCCGGTCCAGTGTAACGCCAAGATACTTTGGATTACCTTCGTGGCTGATGCTTTCACCGCATAATTGCACATCAAGTTTGGTATTAGCCATTTTATTGTTCAGATAGAAAACAGTTACCATTTGTTTGAAATGGTTTGTTTGTTTGTTGGGTATTTTTGGATTAGGCCTAAGTTTCCAGCATTGGAAATAATCAGCCATTGTGCTAAGATCTTGGGTTAGGGTGCAGCTGATGGTATGAAGGTTTGTATACTGAACAGGTAGGGCAATATCATCCACATACATGAATTTCCTTGACTCGATCACTGGTATATCCCCAGTGTATAGATTAAAAAGTATTGGGGCCAGGACAGAGCTCTCAGGAATGCTCAAGTTAAGAGTTCTTGGTCTACTGATCTGGCCATTAAGGAGTACCATAAAGCAGCGGTCCCCAGGCATTGCTGCCAAGAGGCAGATCGTTCGCCAGCAGTAAATGATGCGGGAGGCCTTGAGGAGGAGGCCCTGTCTCCAAACAAGTTTCAGAGTAGCAGCCGTGTTAGTCTGTATTCACAAAAAGAAAAGGAGTACTTGTGACACCTTAGAGACTAACAAATTTATTTGAGCATAAGCTTTTGTGAGCTACAGCTCACTTCATCGGATGAAGTTGTAGCTCACGAAAGCTTATGCTCAAATAAATTTGTTAGTCTCTAAGGTGCCACAAGTACTCCTTTTCTTTTTGTCTCCAGACAGTGTCGTATGTTGAGGACAGATGAACAAGGGTGATTCCTGTTTTCAACTTATGTTGGAATCCTCCCTCAATGTGGCTAGTAAGTGAAGCTTGATAGTTGTTACCATCTGATAGTCATTAATAACCAGTTAGAGAGACAAGGTAGGTGAGATAATATTTTTTATTGGACCAATTTCTGTTGGTGAGAGAGACATGCTTTCAAGCCACACAGAGCTCTTCTTCAGGTCTGTGAAAGGTCCTTGGAGCATCACAGCTAAATGCAAGAAGGAACAGATAGCGTAGCATAAGTAGTTAGCACATATTCTAAGGGACCATTCAAGGTCCAGTGGCCCATTAACACTTATGAAATCACAGGACAAAAAGAGAGGGTTAGCGGGTACAGATTGTTGTAATAAACCATAATGCCAATGTCTCTGTTCAATCCATGATTTTTAGAGCTAGTGGAGTTCTGAATTTAAGGTCCCAGGCTCATCTTTTGAAAGTGTTTTGTAAGTTTCTTTGAAGATAAGGACTGATAGGTCAGATATAGAGTGATCACTTTGTGCAAAGTGTTCACCCACAGGTTATAGGGTATTTTTGTCTTTTATTGTTTTCCTGTGTGAGTTCATTCAAGAGTATAGTGATTGTCTGGTTTCACCCACATAGTTATTGGGATATTTAGTGCATTGAATGAAGTATACCACAAGTTGTGAAAGGCATGTGTAGGATCCATGGATTTTGAAAGGTGTGTTGTGTGGGGGTTTGATCATAGTAGCAGTGGAGATATGTCTGTAGGTTTTGCATCCATCGTTTTGGCAGGGTCTGGTGCTGCTTTGAATTGCTGTGTCGTGGTCTGTGGGGAGTTTGCTTCTGATGATGAGCTTGAAGAGGTTGGGGAGTTGTTTGAAGGCCAGAAGTCGGAGTTCAGGAAAGATTTATTTCATGATAGGGTTCCCATTGAGTATGGGTTATGTTTCATGATACCCCATATGGGTTCCAGGGATAACTAGGGGTGTGCACTTGGAGTGGGTTTTACTTCTGTATTGAAGCAGGTTCTCTTGGGGTATTTGGGTGGGTCATTTCATGATGCTTTACTTCTCTAGTGCAGTGCCCTTGTTGGTGAAGGTGGTTTTAACTGTGTTATGGTGTATATCTCGGACTTTCTTCTCAGACCACATTCTGTGGTATCTGAGTCCCTGGCTGTAGATAACAAATTTCTTGGTATGTTTGGGTGGTTACTGGATCTATGAAGGTAGGTTTGGTGATCCATGGTTTCTTGTATATGTTTGTAGGGTTCTATTGTTGAAGCTGATTGTGACAACAATCTGTAACCCATACCCCTCTTTTTGTCCTATGACTGCAGAAGTGTTGATGGGCCACTCTACTTAGAATGGTCCCTTAGAATATGTGCTAACTACTTGGCTAAATACAAGGATTGTTTAACTTGTGACATTCAGAGTGCCTTTCCCAGACATGAAGAAGAGCTCTGTGTAGGTCAAAAGTTTCTCTCTCTCTCTCTCACCAACAGAAGTTGGTCCAATAAAAGATATTACCTCACCCACCTTTCAGAGTAGCAGCCGTGTTAGTCTGTATTCGCAAAAAGAAAAGGAGTACTTGTGGCACCTTAGAGACTAACAAATTTATTAGAGCATAAGCTTTCGTGAGCTACAGCTCACTTGAGCTGTAGCTCACGAAAGCTTATGCTCTAATAAATTTGTTAGTCTCTAAGGTGCCACAAGTACTCCTTTTCTTCTCACCCACCTTGTATCTCTAATATTCTAGGACTGACACAGCTACAGCTACACTGCATACATTAATAACCAATGTGAGTGAATAGTCTCATTCTAGTTCCTAGTAGACAGGTGCTCACATCTCCCAAAATTGCCATCACAAGTGGCATTCATTGGCACCCATTTTAGCAGTCCTAGCTGAAAGGCCCTGAACGTGTCATGGACATTGCACTAATCTCTCAGCACTCAAGCGGGTCCTCCAGGTCAGAGTTTAGGCATATTGACAAGAGGGTAAGGAAAACCTTGGATGACCACTGCCTGGTAGTAAAACTCCTTAGAATACCAAAAAATGACATTACATTATAATGCAAGGGAACCAGGGGAAAATCATCTTTTGTGCATTATGCCAACTTTTAACAGTTTTTATTTTTGAATGCTAAACACTGGTAAAGAACATTTCTGCTTATTTTACACAATGTAAGTCAAAACAGGACACTGATGTCAGTGGAGTGTTCAGGGAATGCAGCAGCACAGCAACTGCAATAAAGAACTAGTATGAAATAAGTGCCTCCTGTTAATGCTCATTTCCAGTCATTTTCAGGATTTGTTCAGATTCAGAGACCATGTAAGAACTTAACATAATTTTAACATGAGTCTACTTTTTTCCATCCCATGTAGCCCACGGGAAATTACTTCAAATTACTCTTATTTCAGGAAAATACATTTTTCTGTACAAAAATACACACTACATTTTTTTACAAAATACACACTATCTTTTTATGAGGCAGTGTTAAGTAAATGCATTAGCAATAACTCTAAGAAAATCCCCACTTCCATACAGTTAATTTGTCTTGTTACACTAATTGCAAACCATTCAAATAACAAATCTGGGTGGAGAATGCTTGGAAAAAAAACAACCAAGCATAGCCTTAGAAAGCTATGTCCAATGGGCCTGATCCATAGCCCACTGAAGACAATGGAAGTAGCCATCAATGGGCTGTGGATCAAGCCCAGTTAAGAACATAAGAATGGCCCTACTGGGTCAGACCAAAGGTCCATCTAGCCCAGTATCCTGTCTTCCGACAGTGGCCAGTGCCAGGTGCCCCCCAGGGAATGAACAGAACAAGTAATCATCAAGTGATCCATCCCCTGTCGCTCATTCCCAGCTTCTGGCAAACAGAGGCTAGGGGCACCATTCCTGCCTATCCTGGCTAATAGCCATTGATGGACCTATCCTCCATGAATTTATCTAGTTCTTTTTTGAACCCTGTTATGGTCTTGGCCTTCACAACATCCTCTGGCAAGGAGTTCCACAGGTTGACTGTGTGTTGTGTGAAGAAATACTAGTTATTAGTTTATACGCCTTATTTAAGAATATTGCTGAAGATCCAATATATATTTTGGATTGCGGTAATATCAATAAAGGAGACTAAAGGGGAAAGTCATAAAAAGCTTTTAACTAGTAAGAAGCATATAAAGTACCATGTTTATCAGTACAGCACAGACTCAGAGTGCATGCAGGACAACCTGATGCTAGCAAAATGTTCTTTGGGGAAAGGAATGTGTCCTCTTATATACACAATGGGATCCCCATTCCAATTGGGGCCTTCAGGTATTACCACAATACAAATATTAATAATATGAAGAAGAATAAATAGAGTATCTCACCCAAATAAAGCCCAGTGGAATCCAGTCTCCTATTGCAAACATGGACGCTGACCTAGACAGGTTGGTAAACAGAGCAAACATCCAGGCTAGAATCAAAAACTTGGAGGATAAGATTATTCAATGTGAAGATAAGTTTGTTGAGCTCTAACTAACTGCCCATGCTTGAAAACAAAGTATCGCTATCATATACAAGGACACTTAGTTTATTAAAAAGCATAGAGGGAGAAAAATCAGTCATGACTGCTGAAATAGTAGCCAGAGACTCTGTATTTCAATGTGACAGAAGATCCAGGTTATGTGAAGTTGACCTATAGGTTGCTTTCCTGGAGAAATACACATTTGTCCAATGCAAAAACTGTGATTGCCAGTTTAAATGTGTGAGATAAAGACCAGATTTAGCAAGCATCTTGCCAGTGCAAAGATGTGTTAGAGAGAGATAACAGAATTTAAATTCTTCCATGTTCGTGGGCCAGCCTAAGGTCATGAGATGCAACCTGATCCCAGTCAAATCCAACCTTACAAGAAAATATTTGAAGCATTACATCGGATTCTCTCTAAAGTATAGAGTTCTCCACAAGAGCAAATAATTCATTCCCTGGTATACAAAGTATGTGAAGAAATTACTGGAAAAGATTAAATGTATCTGACCAACAATACTTTGGTACAGATGATGTTATTCAAAGTTTCAGACTGAACTCTGAGCTGTGTAAAAAGTATTTCAGTATAATGAGTTAGTAACTTGGAATATTTCTAAATGCAGTTATTCATTAGTGTTGGATATTTCCTCTGTTTTTCCCTCTATTTTTCACGTCTGACTGGAAATGGCCATTTGTAACACCACACATGTCAATACTGATTGATATGTATCCTGCCTTTTTGCCCACTATTAAATATTTTTATTATGGATCATTTCATCTCCCTATTCTCTTCTTGATATAACAGAATAAACTGGGATCACAGCATGGATTATTACAAAAACGTCTGTATTATTGCATACAGTTCTATCCCCATATGGAATGGGGGACAAGTGGAAAAGCAAAATCAGCATATGATTTAATTGTACTGTAACAGGATGATCTGCCTTTTCAGGACAACAGAGCCTGAGGCCAGCCAGCTCTGTTAATTTATCAGACCCAGCTGGGAAGGGGTCAATTGACTACAAAAACCAGCAAGTGACTCAGTTGAGTAAGGAGCTGGGGGAAGAAGATGAGCTCCCATAGTAGGCCCTGAAAAGGGAGTTTGATGGGAAGGGTGTGTGAGAGAGGCAAGGGGGAAAGCCTCTGGTAGCCCATGGTGGGCAGCTGAACTATTTTTGTTTTGATGTTTTTCCTAAGTTTTATGTTTAAAGAATAAAACTGTACCCTGGAGGAAGGGCATAAAAGACTTTGGGCATGGCATTAAGCCCTTAATGGACGATGGTGATATGCCAGGAGCCTACAATTACATACAAAAATAATCAGTAGTGGTTCTGATCCTGTATTTGATGTGGAAGCAAAACTGTTGCACCTAATGAGGAACCTCACTGACTTACTGGGGCTCTATGCAGCTCATGGTGAAGGACTGGGTTCTTTGTTTTTTGTCAGATTGTACTAGATTAATTTTTATTGATATCATGTAATTCCAAAAGTTTTCTTTTCAGTGTTAAGTCAAATGGATCTTCAGCTTTTGCCACATATTCTTTAGGTGAATAATTAAAGTACTTACTAAGGTAAGGAATCTGAGATTTAAAAATAGTTTATTTTCATGCAATTTATAAAAACATTTTTTTTCAAATAGGGAACCCAAGAGAACATTTTCATGCCCATGGAGTAGTTAGTTATTCCTGTTTAAAGTGCAAGTAATTAAATCACCACACTAATATTTTGCAAATAAATTTCAAAAGCTTCAGTTCCCCATAGTTTGTCTTTCTAGAATTTTCCTGAAGACTACAAATTGCTCCATTTCTTTAGGCTCCACTCAGAAAAATACGAGGCATTAGTTTTGTGTGAGGGGTGTACTCCCCACACTGGCCTTGAAAGCTGAATTAGGCCAGGTAGGCCCAAACAGTCAATTAAGCTGTAAATGGGGGAAAATTAGGCTGAGTGGGGGTACTAATTAGGAGGATGCTCATCTGTGAGGGAACAAGCAGGGCTTCCATAAAGCCAAGAGGCTGGCAGCAATGTAGAAGGCAGCCTGTAGTATCTCTACCTGAGGAAAGGGAGAAGGAAGCAGGGGAGGTAGGGACCCTTGAGAAAGAGTTTCTCTAGTCGGCCTAAAAGAGAGGAAGGCTGAAGAACGAAAAGCTTTGAGAAGCATGATAGGAAGTAGTCCCGGGGGAGAGTAGTAAAGCTGGTGTAGTCACAGATCTTACCCCTGAAGAGTAGAGGGTGTGCCTGTGTTCCCCTACCATCCACTGCAGAGTGGTACTGCATGGGGCAATGAATGGAAAGACTGCCTGAGTCATTGTGAGACTGACATAGTCAGAGCAGTGGGCCTGAGGATTGCCTGACACTGCTTGTGGAGAGACACTTTGAAAAAGTTCTCTGGAAGGGGAATCACAGTGTGACCTGGCCAGAGGGCTGAGTCACGAAGCAGTTACACTGCAGCTCTGTGAGCAAGAGAAGAGCTGCAAAGGTAGAGGAGTAGAAAGGGGGCACTGAACCAGGCAGAGCTGATCCTTAGAATTGCCAGAAGGAGATGTCACCCAGAGGTGCGTAGAGCACCCTGTGACAGATTGATACTGCAGCCTTTGTACAAACTAGTGGGACCAGATCCTGGTGCCCACACCAGCGGTTGTGAGCCACCCTAGTAGTGGAAAGTGAGTGAGTATGCGCTCTACTTCTAATGTTTTGTATTTCATCCTAGAGGCTCCAATTGCAATTGAGGTCCCAATGTGCTAAGCATTGTACTCACGCATAATGAAAAGACAGTCCTTGTCCCAAAGAGCTTACAGTTTAAGTATATAACCTAAATTGTCCCTTGTGGGGGTAAACATTCAGGCACTTCCCCCACTCAACCCAACTCAAATGAGTTGTGGCCAGAGCATCTTTGTGCCCCAGCAACTGCAGACTGCTGGAATGTCCCTTGAGGTAACTTTACTGGAGACTACATCAGTGCCCAGTTAGTTTCAGGATCAGAAAAGGCAAAATAGTGGCTTAATACCATTCCCTCCCTCCCACCCCCCTTCCCTGTTCTGAGCTAACTGGGTACAGCTTGGATGGAGCAGATCATCTGGGCCATACTCTGTGTAAGGCCTGATTCTGTGAGGTGCTGAGTGGCCCTTCACTCCCACTGGATTCAATAGAGGTGCTTACCACTTTTCAGCACTGGGTCCTCAGCTGAGGATCCCTGGCGAATGCAACAGGAATACTCATGTGTAAGGCATACTTGTGTGAGTAAGGGCTTCAGACTCGAGGCTAAAGAGCACGACAATTAGTGCTGGCTTGGCTGCATGTAGAGGTGCTAGAATATTGACTACTGCAGTGCTGCTAAATTGTGATTTTAAAAAAAAATTGAGACTTGCTATGTTTGGTATTTTTCTCAAAGCAATAGCTTTTGAATTCATGTATTTACATGAGACTCCAAGCTTTCATTTAATAAAAAACTAAATTACTAACTTTTGTGGTTGCAGAGAAAATCTGGAAAACGTGACCTAAGTGCACCTGAAAGGCTCAGAAGCCAAATAAAAAGAGCTGAACACTTGTTTTATAAAATCTGATAATTTTTTAACAAATCTCATGATTTTTGAGACCTGACCCTATTTTTCAATGCTGGAGGTTGGCAACATTGCTGCTGATTTTTCTCAGAAAAAAATAGCTCCTACTACCTGTTTCTCATTTCTGTTTAGCTGATAGCGGTAGTCAGTATGCGTGGTAGTAGTTTGATCATGCAAATTTTATTGAAGCAAAATGGGATTGGCATCAGTAGACCTTTTGCCCCAGTAAGGCATGCCTTGCAGAATTGGGCTCATATTTACTTCTTCCCTTTATTTCATATGTTTACACAATGACAATGACAATTGTGTACAGTCACACACTGGAGCTGTGCTAATTAATTTAAAAAACTAATTTTTGTTTCTAACTACTTCCGGCTTCTAAAAGCCTATTCTTACAAATACAAGAATCCCAAAAGGCCATATAGGGCTTCAAAAAGTGCCAGTTTTGCATGAACTTCTGTAGGATCACAGTCAGGGCCTGTATACTTCAGTGTTATGAAATAAGGAATCCCACAATATCTTCAGGGCAGATAATGAATTACCACAACTTGATGTATAGTATTTCTTCCAGGAGTTCTCTCAATACACTGTTAATTATTCCAGGACTGTGAACTGACTGTTTACGGGGAAGAGATGAGGCTTCCTTTTTCTCAATTACAAAAATAAATTTTCAGTAGCACAAAAAGGTAAATGCACAACCCTTTCACCCCTGGAAAAATATACATCTCAGGACAATTTTGACACAGTATCAGCAAAGAGCTGTTCCCTCTCATCTAAACATTTGTCTGTGCACCTGTCATATAGGACTAAATATAGACTAATGGGTTCTATTCTCCGCCACCATATGTTGCCTGTTTCAGAGTACAGCAAAGGTGGTTTCTGTAACACTTTCTATTTTAAAAGGTTGTATGCAATTTCCAGCTGTTCATAAACACTCATTTTTATGTGCAAGGAGTTGCTACTTTATATATATATATATATATATATATATATTTAATTTCTCTTTGTACCAATTAAAATTTGAAACTCTATGAATCCAATCCTTTGCAGATTACATCGCTTTAATATTCAACTTGTTTCTAAGTATTTTATTATACGCTTCAGCATGCAAACAGAAATTGACATGTAGGGCAAAATTCAGAACCCAGGTGGGCCAGGCTAAGTAGTCAGTTGGGCTCTGGCCAGATGTATAAGAGAGAAGAGGATCAGAAATCTTCTCCCCAGGCCACAGTGAGGTGGAGGTACTCTGCAGAGACTACACTATTGCACAGTGCAGTCTCATGTATTTGCACTCAGCACTCTGAATGCTCCAGCCCTCATTTTTTTCCATAAATCCAGATTCAGGAAAGTACATCAGCCCATGCTTATTTTTAAGTGTATGCTAAAGTCCCAGGTTCATGTTTACTACAGTTAAGTAATTGTTTATGTACCCTTCTTGAAGAAGGATGCTTTCTTGAATAGGAGCCATAGCAGATGGGAAGGGGGCTTATGAGGCAAATGCCAGTTTGGCCATCTGATAGCCCTGACCCCTATGGGCTATCAGTCCATAGTTCATATTATGCATCTCTAATTAGATATATATACCCAGTGACTGGAAATGACCATTACATAAACTTGATCATGTGTAGCTATAAGGATTTTACTGGCATGAGTTTGGGATGACCACATTATTTACAAGTGGTGAAGGGGCAACTTGAGTTATGCAGGTCACCCCAGTCAATAAAACATTTCTCTCTCCCCTTTTCTGCATCCTTCCCATGCACATGCACCACCATGTTTTGTTTATGCCACATTTTAAACAAAATAACTTTTAGAACATTATTTTCAGAGGTTGGGGCTTGATTCTCCATTGCCTTGCACTTTGTGAAGTCATTTACACCTGTGCAATGTGAGTGCAAAGTAGATGAAATATGCTATCATATTCAAAATTGGCAACCCTAAGGGTATGTCTAGACTACGAAATTAAGTTGATTTTATAGAAGTCTATTTTTAGAAATCAATTTTATACAGTTAATTGTGTATGTCCCCACTAAGCGCATTAAGTCGGCAGAGTGTGTCCTCAATACCGTGGCTAGCATCGACTTACGGAGCAGTGCACTATGGGTAGCTATCCCACAGTTTCCGCTGCCCATTGGAATTCTGGGTTAAGCTCCCAATGCCTGATGGGGCAAAAACATTGTTGAGGGTGGTTTTGCGTACATGTCATAAGTCATCCCTCCCTCCCTCCATGAAAGCAATGGCAGACAGTCATTTCATGCCTTCTTTCCTGGGTTACCTGTGCAGACACCATACCACGGTAAGGATGGAGTCCGCTCAGCTCACCGCTGCTGTTGTGAGCATTGTAAACACCTCATGCATTATCCTGGAGTATGTGCAGAACTGGGCTAAGAGACACAAGCATGAGGACAATTGTGATGAAGACATGGACACAGACATTCCTGAAAGCACGGGCTGTGGCAATTGGGACTTCATGGCGGCAGTGGGGCTGGTTGATACAGTGGAATGCCGATTCTGGGCCTGGCAAACAAACACAGACTGGTGGGACCACATAGTGTTGCAGGTATGGGATGATTCACAGTGGCTGAGAAACTTTCGCATGCATAACGTCACTTTCCTTGAACTTTGTGAATTTCTTTCCCCCGCTGAGAACTGCCCTGATAGTTAAGAAACGAGTGGCGATAGCCCTGTGGAATGCCTGACTGCTACTGGTCAGTTGGGAATCAATTTGGAGTGGGCAAGTCTACTGTATGGACTGCTGTGATCCAAGTAGCCAATGAAATCACTGACGTTCTGCTATCAAGGGTAGTGACTCTGGGAAATGTACAGGTCCTACTGGATGGCTTTGCTGCAATGGGGTTCTCTAACTGTGGTGGGGCGATAGATGGAACACATATCCCTATCTTGGCACTGGACCATGTTGCCAACCAGTACATAAACCGCAAGGGGTACTTCTCAATGATGCTGCAAGCACTGGTGGATCACAAGGGACGTTTCACCGATATCAACGTGGGATGGCCGGGAAAGGTGCATGATGCTCGCATCTTTAGGAACTCGGGGCTGTTCGAGCAGTTGCAAGAAGGGACTTACTTCCCAGACCAGAAAATTACCGTTGGGGCTGTTGAAATGCCAATAGTTATCCTTGGGAACCCAGCCTAACCCTTGCTCCCATGGCTCATGAAGCCATACACAGGTAGCCTGGACAATTGTAAGGAGCAGTTCAACTATAGGCTGAGCAAGTGCAGAATGGTGGTAGAATGTGCTTTTGGATGTTTAAAAACTCGCTGGCACTGTTTTCTGACTAGGTTCGACCTCAGTGCAACCAACATTCCCATTGTTATTGCTGTTTGCTCCATAATATCTGTGAGAGTAAGGGGGAGACGTTTATGGTGCGGTGGGAGGTTGAGGCAAATCGCCTGGTGGCTGATTTTGAGCAGCCAGACACCGGGGCGATTAGAAGATCACAGCTAGGCACGCTGCGCATCAGAGAAGCTTTGAAAACCAGTTTCATGACTGGCCAGGCTACGGTGTGACAGCTGTGTGTGTTTCTCCTTGCTGCAAACCCGTCCCTTTTGTTGATTTTAATTCCCTGTAAACCAACTACCCTCCCCCCTCGATCACAGCTGGCAAAGGAAATAAAGTAACTATTATTTTGAAACCATGCATTCTTCCTTTATTAATTAAAAAAAAAAGTGAGATAACTGACAAGGTAGCCCGGGTGGGGAGGGGGGCAGGAGGAGGGAAGGACAAGGCCACATTGTTTATTGTAGCCACACTACAAATCAAAACTGTTTGAATGACAGCCTTCTGTTGCTTGGGCCATCCTCTGGAGTGGAGTGGCTGAGTGTCTGGAGCCTCTCCCCCCGCCTGCATTCTTGGGCATCTGGATAAGGAGGATATGGAACTTGGGGAGGAGGGCATGCAGTTATACAATGGATGCAGCGGGGATCTGTGCTCTTGTTGGCTTTCCTGCAGCTCCAACAGATGCTTCATCATGTCCGTTTGCTCCCCCATTAGCCTCAGCATCGCCTCCTGCCTCTACTCTTTGCGCTCACCTAATGCTTTCCTGGCCTCTGCCACTGAATGCCTCCATGCATTAAGCTGTGCCCTATCAGTGCAGGAGGACTGCATGAGCTCAGAAAACATGTAATTGCGAGTGCATTTTTTTCGACTTCTAATCTGCGATAAGCTCAGGGACGGAGATGATAGGGGGAACATAGAAACATTTGCACCTGGGGGGAGATAAAAAGGGAGAGTAAAATTTAAGATGATACATTTCTGAGAACAAAAGGGAGATTCTTTCACAGTGAATCAAGCAATTCACAGCACATGTTCTTTAGGTACAAGGTTGCATTTTGCCTTTTATATTGAGCACCTGCTGGTATGGTGACACATCACACACGGCAGGACAACAGAACTTGGTTTCCAGGCAGCCATGGTAAGCCTTTTGGTACATGGGGTTGGCTTATTCTGCCTTCATAACATGTGGGAATGGTTTCAAACTGCAGTGCCATCCTTTCCCATAGCAAGCAATGCAGGTTGGGTTTCACATTTAAAAGGAGGGGCTGCGGTTTTCGGGAGGATGTGCAGCACACACCTCCCCCCACCCCACCTCATGGCTATTCTCTGGGATGATCCCTTCACCCCTCCCCCCACCATGTGGCTATTCTCCGGGATGATCCCTTTTAGCCAAGCACAAACAACGCAGCTTGAACGGGTTCCTTTTGCTGTTCGCTTACAAAAATTCCCCTATTTCAACCAGGTGACCATAAATGATATCACTCTCCTGAGGCTAACACAGAAAGATAAAGACCAAATGTTGCTTGAATGCAACCAAAACCCAGGACCATTCGCTGCCATGGTTTGTGCTGCAATGATTCCAGACTACTTGCTACTGGCTTGGCGTGGCAAAGTGTCCTACCGTGGAGGATGAAATAAGGCAGCCCTCCCCAGAAACCTTCTGCAAAGGCTTTCAGAGTTCTTCTAGAGAGCTTCATGGAGTTGTCCCTGGAGGATTCCCACTCCATCCCCAGACACGTTAACAGACTTTTCCAGTAGCTATACTGACCGCGAATGCATCCCAATTCTTCAGGGCAAATCAAACATTAAACACTATTGCTTTTAAACCCTGTACTGTAGTTACAAATGTGCACTCACCAGAGGTTCCTTCTCCAGCTTCAGGGTCGGGGATCCCGCCTTGGGAGGGTATTGGCTCCAGGGTGATGAAAAGGTCCTGGTGGCCAGGGAGAACGGATTCACCACTTGCCTGCTGCACATTCTCCTCCTCCACAAAATCCTCCTCCCTGTTGCATGAGACCCCCCCCCCTTGCAGGTGTCCACGGATAGTGGTGGGATAGTGGTAGGGTCCCCCCCTAGAATGCCATGCAGCTGATCATAGAAGCGACATATACGGGGCTCTGACCCGGAGCGACCGTTTGCCTTTGTCTTTTTGTAGGCTTGCCTGAGCTCCTTAACTTTCACGTGGCACTGCTGCGTGTCCCTGTGGTAGCCTCTCTCCACCATGCCCTGTGTGATTTTGGCATATATATTAGCATTTCTTCTTTTTGATCAGAGTTCAGCCTGCACAGATTCTTCTCCCCATACAGCAATCAGATCCAATGTCTCCCTTTCAGTTCATGCTGGAGCTAGTTTGCAATTTGGGGGGGACTGCATGGTCACCTGTGCAGCTGAGCTCACCGTGCTGACCAAACAGGAAATTAAATTCAAAATTTCCCAGGTCTTTTACTGTGTACCTGGCTAGTGCATCGGAGTTCAAAGTGCTGTCCAGAGCGGTCACATTGCAGCACTCTGGGATAGTTCCTGGAGGCCAATACCGTCAAATTGTGTCTGCACTACCCTAAATTTGACACAGCAAGGTCGATTTTTCATGCCATTCCCCTCGCCGGGGAGGACAGAAGTCAATTTTAAGAGCTCTTTAGGTTGACGGAACAGGGTTGGTAGTGTAGACACATTCATTTTAAAATCGACCTAACATGGCTAAATTCGACCTAACCCTGTAGTGTAGCTCAGGGTATATATATGAATATAAAACCTTCCAGACTTAACGTTTATGCAAAAAAAAAAATCTTAATTCAGGTTTTAAGCCAACCTCTAACTCCTAGAGTTTAGGATGACACTTTCCTGTGGGACAAATGATTCCATATCTTCCTAGTGTGGGGTTTATTGCACCTTTCTTTGAAGCAACTGGTGCTGGCAACTGTTAGAGACAGGATACTACACTAGACTGATGATGGTGTGATCTGACCATGACCTGATCCAGTATGGCCATTTCCAGATTTCTAGCTCAGTAATTTATTATTTAATTATTATACTCAATAACTAAAGTAACCTATCTTCCAGGCAGGAAAAATGAAAATGAGCATAAAAATTTATAAAACTCTAAAATACATAAACTTCTCTAAAATGTGGTGAAGCAACATACATGATGATGTGTGTTGTGTTGTAACTCATTTTGGATAATTAGGAGAGCCAGGACTGTTGCTTTTTGAAGGTTTGGAAATTGCATGGCACATTGTAGGGGTTAACATAAACAACTGTTGTTAACTCATAAGTAATGCAGACACCCAAACTCATCCCAATAAAACCTCCATGCATGTGTCATGTCTCATCTTTATCATTTGACAGCAGCTTGTCACATGGTTGCAGAAATAAAGGAGATTATTCCAATGATCTCATAACCACATATGCAGTATACATGTTGGATTTTTTCCATAGTGGTAAAAATACATTTAAATCAACACTTCTGGGCATAACACAACAAATATTTCCCACAGCAATCAGAAGTATCTTAGTGACCTTTTAAGCCCTCATTCACTGTCCCAATTCAAATTGCTTCTTCAGAACTGCTTCTCTTTTCCTGTACTAGAAAAAGCACTCTTCTACCACCAACTCCTTGAAAATAGCCACCTTTAATCCTTCTTAGAAATAAAAAAAAGTAACTTTTCAATCGCTATAAAGGCCACCACTTGAAACTCTGCCATCAACTCTGACAACAGTGAACTCTCATCTAATAAAAATCACTTCTATACTGGTTCCCTAGGTAACCAAGACATAGGCTCAGAAATGGATGGCAAAAACTGGAGGGAAAACACTGAGGAGACTAGTCTACTTTCTGTGTTTTAGAATATGTTGTGAACAATGGATGGCTCAGGGAAATTATTTAATGTGGATAGAAATCTGTTTATCTGTGTGTCAGTACTTTGAATCTAGAACACATCAGTAGTGACTGAAAACTGTGACTAATGATTGGCCTATGTGAAACATGTAGGGTGACCAGATGTCCCAATTTCATATTCAGGGCTTGTCTTATATAGGCATCTATTACCTCCGACCCCATCCTGATATTTTCACACTTGCTATCTGTGTGAAGCATCTGATTGTCCTCAAGTCTGAAGTGGTCAAGTACCCAAATCACCAACATTGCCATAATTATTGGCAATAATTTCCATACATGTTGGCAGTTTTGGACAGGGCAAGGGCAGAATGGGCATGGAGTCTGAGCAGGTTTGAGGCCCATTGGCAATGTTATATTGAGAAGAAGCACAAACATAGAACCATAACAATTTACCAGCCTTGTAATTCCCACTGCCAAGGAGAAGAGAAAAATAGTTTGTGCAGGTGAAAAAGAGGGGGAAAAAACCAAACTCTGAAGTGCTCAGGAATTAGAGTTAGTTCTTTTGGCCTTTTGACAGAGTGATGAGGTTTCATTGGAAGCTGCAGATGCTTAGCACCTCTGAAAACAGACCATGTGTTTAGATGCCTGATTATGAATTAGGTGCCCAACTTTAGATACCAGAGTTCAAAAAATCTGGCTACAGTGACTATTTTATATAACCAAAATTTATTAAATCCCAAATGGTCCTTCATGCTACTATTTTGGCACTGTGGAATTTTTTCACTGCAAACCATCAGACTCCCCAATAGTTAGGGTTTCATCTTTGTGCTGCTTCCCCACGTAACCAGGCCAGTTCCCTTTGAAGGATCAGGAATAAAATGAGAGGGATGGAAGCCTACTGGGGTCTGTTGGGTTGGGAAAATTGAGAACATATGGAATGAGAGAAGGGAAGGTTAAAAGTTCAAAAAATTTAGATGAACATCTCAACTTTCCAGATCTTATCCAAATTAAAGTTTTCTGATGTTTCCTCCATTGCCAGTTGACATGGGGATTGAGAGCCACAAAACTTGATAACATATTTCCATTCACTTCCAAAGAGACATGTGAAGTCAGTTGGATTAGATGGCAATGGGAAAACAACACAACTGCTTGTGAGTAATGTCATTAGTACACAAGAAGGATAATGTATGGATATATTTCACTATGCTGCATATTTGTAACAGAAGTGATTATTCAATACTGTAATAGGAAATGAGGGGAGATGGGTATGTAAAAGAATCAATAAATACAATTAGGACTTTTGCTTTTTGACTTAAAAAATATCATTAACCCAAAAACTAATCTGCAAAGGTTTTTCCAAAGTCCAGTATCTTTTCATCTGGAAAAATACCACAGATCTCTACCACTACTATCTGCCCAAGTTTTTCCAGGATTATGGCTAATTTGTACTTATTGCCTCTCATCTCTCTCTATATATGGCAGATATATATAATATATATGGCAGATTGAGTTAAGAGGCTAGTTCCTTAGAAATCAAGGCAAATAAGAGAGTTGCAGATTCCTGAGACCTGTCACTTAGCAAGCAACTACTTGCATTAGATCACAGAACATTATCACCAAGGAAATATGTCCTTATAAATTGCTTAATAAATAAATTACCAAATATATGTAGTAATGGCTGTGATGGGGCAAGGCCAGATGGCTATGGAAAAGTAGTGGGAGATAGATATGTTAGCTCCAGGCTAAACAAATCCCTGGTCTTATTGGGATCCGGGAAGTGGGCGGGCGAAGCCCGTCCACTGCTAAAGGATCCCCCCCAGCCTAAAAGGGGGATCCACAGGACCTAGATGCCCAAATAATTCCGGGGGACAACTAATAAAATAACAGGGACAGGAGTGCGGTCAAAGGGTCAAAAGAAGGGAACCGGACGGGGACACCGAGCAGAGAACCCCGGACAGAGCCCACTGCTCCTCAAAGGCGTCAAGGGAGTCAGAGGACGCCGCCCAGAGGAATTCTGCCCGGATACGTGAACGGACCGAGGATCGGAAATAGGCCCTACAGTCACAGGAGACTCCATCGGCCAACCTCCTCACTCTGGTTTTGTAGATGGCCATTTTAGCTAGGGCCAGGAGGAGGTTGACCAGGAGATCCCGTGACTTTGTGGGGCCACGGATAGGGAGTGCATAAATGAGAAGGTGAGGGGAGAAGTGCAACCAAAAACGTAATAAGATATTGGTGAGGAGCCGGAATAGGGGCTGCAGCCTGGCACACTCCAAGTAGACATGTGCCAGGGTATCCCTCACGCCGCAAAAGGGGCAGGTGTCTGGGATTGTGGTGAACCGCGCCAAGTACACGCCCGTGCTCACGGCTCCGTGAAGGAGCCGCCAACTGACATCCCCGGCGGGCTTTGGGACTAAGATGGAATATAGGCTGGCCCACCGGGGCTCTTCACCCTCCAAAGGTGGCAGGAGGTCCCGCCATTTTGTATCGGGGCGGGACACGAGGGTGCGGGAGTGAAGGGTGTGAAGCACGAGTGTGTAGAGATGTTTTCTTGGCGCGGTTTGAAAACAGACCGGCTGCATCTCGTGCAGCCGGCTTCTAGTGAAGGGGTGAAGGGATCGGTTGGGTCCACGGGGCAGGGGTCCAATTAAAAGGTCCGGCGGGCCTGGGGTAGTGGGTGGGCGGGGCGTGCCCTCGTGCAGGACCCGGTCGAGATAAACCCGAGCAGCGGGCGGCAAAGCGGCCTTCACCTCCTGAAGTATGCGTTGGGGAGTACAAGGTCTGGAAAGCCCCATGCGCTGAGCGAAGGTTAGGGGATCCAGCCAGTCTCCCCGGTCATAGTCCAGGAGGTCTCCGACTCTTGTGACCTCTGCCAGGACCAACCTCTGGCGCACCAAGCGGGACTCCGCCACCTGCAAACGGAGCTGGGGGTTGTGTAGCAGGGGCTCCGCGAGGAGATCTGCCCCCTCGGTGGCCGCCACGGACCTGCTCGTTGTAAAGAGTTTCCAGGTCCGGAGGAGGTCCTGGTAGAAGACCGGCAGCCCGGAGAGGTCTCGCGGAAGACCTCTCGGATGGAGATAAAGGAGCTGCCGGTCGTATCGGAGGCCTCGGAAGCGGCGCAGGAAGGCGTGCGCCAGTATGCTCCACGCCGGACTACCTGCACCATAAAGGAGCCTCTGCAGGGTCTGGAGGCGGAAGACATGGTCCTGAGTAAGCAGACATTTGAGGCCCTGCCCTCCCTCCTCCACAGGTAGATGGAGAACCCCTGCAGGGACCCAGTGCAGTCCTGACCAAAAGAACTCCAGAATCGATGTCCGCAGGTTGGTTAGGAAAGCCGGGGCTGGGACCAGGGTGTTGAGCCGGTACCAAAACATGGACAGGATTAGTTGATTAAGCACTAACGCTCTCCCTCGAAGGGAGAGGCACCGGAGTAGTCCTGTCCATTTCCGGAGCCGCTCTATCACCCCGCCCTCTAAATTCTGCCAGTTCTCCGGCGGAGAGGGATGCGTGGCAGAAAGGTAAACGCCTAGATAGAGCAGTGGACCCGTGCTCCACCGGATGGCTTGAAGCGCGGGTGGGCGGGGGCTCGCCTGCCACCAGTCCCCTACCACCAAGCCAGAGCTCTTGACCCAGTTGACCCGCGCAGAGGAGGCTGCTGAATAGATGGCCTGGCAAGCCTCCACTCGCACCAAGTCGCCCGGGTCCTGGACCATGAGGAGCACGTCATCAGCGTACGCCGACAGGACCAGCCGCAGCTCCGGCTCCCTCAGCACCAACCCTGTCAACCTCCTTCGGAGGAGACAGAGGAAGGGCTCGATCGCCAGAGCATAGAGCTGGCCTGAGAGGGGGCACCCCTGCCGTACTCCTCGCCCGAAGTTGACCGGTTCGGTCAGGGTCCAGTTGAGTCTTACCAGACACTCTGCGGAAGCGTACAGCACCCGGAGAAAGTTCACAAACCTGGGTCCGAAGCCAAATGCCTGCAGAGTGCTCAGGAGATACCCGTGATCCATCCTGTCGAACGCCTTCTCCTGATCTAAAGACAGGAGGGCGAACGACAGACCATCCCTACACCCAAGTTCCAATAGGTCCCGGACCAGATATAGGTTGTCGAAGATACTGCGGCCGGGACGGTGTAGGTCTGGTCTGGGTGGACCACGTCCGCCAGCACGGACCCTAGCCTCAGGGAGATGGCTTTTGCCACGATTTTGTAGTCCGTGCTGAGGAGCGAGACGGGACGCCAATTTCGTAAATCGCGGAGGTCCCCCTTCTTTGGCAATAAGGCCAGCACGGCTCGCCTGCACGAAAGAGGGAGGACCCCGCTCTGCAAAGACTCGGCCCAGACGGTGACTAGGTCTGGGCCCAGGACGTCCCAGAACACGCGGTAGAACTCCACGGTCAGCCCGTCCATGCCGGGAGATTTATTGGTGGGCATGCGACGGAGGGCTTCCGAGAACTCGGCCAGAGTGAGCGGCAGCTCTAGCCGGTCTCGGTCGCCCACGCTGACCGTCGGGAGCTCCTCCCACAGCACTCTGCAAGCGTTAGGATCGGTCGGCTCTGGGGAGAAAAGGCTTGTGTAGAAGGCTCTCACCCTCTCGCACATCTCCACCGGATTCGTGAGGGGGGTGCCATCTTCTGCCAGTAGGCAGATGATATGTTTCTTAGCCCCCCTCTTTTTTTCCAGGGCGTAGAAGAAGCGGGAGCCGCAATCCATCTCCCGAAGGAGACGGATGCGGGATCGAACAAAGGCACCCCGGGCCCGATGGTCCTCGAGGCTCCGGAGCTCCTCCCGCTTCTCCCGGCACGCTCCGCAGAGGGGTGGATCCTCGGGGCTGGCGGCCAGACGCCTCTCCAGCTCTAAGACCTCCCGTTCCAACTGCTCTATCGCTGCATCCCTCCGTCGGCTGGTGCCCCGGGTGTAGTCACGGCAGAAGAGCCGGGCGCGCACCTTCCCTACATCCCACCACCGCCGTGCCGAGGGAAAGGCACGCCGCTGCCCTCGCCAGGCCAGCCAGAACTCCCGGAAGGACGCCACGAAGCCCGCATCCTCCAGCAAGCTGTTGTTAAAATGCCAATAGGCCGTCCCCGGCCTCTCCGCGCAGAGGGAGGCTGTCACGGTGGCTATGTGATGGTCAGAAAATGGGGCCGGCCGGATGCTGGAGGAGTGGGCTCGTGTAAGATGAAAGCGTGATAAATAAATGCGGTCCAACCGGGAGTGGCGCGACCGATGGGCCTCCACCCGGACAAAGGTGAACGTGGAAGTGTCATCCGGGTGGTGGTCGCGCCAGACGTCCACCAGGGAGTGGTGTTCGACTATCTCCTGGAGGACGGCCACGGCGGCCGGGCTCTGCTCAGTTCCCGAGCGGTCCCATTCCTCAAGGGTGATGTTAAAGTCCCCTCCCAGGACCAGGCACTCCTGAGGATCCAAGGTGCCGAGGAAGGCGGATGCCTGCTGATAGAATTGCAGCCGCTCAGGGCTTGCTGCTGGGGCATAGATGTTGACGAGGTTGACTACGAGCCCCTCCATTTGGACCCGGAGGTGCAGCAGGCGACCCGGCACAGCCTCGGCGACCCCCAGCACCTCGGGCCGTAGGTCGGGGGAGAACAGGGTCGCCACTCCACCCGTATGAACTGTGAGGTGGCTAAAGTAGACCCTGTCCCCCCAATCCAGCCGCCAGCTGTCTTCGGCGGTCGGATCCGTATGGGTCTCCTGCAGGAAAACCACAGAGTACCTCCCCTCTCGAAGGAAGGAGAGCACCTGGGACCTGCGGAGACCCATCTTACAGCCACGGGTGTTCAATGTTGCGATGGTAAAGGGTGCCATGAGGAGGGCTGGGGGGGATCCTCGCCGGCAGGGATGCTCGTGGCTCCCGGCGGGCCGCGTAGTAGTCCGTGACCCACCCTGTAGGTGAGTAAGGAGTCACGGAAGTGGCGGACCCGCTGGTAGGCCGCGGCACCCTGTCTCCCGGTCCTTTTCCCCTCCCCCATGAGGGCCCTTGCGGCCCGGAGGATTTGATTAAAGTCCCCCCATCGCTGGAGGGCAAGCTGGACTTTGTTGCGGGAGCCACGGACGTCTTCTAGGAACTCCCGCAACTCCTCTCGCAGCGCATGGGGGGCTGGGGTTATGGTCTGGTTGCTCCCCGATGGGGCCCTTGGTACAGCCCCCTGGCCCAGCGAGATGGGCAGACAGGGTGCGGACCCCCGACGGGGCTCTTGATGGGTTGACCTGAATGCTGGGGCGATAGGGGGCGGCGGAGGGAGAATAGCAGCCCCTGGTGGGTCGGGACGGGCAAACACAAAGGCCATTCCCTGGGAGTCATCTGTTGAAAAGGGGAAGGAGACTGTCCCAGGGGTGGCAATAATATCTCGGGAGGTGGGCGGGATAAGGGCAGGGGCAGGGGTAGAGGTGAGAGTCTGGGTCGGGAGAGGGCTCTCACTGATGCCGGGCGCAAGCTCTCTGGTGGATTTGGCAGCCACGGCATCAGGAGATGGACTTTCTTCTGTAGGGTCCTCTCCCGGAAAGGAGGTCGAATGCTCCTCACCAGCAAGGGATGCCCCTGGTGGCTCAGGTTCCAGCCGCGTGGCACTGGCCGTCGCCTCAACTGGCTCGGTGGCTCTCAGCAGGGTGCCCTCTGCAGCCAGGTTGATGGAGGAGTCCAGGGGCTCCTCGGAGGTGGAAGCAGAAGCAACGGTTACGGGGAGGGAGTATGGGGAAAAGGGGGCTGGAAAGAAGTCGCCCAGATCGAGGCCCGCTGGCATAGGATCGTCCTCCCCTTGGGTGACCGGGGTCAGACCCAGGGCTTCGATCTCCTCATATATAGAGGGGAAATTGTTTTCCGCTACCCTGGGATTCTCCCCGCCGGCACCTGACGCGATGGTTACTTCGGGGCACACTGGGGTTTCAGATGGTGCCTCGGGGGTCTTGGAGGGGAGGGACTCCCGTGGAGGGGAGATACCGCCTTCCAGTGCTGCCACGTCTTCCCCAGCCGGCTCTGGTGGGTGGAACACACCCGTGGGTAGAGCGGAAGGCTCGGCATCGGTGCCCCCCTTCCTGGTCTTCCGGGGGGCCTCCGCGTCAGATGGGAGGAGCGGAGCTCGAGCCTTCCGCTTGCCCCGCTTCCCCTGGACTAGGGCCCAGCCCTCCATGGCATCATCCGGGGGCTGGCTAGCAGGGGTTGTGTCAGGGGGCAGAGGCGATGGCTCAGGGACTCGAGGGGGTAACGGTGGGGCAGCACAAGGGAGGGAAGATTCCCCTTGGGGAGGGCCCTCTCCCATGCAGGGCGGTGTACCTGCCGCACCCTCCTCCACAGGCCTCGCCAGATTGTAAACAGCGGGGGAGGGGTTCTCCCGCTCGTTTGGGCATAGTGGGGGAGGTACCCCTTGGGCCCGAGCGGGAGCAATGGTGGACTGGGAAGGAGGAGGGGCAGTTTCGGGTGCCGGGCAGCCAGGGGCGTCGGCGATGACGGGGCCAGTGTCCTGCCGGGTCTCGGGTGTCCTGGATGCCCCTCCTTCCCGGGCCAGGGGGCAGTCCCTCCGGACGTGCCCCATCGCCCGGCAGAGGTAGCACCGGGCCTCCCCCGTGGAATAATGCACCCTGTAAGGGGTCCCCTGGTAGGGGACTAGGAAGGACCCCTCCAGTGCCTCTCCGTCGCGCGCCGCCGACGGCAGTTGAAGCTGCACTTGCCGGCGGAACGAGAGGACGTGACGGAGGGCGGGGTCTTTGCAGCCCAACGGGAGAGGGCTGATGACAGAGATGGGCTTCCCCAAGGTAGAAAGGGCGGGTAACAGGGCGGCATTGGGGAGAAAGGGAGGGACGGAGGTCAGGACCAGGCGGACGCCCAGGTCCTCTAGCGGCTCTAAGGGGACGAACACGCCCCCGACCGCCAGGCCCTTCTCCACCGCCTCCTGGGCAGCGGCCTCCGATGCTAAGAAGAAGACAACCTTGCCGTACATTTTGGAGGCCGCCACAATGGCCGTGGGCCCCACCACCCTCGCCAACGCCCGCACATAGGTTTCAACGTGGGGTGAGGCGGGCACCAGGAGGCAACGGACGCCGTGCTTCCTAGTCATGGTGGGAAAGGGGCCCCGGCCGCTATAGATGGTAGCGGAGGCGGTGGGCTGGAGAAATGATGTAGCGGCAGGCGGGGGGGCTGCCGCCACCTGGGCGTATGCTCTGGGGGCCGGGGGAGGGACACCTGCAGAGCTGGTGGAGGGAACAGCGGGGAGGGGCGCCCCAGCTGGAGATGGGGCCGGGGCATTGGGGGCAGCCCCTGCCATGGAGGGCCTGGTCTTTTTAGCGGGGCCCTTCCCCTTCTTCTTCCCCTGGCCCTTCCCGCCGGCTGGGAGGACTCCCCGCAAATCTGAGGGGGTGATAGACGTGGCAGCAGTGGAGGTCACCCCGGTGCCCGTCGCTGCTGGTGCCCCAGCGGGGGCGATGGCAGATGGTTTGGCAGCGGACGTAGAAGCTTGGGGGGGTGACAGAGGGGCAGGCGGGGGAGGGAGAGCTCGGGCTACTGGAGAGGTCTCAGCCGTCTCATCCCTCGCCATCATGAGCAAGGAGGAAAGGGGGACACCAAAAGGAGGAGGGGAGAGGGGAAACAGGTCGACCACTCCTCCCCGCTAGGCTGCAGGCAGGGGAGGAGGGCGCCAAAAGGGGTGAGCTGGACGGGGGGCAATCAGTGGTTAGGGGTCAGTCACCGACACAAGGTGGAAATTCCGGCTCCTCTTGGTGCACTATGGAGGGGGGGGGTTCAACAACATTGAAGGTGCAGTGAAGAGGGTTGCAACTGAAATGGGGAATTGCACAAGCGCATGGGAGGGGGCATGGGCACACGGAGCGAGGGGTTAAGCGGTCTGGGGGTAGAACAGGGAAACCAAGGGGCTAGCTTCAGAGGCTGGGGCGGGGCAAACAAACAAAGGCTGCAGAAGGAAATGGGCGGGGCAGGAAAACAAACTGAAGCTAGTAAGGGGGGCTGGGGCAAAAGAGGAGGCAAAGCAAGTGGCAAATGGGGCAGGTAGTAAAGGGCAAAGCTGGGGGGTAGGCAGTCCAGGGGGGGCACATGTGCCCATGTGCACTTGCACAAGTCTTTTTTTAGCTTGCTGCTGCTTCTGGCCCAAAGGGTGGAAATAGGGCGTGGCAAGCCAAGCAAGCAGCTGAGTCCAGAGGCAGGAGCTGAGGCAGATGGTATACAGCCAGTGGGGGTAGTGGAGGGGGCAGTGGTGGTAGTAAAAGTGGTGGGGGTTGGGAGGGGGCACACAGATGGATCAGGGGGCAGCTCCACGCCACACCCCCGGTGTCCCTACATACACAGTCAAAACCCCCACCACAAGAGCACAGTTTGAAAATTACTCAGTCTTATGGTCCCCTCCACGGTGGTCTGCAAAGTCTCTAGGTGCTGCCGCACTGGCAGATGATCCTCTTCTTCTCCTCCTCGGGCTTCAGCAGCTCCAGGCAGCGGCCTCTGCAGCAGCAGCAGCTCCAGGAACTCCAAGTGGTCGTCCAGGCAGGCAGAATGGACCTCTCTCAGGTGGTGGTGGTGGTGGTATCCACAACAGCAGTTGCTGGGGTCCCTCACTCCTCCTCTCTGGGGAGTGGGCTAGCAGCCCCCTCCCCACCCCAGGGTTGCAGTTGCAGCAGTAGCAGCACCCAAGAGTGGGGGGTTCAGCAGCCAAGTAGCAGAGAGTGGGGGGTGTCTGGCCCAGCCAGGGGAGCAGCTGGAGCAGCAGGGAGAGCTTAGGGCCTAGTAGCAGCAGGAGTAGCAGCTTCCCACCTCCCTCCAAGCTAGAAGGCTATGGGAGAGCAGTGGGGGGGGGGGGAGAGAGAGAGAGAGAGAGAGATTCGCTCCACGCTAAACAAATCCCTGGTACCAGGATCAGTGAAATGGAAGCTGCTCCAGGTCAATTAAGACACCTGGGGCCAATTAAGAACTTTCCAGAAGGCAGGGAGAAGGCTAGGTTGATTGGGACACCTGAAGCCAATCAGGGGCTGGCTGAAACTAGTTAAAAGCCTTCCAGTCAGTCAGGTGGGGGTGCATGTCAGGAGCTGTGGGAAGAAGTTGTGCTGTTGGAGAGACTGAGTAGTACACACCATATCAGGCACAAGGAAGAAGGCCCTGAGGTAAGGGTGAAGTGGAGCTTGAGGAATTGAGGGCTGCTATCAGGGAAGTAGCCCAGGGAATTGTACATGTCATGTTTCTAAAAGGTCAGCTACTATAGCTGATACTATTAGGGTCCCTGGGCTGGAGCCCGGAGTAGAGGGTGGGCCCGGGCTCCCCCACCCCAACCTTTGCCCCGATTAATCTCTGAGACTGGGAGACAACAGAGACTGTGCAAGGAAGGATAACTTCTCCTCACCTCCCTTGCTGGTTTATGATGAAAATGGCTCAGTAGACTGTGACCCTTGTCTCTAGAGAAAGAAGGGTGGAGGGTCACAGTGAGCCTCTGAGGCTAGCAAAATCTGCCAGGAAACGTGGGACCCACGGAGGCAAGGACAGAGCTTTGTCACAGGCACCTACATCCATGTCCTTTATAATTTTGTAGAGGATTATGCTAATTTCCTCTTCAATGAGTATTCACCTTTTAGAAAGTTATTAATCTGGGGAAATAATATATATTCCTAAAACATCATTCTTCTCCAACCTATTAGAACTCTTTGACAGAGCCAGTAAAATAATAGCTAAATAAAATCTAATGTATTTGTGCTTTTTAAAAGTCTTTGATAAAATCCCCCACAAAAAGCTGTCAAGGAAACTAAACAGTCACTGTGAGAGGTAAAATTTTTATTTTTAGACACTGGTTAAAAGATGAAAAATAAAGGATGAAAATTGTCCATTTATTTTTATTATGGAAGGAAGCTAATATAGGGCTACCCCAAGGATGTGCAGAAGGATGAGTGTTATTAAATATATTTATTAACAATCTGGAAGTGGGGTGAACCGGGAGGCACAATGTAGTGAATGTTGAAAGGAAAAACTGAACTACACATACACATGGATGGGTTCTGCTTTAACTAAAACCACTCAAGAAAGAGACTAAAGTACAGCAACAGTCAGTAAAGCAAACATAAAAAGAAAAGGAGTAATTGTGGCACCTTAGAGACTAATATAAAGCAAACATGTTAGACAAAAGTAAAGATGTTGGTATCTTGGGCTGTATGTAGAGCTGGTTGGAAAAT
Organism: Dermochelys coriacea; assembly: GCF_009764565.3. NCBI lineage: Eukaryota > Metazoa > Chordata > Testudines > Dermochelyidae > Dermochelys > Dermochelys coriacea. The sequence goes on from NC_050071.1 coordinate 113,487,696, forward strand.
GGTGGTTTTTTTCTATGAATATTTTCAAATGAAGAGAAGCTTTTCTTTTCATTTAAAAATGTTCACTGAAATTCTTTGACAAAACAAAAACTAAAAATTGTTAGATTTTCATTTTCCCATCCCTTCTTTCGGTTTTTCCCATTTCCCTCGCCTTTTTAAAAGATGAAAAACTGAATGATTTTTTTGGCTTTTTTAAAAACTGAAAACCAAAAAAACTGATTTTTCAGTTTTTTGTTTAAAATTTCAAACAAAACAAATTTTCCATGAAAAATCTTTTTTGTTGTAAAAATCTTTTGGTGAAAAATTTCAGCCAGCACTAATTTTATGTACATGTTCTGATACCTCAGGGGTGAGTATAAGAAAGATAGCAAGAATATGGAGGTAGTGGTAGTGACTTAATAGTTAGATCTTCACTTAAACTTAAGCTACTTTAATGATTGAATGTAGTCTCTAAATTTGGTACAATAACTCTTCAGAGAACACCTGATTTTTTTAATGCAACTTTTAAAGACAAAATATTTCCTCTACAAAAGTAAATTTTTATTTTGCAGGGAATTTCTCCTGGAAAATCCTTAACACTCACATGGAGAAAATATAAAGGAAGAAGTTAACTCTATTGCTTCTGTAGTTTTAAGATTCCTTTGAAAACCATATTTCTTGTAATTCAGGGATTGGAGAAAAGGTTTGCTGTGTTTGACTCTAATATAGTTTCACATTCTAATGGGTTTGTTCAGGGAGAAAACAGAGCAGAACTCATTAAAACCAATTTTGAAAATTTACAGAAAGAAATAATGAACTGGAATCTGAACAACTTAACATAAAACCCTGATGTCTGTACTAAGATTAAAAAATAACATTCCTTTACACAATGGAACATTGAGATCTCAAAATTATATTAAATCAACCAATAATAAGATAATGGGACTTCCTGAGGCATCTGGAAAGGAAGAAATGTTATCTGCTTTTCTAATTCTACAGTTATTCAGGACACCAAATAAAACATCAATAATACCAGTTGGCCTGATCTTACAAATACACACAAGTAACTTTACCCACATTTACTAATACCACTGAAATTGATAGGACAGCTCAATGTGAGTACAGTTATTCACGTGCGTAAGTGTTTGCAGGATAGCAGCCTACATTTCTCAGATCAAATTATTTCTGTTGCTATTGAAGTTTTAAAAACTCAGCTCTAGATAGGGAAAAATATAAAACAAATAAGAAAGGAATGGTAGTAGACAAAGATTGCAGATCTTTCTCAGTCTTTCAAAAGGCACAGAATACAAGATGGAAATTATTTATTTAGAACCGAGTTCATTGCTTAATAGTTTTCTGTACAAGTTTTGTATCCACAAAGCTATGCCCTTCTAAGGACAACTTAAAAAAAAAAGCTTATTTTTTTTATGACAGTATGAGGGAGTTTCTGTTCTCTCAAATGAGTAGTAAAAAAGAACAGACTAGGGCCTTTTCACAAACTAAAATCTCAAATATTTGTTTGTTCATGAATAATATTTTACTTTTCATGTTGCACCTGCTATAAATATGTGACTGGATCATGCTATTTTTATAAACAGGAAACATTTATGTATTCTGATGTTACTTGAATAGTCAATGAAAATGACTAGCAATATGTATTATAACTTTTATAATAAAAGTTTCATTTTCTACTGTATGCATCTGATAAAACATTTAGTGCAAAATTCTGTAGTTCTTCACTGAAAGGAATTATGAACTTCAAAGGTCAGCTATTTATATCTTTTTTCCTAATACTGTTGTGACTGAGAATAGCTTCATAATGAGCACAATCCTTGTCTGTCAGGATTTTCTTTTCATGGGTATCACAAATTGGTAATTTCTTACCTATTAATTTGGTTTCTATAAGTCTCCCCCTGACAGATGCTATACAATAAACCCTCCTACCAAATAGAAAAAAGGAAAAAATAGCTTTTGTGGCAAAGTTTGGTACCTTGACTTCCCCTATAAAAGGGTCTAGCTGGCATTATTTAAAAATCTATTAAGACTATGTTAAATAGTTCAGGAGAAAAAATGAGAACAGCCTTAATCAATACAAGAACATAAGAATGGCCATACTGGGTCAGACCAAAGGTCCATCCAGCCCAATATCCTGTCCACTGACAGTGGCCAATGCCAGGTGCCCGGAGGGAGTGAACCTAACAGGTAATGATCTAGTGATCTCTCTCCTGCCAGCTATCTCCACCCTCTGACAAACAGAGGCTAGGGACACCATTCCTTACCCATTCTGGCTAATAGCCATTAATGGACTTAACCTCCATGAATTTATCCAGTTCTCTTTTAAACCTTGTTATAGTCCTAGCTTTCACAACCTCCTCAGGCAAGGAGTTCCACAGGTTGACTGTGTGCTGAGTGAAGAAGAATTTCCTTTTCGTTTTAAACCTGCTACCCATTAATTTCATTTGGTGGCCCCTAGTTCTTATATTATGGGAACAAGTAAATAACTTTTCCTTATTCACTTTCTCCACACCACTCATGATTTTTATATACCTCTATCATATGCCCCCCTTAGTCTCCTCTTTTCCAAGCTGAAAAGTCCTAACCTCTTTTATCTCCCTCATATGGGACCCGTTCCAAACCCCTAATCATTTTAGTTGCCCCTTTTCTGAACCTTTTCTAATGCCAGTATATCTTCTTTGAGATGAGGGGACCACATCTGTACGCAGTATTCAAGATGTAGGCGTACCATGGATTTATATAAGGGCTATAAGATATTCTCTGTTTTATTCTCTATCCCTTATTTAATGATTCCTAACATCCCGTTTGCTTTTTTGACTGCTGCTACACACTGAATGGAAGTCTTTAGAGAACTATCCACGATGACTCCAAGATCTTTCTCCTGATTAGTGTTGCTAAATTAGCCCCCATCATATTGTATGTATAGTTGGGGTTATTTTTTCCAATGTGCATTACTTTACATTTATCCACATTACATTTCATTTGCCATTTTGTTCCCCAATCACTTAGTTTTGTGAGATCTTTTTGAAGTTCTTCAGTCTGTTTTGGTCTTAACTATCTTGAGCAGTTTAGTATCGTCTGCAAACTTTGCCACCTCACTGTTTACCCCTTTTTTCCAGATCATTTATGAATAAGTTGAATAGGATTGGTCCTAGGACTGACCCTTGGGGAACACCACTAGTTACCCCTCTCCATTCTGAAAATTTACCATTTATTCCTACCCTTTGTTCCCTGTGTTTTAACTAGTTCTCAATCCATGAAAGGATCTTCCCTCTTATCCCATAACAACTTAATTTACATAAGAGCCTTTGGTGAGGGACCTTATTCAAGGCTTTATGGAAATCTAAGTACACTATGTCCACTGGATCCCCCTTGTCCACATGTTTGTTGACCCCCTCAAAGAACTCTAATAGATTCGTAAGACATGATCTCCCTTTACAGAAACCATGTTGACTTTTGCAAAACAATTTATGTTCTTCTATGTGTCTGACAATTTTATTCTTTACTATTGTTTCAGCTAATTTTCCTGCTACTGTACCTTTTAATTTCTGTTTAATTAACCTCCTCATTTTTGCATAGATCCCCTTTCTGAAATTAAATGCCACAGTGTTGGGCTGTTGAGGTGTTCTTCCTACCACAGGAATGCTAAATGTTGTTATATTATGGTCACTATTTCCAAGCGATCCTGTTATACTTACTACTTGGACCAGATCTTGCGCTCCACTCAGGACTAGATCAAGAGTTGTCTCTCCCCTTGTGGGTTCCTTTACCAGCTGCTCTAAGAAGGGAGGGATGTCTCTGTACTGACATAGAGGAACTCAAGGAACAGGTAAGATTGCCATTTTATTTTGTTTTTTTTTACACCTGCCAGCCAGTAGCCCTTTCCAACACCTGAACAGAGACAGACTGAGTACTGAGTGGGGGAAAAACTGATTGGGCTAAAGAAAGCAAGACCTGTCTTCCAAAAAGATCCTCCTCAGAGGTTACTACATGAAGGAAATAGCAAACAGGTTTGTAGCTTTCCATTGCTCTTGATTGAGATTGCCACCAGAAAGACAGTTTTAAGAGTAAGGAATCAGACCTTCCTCCAGGGTTGGAAAGGAACATTAGTGAAGGTATTTATAATCAGATTGAAGTCCCACATGGCTAAAAATGGCAGAATCAGAGTCTCAGTTTTAGTTTTTACTTGCTCTAAAAAGTCTGACTGCTTCTGTGTGTGAATCCCAAGAGCAACCCTCCCCCTTGTTTCTTATAACTCCAGTATCTGCTGCTTAGACCCTCCAGACCTGGTCCTGCTCATATTCAAAGCAATTAGAATATTGCCATTTACTTAAATAGGAGCAGGATTCAGCTGTCAGGAAACCAGCATGCAGACCTTTGTCCAGACAGTCCTGAAGGCAAGAAAGTTAGAATTTAACCTTTTTTTTTTTTCTGCCTGCACCAGATTTGATGTTATACAGAAGAGGTAGATGGCTTTTTGTACCTGCTGTAGTATGCTACTCATCTGGATGAGAAAGCTTGCTCAAAAGGCATGCCAAGAGAAATTGGTGACTAGGGTCTTTGTGATGAACTGGATGCTGGGTCATAAGGTCCTGCTAGAGGAGAAAATGGATAGGACAATCTTGGGACTGATCCAGTACTTCTAGGAATTAGGGCCTATACCACAGTCCAAGGCAATTCTTGACCTTCACTTTGATATCTCCTGTAGGATGCTGTCTATCAGACACAGAGAAGGAACATATAAGGAAGATTATGCTAGGTCAGACCTTCATGGGTGAGAGAATGGGTGTATTGAACCATTTTTGAGGACTAACAGATACCAGAACCTGAAGAAGGCCTTCCACCCAAACAGATTTCAGAACCTTGAAGAAAATGTCTCCCTTTGAAACAGGAAGGTTGAAGCTATCTGAAGAGTCCCCTAGTTACAACAAATCAAGAGGAATGACGACTGTTGAAGTTACCATTTCCCTGACTGGATACAGCCACCTAGCCTCTCTAATCTAGAATTCAGAAAGCCAGCAATACAAAGTCTTAGATACTATGATGGATCCTATAGAAAACCTTAAGATAAAGATAACAGATTGCTGTCTAGTGTATTTTTCAAATTTGCATATTTCAAATGATGGTGATTCCTCAACTACCTTTGGTAGCTGGTTCCACTGCCTGACTATTTAACCTACCCAGCTGCAGAATAAGCTCATTAATTAATGGGAATAATTGGCTTCTTTCATTTTTGTTACATCCTTTTTTGGTTTTATACATAGTCTAATCATACTTTTTCCTCAAGGCTGAACATGGCCAGTTGATTCCCATTGTGCTTGCAGGACCAGCACCTGGGTTTAAATACGATGATTGAAATCCTCTCATTGACTTCAGTGGGACCAGGATGTCACCCTTCCTCTTTTTGACATAATAGTTGTGCAAAAAGGTCCAAAAAAATTAGAAATATAGGTCTCTGTTGTCACATAGGCAGGAATAACCCACATTGGGAAGTTGAAACTCCATAAATTTCCTGTGGATTCTCCAGCTGGAAGGGTCAGGGGGGTTTGCAATGCCTTCTGTCGCATCATTTAATAAGATGCGGATTCCTCCATACAGATCTTGCTGGAACCACGTTGCCAGGGAATTCCTTAGCTTCCTCAGAGCCCTCCTGATGGATAGAGCCCTGCATGAATACAAAAATGTGGATCCGCATCCGCCAGGATCAATCTGTGATCCGCTAGCTGTCTTTTACCTGTATCCGCATCCGCACCTGCAGCAGCAAGACATCTCACATGGGCTAGCGATGGGGAGGGGGAGAAGGGAGTGAGTGTGGTGGTGGGGTCTTGCAGGGAAGAGGCAGTGTGAGGGTGGGGACTGGGAGTAATAAGCAGCACAGGGTCTCAAGGAGAAGGAGCGGCACGGAAGTGGGGAAGGGGTGTCGCATCGCATGCTACTCACGGGGGCTCACAAGCAATGGTATACAGCAGTGACAGTGCCTATTGCATCAGAGTGGGACAGAGGGGTGGGGTGCCGGGGCCCGGCTTACTCCAATCCCTGTGGCCAGGGGCAGGCCCTGCTGCCCAGGAGCTGGCAGGCCAGGCCCAGGACTGGGAGCATGGCCAGTGCTGCTGGACCAGGCCATGGTAGGGATGCTGGTGCTGCCTGAGAGGCCTGAGCTGCTGGACAGAAAGCGGCGTGGCAAGCAGGTGCTGGACAGCCCCGACTCCGACCTGCCACCCACCCCAGCCACTGGCTGCTTCCTGCCGGCCCTGAGCATGCTGCACCCCCTGGGCTGCCCAAGCTGGATGCCGCAGGCCAGGCGCCACTGGTGAGTAGAGCCCTGCACAGTTGTATTTGCATCTGATCCACTATCTGCAAAAATGGTCCGCAGATATGAAGCTGATATCCACAGATTGGCAGGGCTCTACTGATAGACAGGTTTGCAGATGTGTGGATAATTTGGCAGAGGTTCTTTCACTATTCAGGTGAGTCGGGGCTTCCGGACTGCATTCACGGTATGATATGGTAATACAAATAAATAATAATAATAATATTGATAATAAAGAAACATCACATTGTATAGGGTTTGCTAGAGCCTAAGGCTCAAGTGGCAGCTTCAGCTGAAAATTTCCTGGCTGTTAGTCTGTCAGGTCATTTTATTTTAATATACATTTTATATTAAAATTAATTATACTATATATTGGAATCTGTGGTTATAATTTGTATTTTCGCCTTTACGTGTCACTCACTCATTAGTTTCCTAAATAACAGGGAACACATTTAGTCAGTTGGCATTTTCCAGTGTTTTAATTGCCTGCTGTGATATAATTATTGTGACATTTTGGGATGTTTTTAACATCCTGAATTAAATATTCTGACATCCCACAGAGCACTTCATGAAAACAGTCAAACTGTATTCAAGTCATTAGGAGTCTTCAGCTGTCCTTTAATATTAAGATTATTTTTGACACAAAAAACACAGATGAAATTAAAGTATTTAAAAACTTACATCTTAGTTCTAATTTTCATCTTTAAATTACCCCGAGTTATTAGAAGCAGAATATCATATTTATCTGCATAGGTTTTAATATTTTAATAGTTTGCATTGTATTATTTTGTTCTTTTTAAGCAACTACCACACAATACTATTCAATACATTCAACTAGGAATCCAAAAAGTCAGAGCAGTTTCATACTAAAATATAATGCACATAAGATATTTATTAAAAATAATTTATCCCCATCCTTCAGTGCCAGTGACTCTGAAGTAAGAATAAACATATATTTGTATTTAAAAATAGTCATACTTGCTACAGAAAATAATTTATAACGTTTAATCAAGATTCTTAGAGTGGTAGATTAAAATTCAATCCTGCAAAAACTTATTATCATCTGCCATAGTTTGCATTACCATGAATCTGAACCATGCCAAGTAGCATTTGCAGAATTGGGTCCTAAGATACTTCAGAGGGAGTAGGACTGGACACAATGCATTTAGAAGATGAAGATCTAGATTAATTGATCTGCTCCAGTCCCGTTGCACAAATGGATGGAAATCTCCTGTAATTTTCCAAATGGGTCTACCCCTGGTGTGAGGGAGTCCCAGTAAGCATAGAGCCAACAGAACTAGCTCCTTCACCCCAGTCTCCACAGCCCTTAGCACAGGGGAAGGGTATTAGAGTTAGGGAGAGACAGTCATGGTGAGTGTCTAGAGCACAATATGCTCTGACAATCCCCAATTGATATATGGTATCTAAGGAACCATATGGCCAGATGGTCCTGGGCTGCGCTAAACTGCATTGTAGCCAGAGTAGAGAACGAGGGACCCATGACTACCTGATAGCTTCCTTCTCATCTGAGCCCAGTATAAGCTGGAGATGGAAAAGAATCTGGCGTCAAGTCTCAGGCTATATATGTTTATTTAAAGTCACCTTTAAGGAAGATTCTGTGTTTTAAAAGAAGAGTTTGGTTTATACTTATTATGGATACACTAACAATGTGCTTACAAGAAAATTTGGAAGTCTATGGGCTTGTCTACACTCACCAGGAGATCCACGAGCGATGATCGACTGCAGATCGCTCTCTCGTCAATTCCTGTACTCCACCGGATCGAGAAGAGGGGGGGAGTCAACAGGAGAGCATCTCCCATCGACATCGCGAAGCGTGGACCCCACGGTAAGTAGTGCTATTCACGTAACTCAAATTGCTTAGCTTATATCGAATTTCCCTGTCCTGTAGACAAGGCCTATTATGTATCCCACCCTTCTAGGTTGCCCTGTTAAATCTCAGTAGCTTTCTAGCATAAGAAGATTTGGCCAATTAGAAATAAATTGTGATAATACTATGAAATAATAGTGAGCTTATATTTTTATTTTACAGGCAGTTTAATGCTAAAGTCTCAATTCTGCAATTCTTACATTGTATAATTCAAACTCATGTGAGTAACCCCTTTGGTTTCAATGGAACTATTCATTGAGTAAGATGCACTCAGGATATGTCTACCTTAAAATGCTACAGTTACACAGCTGCCCCGTATGCCAATGGGAGGGATTCTCCCATCAATGTAGGTAATCCATCTCCCCGAGAGGTGGTAGCTAGGTCAATGGAAGAATTCTTCGGTTGACCTAGAGCTGTCTACATGGGACTTTAGTTCAACTTAACTATGCTGCTCAGGGGTATGGATTTTTTACATTCCTAAGCAACACCTAATCTACTTATTTCTAATGCATTGCATGCAATTACTGGTGGGTTATCTATGGCTTATAGGTGATAACTGATATGATTTAGTGTTGACCAGGCCTCACTGTAAGCAAGGGTGGCAGAATCATGACTTTAGGTTTGGATCAGAAGTATAGCTATTTATTTGCCTTGACACCAGAAATGAGGTAGAAATGGTGTGCAACTTTATACTATATTGATACCTTTTTGATAGTGAGCACATAAAGTAAAAAAAATTAAATTACTACCCCTTATATAAAGTAATCTTCTAAATCATATCAGTTATCACCTATAAGCCATGGATAACCCAACAGTAATGCATGCAATGCATTAGAAATAACTGTATATCATAGCTTCAGTTAGGATCTGGAAACAGAGGGATGAGAGTTATGGCAAGACAGCTCAGTAATAGACAAATTTACAACAAGAGTGTTATTTTTATGTATACTAGCAATGTCTATATCTTCTATGAGTTATAATATCACATATAAAACAAATAGGTATTATGTCTCTGTTACTAACCTAATGATTCATATTGACTTGAGCATGCTCTATTTTACTGACTATAATGAAATACATTGAAATAATTGCAGTGTTATGAGCAAACCAGAAATTAACTGGTTATGGTTTAAAGCTGACACTCCATCCTTAAGTCAAGTCTCTTTGCAGGCTTAGGAGAGGGATGGAAACAAGCCACAGCCTGAAAGGTGAATTTGGAAGGGGGGGGGGAGGAGGAGCTTTTGTAAATGAAATGTTTAAAGTGCAAGATGCCAAATAAATATTGGGGCAAATTCTGCTGCTGTTGAAGTTATTGAAGGCAAAAGTTCCAATGACTTAAATGAAACAAAGATTTTCTCTGAATGCACCTGTGTAGTCTTAAAGATGGGAGTGAAGTTGCAAAAATTGGATCTACATATTGAATTTAGATACAGATTTTAAACTTTTCTAAGTTTGGAGATTTCAGATCTGGAGTTTTCATTCAGCCCTTTTTAAACATAGGAAAAATTCAGTCCCTGAATCAGATGTCAAACATCAACAGATTTTGTGAGGTGTTTGGCTCTAACCTGTGTGTATTGGGGCAGCTACCTCACTCCTGCAGAACAGGGGTTAAAAGCAGCCCTGGAAAGGGCTACAGCTGAGAAGAAGAGTGAAAGAGGCTGATTGAAGCAGTCAGAGCTGTGGCCAGCTAAATTAAGGCCCAGCTGGCCCTAAGAGGGCTGGGAGCCAGGAGCTGGAGGAGTCTCACTCTAGCCCTGGAGTGGGAAGGGCTAGCTGCCTGGGAGCAAGGTACCTGAAGCGGAGTAGTGTTGAGGAAGGGCAAAGGGAGCTGGGGTGCTCCAGCCTCGTAAACCCCCAGGCTGCAGGCCTTGTTGAAGCCTACAAAAGGTACCGGGGCAGCCCGGGGATAGGCAAAGGCAACAAGTCCTATCCCTTTGCCAATGATGAGTGGCTATTACAGACTGCAGTTTGCCCCAGTGAGGCGGGGCTAGATGATGACTTGCAGTAGCCACTGAGGCAAGGTGGGTTTGAGGGTTGGGGGTTCCCCTGGGAGGGGAGACACAGAGTGTGCGGGTATTCCTGGGGCAGAACCCTGAGGTAAAGGGCACCGGGGTCCTGGGAGGGACATGGGGCCTGAGGCAGGTGAGTCACCATCTGGCAGAAGGCGCTCTGAAGCTGGAAAGGAGCTAATTCTCAGATGACCAGCAGGAGGCGTTGCACCAGGATACTATGTATACTAGTATCTTGCTTTGCTACACTGTGATTCAGCTTCTCTCTACCTAAAATTTAGGGCCAAACCTTTCAAAGACAAGAGCCGACATTTGGGATCCCAAGTCCACCTAAATAAACAACCTGATTTTCAGAAGTGCTGAGCACCAATCATCTCCCTTTGACTGAAATGTCAGGAGGGAGCACAAGATATTGGGGTCTTATTATTTCTCAGCAAAAAAATTGAAACTTCTGACACACATACTCTGCTTCACTAATGACGCCAGACTGTCAAAGCCCTGTTTGTCTGCTTCTCTCACTGGCATTTTTAGCTCTTCTTCCTTGCCCCCCTTTACATGTGGAATGCCACTCTGAAGTGATTTGCCAAGCCACTTCCCTCCGCTCATTCAAATCTCTCCTTAAGACCTCCTTCTCTGGAGCTGCCTGCAAGAATTGAGTCAACCAAATCATTTTTATCTTATATAGGAAACTTTTTTTTTAAGTTCAGCCACTCTGCACACATCTTTGCTGAATAACTAATTGTATTGCTCTTCACCTACTGCATGGTTGTCTCTTCAGTACATCACATGCAAAATTAGATTTGAATTAGGTTGTAAATCCTTCACTGAGCTTTGTGCAATTTATATGTACTGGGAAGCACACAATACAGCTTTAGATGATGTAAGATAAGAAACAACAATCATTAAGAATGTGGCAGATCAAGTTATTTAAAAGAATGCAGACTTTAGAAGACTCCCCTCATCAGACTGGAGCAATCTTAAAATAGAACTGGAATTTGCTTTTTATACTTACCAAGTGACTAAGGGCCATATTTTAAACCCATGACAATATCTGAATGAGCTATTAAGAAGTGATGTCTTGGCCCTATTGAAGTCAATTAGAATTTTGCAATTGGCTGCAATGGGGCCAGGATTTAATTCATTGTCACAACAGTCACATTGCCTCATCTCAGCCCCCATTCAGCAAAGCATTTAGTACTTAAGCACATGCCTAATATTAGACATGTTTCCAAATCCCATTGAATGGGATTGAAAGAGTTTTTTCATGCCTGTGGTGGCTAAATTTTGGTCTTAAAACAAACGTTTATTTGATTATGGATTTCATTCTCCCCTTCAAACCTGCAGTATTACTTGAGTCTTTGGGCCAGATTTTCAAAGGTATTTAGGTGGCTATTTTTACCATAACTGTGCCATGAATTATGCATAATTTTCCTATTAAAATCATACACATAACCATGGCAAATCTGAAGCAACTCCACTAAAAACACTGGAGTCACCCCACAGCTAAGCCCAATTTAGGAAAAAACTTCTAGAATGTGCTTAAATTCATCCCAGTACAGGAAAGTACTTAAGCACGTGCTCAAAGTTAATCATCCGCTTAAGTTCTTTCCTGAATAGGAATACTTTCCTGTTACTAATGTAACAGAGATCAGAAGCTGATGCTTTATTTTCACTTGGACTTCTTTTTATAATTTTATGTTCATTGAAGGGGGGAATTATCTGAACACTGGTAGGCCAAAGAAGTGGAATGGAGTTTAATTTATACTATCTATTAATTCTATGGACTTTTTAATAATATCCTTCCAGTTATTCTCTATCTATAGTTTTTCTGGGTTTAGCTCAGACTTTGTTTCTTCCTATTATCTTTTTTTTTTAAACTCCAGTTAGTCCCTGGAATAAGAGGATTTCTTCCTTTCCCCCTTTGTATTTTATGGGCATTTTATTTTTTCCTTTAATAAGTAACTTGTTCTTTTGCTTTAAATTGATAAAATTGCTAGGTACAGTGTGATCCTAACATCAGTGACTGGTCAATGGAGTTGTTTCTTTTTCCCTTCCCTTTGGCCCTGTCAGTGAAACTTGACTTCTTTCCCAATAAGTATTCATGAAAAAATTACAGATGTACAGTTTGATAAAAATTATTAACTTCAAAATTTTATGGCCTAATGCTTACAGCTGGATTATCCTCTGCAGAAGCCTTAGAAAACTGTTTAATGAATCTGTTATTGACTATTCTGAAATCTGTTGATTAATGAGATAGTTAATATAAATGTATTTTTGTTTAAAATAAAATTCGTAAAATTTGTAAGAGTACAATAAATGTAAAGAAAAATCTAAACAAACATGAAAATCCAAATCACTGAGTACATATAATCCCAAAGATCATGACATTGCAATTCATGATGTCGTTTCATGGTTCAGTACAGAATATTTTATATGCTTTGGATTAATATAAAACCAATGTTCTGACATTTGTGATCAGTAAAGATCTCAAGAAAGCTTTCACAAGGGTAGAGAGAGGCCATTAATTACCCTGGGTAAATCCCACTTTTGGTAATTACACTTTACCTGTCTAAGGCCCAAATCCTTCCAGACACAGTTGCAGGAATAGTGACAAAATTTCCTTCTGCAGCTATCAATTCAAAGTTATTCTTCATTTTCTCTCTTTAGCTGTGGTATAGTGTTGTTGTAAATGTTAAATAGTTAACATGTTTCACTCTAGAAGTAGCAATGTCATCTGTGTGTATAGATTATGTATCAGGTTAAATTTATAAAGCACTTTGTGATCCTTCAGAAAGGATGCTATATAAAGCCCCAATCCTGCAAAAAAACATGGGTTTAATCAATTTTATTAATGTAAGTAGTCCCATTCAATTTAATGAGGCTACTCGTGTGAGTATAGTTAAGCACATTAAGTGACTGTATGATGAGGACTTGTATTATTGATGTGTGGATGTAAACAGGGGACTTGAAATACTAGATGCAGGCATTTTTAGAGTTCTGATTTTTATTTTTCAGATGCACAGATACACATATACCAACTGTAATTTTTTTAAAATTATATCTCCATAATAATATAATGCCTAGTTGTTATACAGGGCTTTTCATCACTAGATCTCAAAGTACTTTACAAAGGAGCTCAATACCATTGTATCTGTTATTACAGATGGGGAAACTAAAGGGCAAAAAGGTGAATGCAAGCAGGCTCACTGGAACCTGACTGGCTTTGATGGGCTCTGTAAGCATGCAAAGGACCTGCCTGAAAAGATGCTTTTGTAGGATCAAGTTTTCTGAAGGTATAGACTACTAAGAGAAAACTAAACCAGGTGGCTAATAGCTCATGCATTTTCAACCACCCTAAGTAATACAGGCTTGGCTATAACTCTAACTTTCTGCGATCAGCTTTACATCAAGCTTCCTTACCCACTTTCCTGCGAGCCTTTCCTGCTTTTTGCTCTACCCTACTCAAGCTAGCATTTTAAATTTTAGAGAAAAAGGCAGCTGCTGCCCTATGATGGCCATTTTGGAAGTGATAACTAACAGTTGCAAATTGCAGTTCTGTTATTTGGTAAGTATTTGGCTTTTTCTTCCTTTTCTATGTTTCTTTGGGGGGTTTGTTTGTGTGGCATTTTTAGGGCGCTGTTAAGGCTTATTAATAGAGACTCACCAGCTTGAAGGTTATTAAGTAAGTTTCCATATGTTCATATTCATGTTGGTAGGACACTACACATGCCAAAGGCATATACCAAGTCATGCCACCAAATGACAGTATTAACACATCTGTATAAATGAATCATGCACTGAGGAAAGAAAATTTTCTGTCAGCTCTTTCTAGATGCTTCCTTTTCAAGAAGCCTAAAAGGAATTCTTTTAACAGGAGACTCAAAACCTTGGAGAGGCCTAATAGTCTATCTTTTGAGGAGAACCTTTTGGCTTCATTCTTTCATCAGTCTCCACACTCACTTGCCTATGGAGGCAGAACCTCCTCTCATTTTACATTAACAGGATCCTTACAACAATTTTTTTTTTACCTTGTGCATTTGCTGAATCAACAAGAACCTCATTCAACTTGTCTACACACCTTTTATCTGCAGTCTGAAGCAATACGAATGAGGCAAAATAATATTTAATATGTTTTAATACTGCATACTTTTTATATCTGTTCACAGAAAGCTCTCCTTGAACTGCATCAGTTTGCTACTAGTTTGCACCCACATATAAGGTTTTGTTTATGAGAGACCAAATCTATTGTAGGTCATCTGGATTCTGCAGGGGGTAAACTGTTTCTTAAGATCTTCCAGGGAAGAGGACATTTTTTTCCAGTGTTGAACAAATGGGAATCTTAAAGAAACATATTGGATGCGGGAGACTTGATTTAAACATTATTTCCCCACCCTAAGGCATGATTTTTGTCTGATTTTTCACATCTGTGACTTGGAAGAAATGTCTTTCTAGATGACCAAATGGGTGAATGTGTCCAGAATTGTTCCAGTCACTGAAACTTATTTTTTTAGATAACAATGTATTATGTTGTCTTTTCTACTCTTCTAGTGCCAGCGCAGCTATGATCTTTAGAGAAAATGTTACTAGTGTATTGTGCAGAAGACTGCCACAATAGATATACCAGTTGTATCAGCTATCATATAAAGGGTCTCTGTGAACTAGATAAGAGCCAAAACTTAGTTTTGATATTAAAACAAGCTTACAGGATCTTTTCATGAAAGTCAGCAGTGTTGAGAAATCAAACACACTAGTATTCTGTGCCCATGAATGGGAACCAGTAAGCAAAACTGTCTCTAATATCAAAATGAGTTAAGTTAGCAAAATAAGGAAACTAAATAAAATATCAGAAGGGTAGCCATGTTAGTCTGGATCTGTAAAAGCGGCAAAGAGTCCTATGGCACCTTATAGACTAACAGACATACTGGGGCATAAGCATCCGCCGAAGTGGGTATTCACCCACGAAAACGTACGCTCCAATGCATCTGTTAGTCTATAAGGTGCCACAGGACTCTTTACCGCTTAAATAAAAAGTGTAAATTGGATTATTTTTAATGATCTGTTTTAATACTTTAATAAAAGGGCTCTATCCCACACACTTCAGTAAAATTCATCAATGAGAAGCCCTACTGACCCCTCTGCTCATCCCAATTTTGATTTGATTAGGTCTGTTTGTGTGATAACCTGAAGGATCAGGCACTCTCAGATATTAGTAAAACACATAAACATCCTTTAAAATACAGTGTTTAAACTTCACAATGCAGTATCATAAGAAAGCTTTGGAAGAAGAAAGAGGAATACATGGTCTGGCTTTAAATAAAGCTAAATTAATCACTTCTGAAAAGATGTAATCTGTTCTGTAACAGCTCAGATTAAAGGCCTTCCTATTAAATTATTCAGCTCTAAAGATTCCAGCTATAGTAAGACTTCTTTGATCCTCAGGGATGAAAATTAATATAAAATTAAAGTTATTGTAGAACACATTTTATTCGTTCTTCAGACCTTAAATAATTAAGAAAAATAATCTGATACTATGTTTGTTACAAAAAATTGACTAATCCAGGTCAGAATCCAAGATAGAATGATGCCTGATATTTTATGATGGAAATGGATACAAAAAATGGGCTAGAGATTGGGAGGAGGGGGGAGTGACAGAGTGACACAGACAAATGAATAATACTTCTAAAATCTGGGATTGCTTTACATCACTAATGAAAACTCAGGTTATTATTACTATATTTAATTAGCTTCAGATTTCCTCCATAAAAACCTAATCCCTGGTGGAATAGTTGAAAATAAAGAATCCTTTTGCATTCTATCTTTCAAAGCTGATTCTGGTGACAGCAGTTAATGATTCAAAAATATTCAGGTGTGATATTTGTATTTGGTTGGAGGGGGGAAACTGAAGGCTGATCAAAAGTTACTGAAGTTAATTTGGTTAAAGTTTTAAATAATGAATGTAATTTAATGTTGCTGTGTCTGCATTTTTATTTGATGGCACCACTAAACTCGGAACTTGAGCTTTCTGACTATAAGCAAAATTCCATAACTGCTTTATTTATTTTAGTAATCATAGTTTATTTATTTATTTACTGTTGTTCTTGTAGTAAATTATATTAACATATTGATTGTTGGAATAATAAATAATTTGTTTATTATTATGATGTAATATACATGGACTTTTGTAAGGCATTTGACTTAGTACTGCACAACATTCTGATTAAAAAGTTGGCACTATGCAGTATCAAGAAAGCATGTGTTAAACGGATTAAGAACGGGCTAACTGACAGATCTCAAAAAAAATGTTGTTCATGGGGAATTATCATTAAAGGAGGTGTTTCTAGTGGGGGATCCACAGGGATTAGTACTTTACCTGACGCAGTTTAATATTTTTATCAATGATCTGGAAGTGAATATAAAATTACTACTCAAAAATTTTCAGATGACAGACTGGTGGAGTCCCTTTGTAATCACTTTGTACGACTGCTCTATCCTCATCATGATCTTGATCACTTAGTGAGCTGGGCCCATTCAAATTGTGTTTTTAATACAGGCAAATGCAAAGTTATATCTAGTAACAAGGAATGCAAACCATATCTATGGAATGGAAGACTGTACTAGAAAATGGTGACTCTGAAAAGTATCTAGGGGTCATAGTAGACAAGCAACTCAACATTAGTGCTCAATGAAAAACGGTGACAAAGGGCTGATGCGATCCTTCAACATATAAACATGTGAACAGTTAGTAGAAGCAGGGAGGTGATTTTTTTGCCTCTGTGTATGACATTGGTGAGACTGATACTAAATTACTGCATACAGTACTGGAGTCCACATTTTTAAAAGGAAATTGGAGAAGGTGCATAAAAGAATTTCACAAATGATTGGATGGCTGGAGAAAATGCCTTACAATGACAGACTTGGAGATCAATCTGGTTAAATTTTTATATTTTATTTATAAGACTGAGAGGTGACTTGATCACAAGCAGAAAATAGCAGAGATTTTTAATCTAGCACATGGCATAATGCGCATAAAAAAGGTATAGCATGAACCAATGGTGGAAGCTAAAGCCAGACAAATTCATCTTAGAAATAAGGCACACATT
Organism: Dermochelys coriacea; assembly: GCF_009764565.3. Classification (NCBI taxonomy): domain Eukaryota; kingdom Metazoa; phylum Chordata; order Testudines; family Dermochelyidae; genus Dermochelys; species Dermochelys coriacea. The sequence goes on from NC_050071.1 coordinate 113,504,997, forward strand.
TTTAACAGTGAGAATGGTTAGCCATTAGAAGAAATTACTAAGTGAAGGAGTAGAATATCCATTTCTTGTTTTCAAATCAAAACTTTGATGACCTTCTCAAAGATGATGATGGTGATGATTATGGGCGATCACTTGTTACCAAGTATGATCATCTTCCATGGGAGTTATGGATCCTCAGGTGGCTAATAAGGCCAATCCTTGAACCACAAGTTCTATTGCAATGAGGGCAGATGTTTTCAGGCTCAGCAGGAGACTGTTGACCATGACTGGAAGTCAGTCTCTCCTTCCTTCTGCGCCTCTTGTCCTCTTCAGCTTGTTGGCGAACAAGTTCAAAATGCAGGGGATCATCACGTAGGACTTCACTCCATTTTAAGCGATCCTGGGCAAGTGTCTCCCAAGTGTCAATGTCAATATTACCCTTTTTTAGGTTGTCCTTCAGTAAGTCCTTATATCGCTTCTGTTGTCCACCCACATTATGGTACCCGTCTTTCAGCTGAGAGAACAGGACCTATTTTGGGAGGCGACGGTCTGGAAGATATGCTTTAGTCAGACAAGCTTTGGGGCTCAATGTAGGGTTATCTGGCTGTAAATCTGTGGCCTGTGTTATACAGGAGGTCAGACCAGATGACATAATGGTCCTTTCTGGACTTATAAATCTGACTACTTAAATAAGCAAAACTTGTGTATCCTTAATATGTGATGTTGTACTATAATAGTGTTTCTCAATAACCGGTCCGTCAACCAACACCAGTTCCTGAGATCTCCCTGTCACAGTTTAGGTAGTAGTTATAGTAGACATGAGGTGTATACAAAGCATTGCAGTCCTAAATCATCATCTTGTGTCCTTTTATCAACCAATTTGTAAAGTCTGTTGCCTATGACGTTACAAAAGTTTGGCTGTACGGATGCACTTTTGAACAAGCAAGGAAAAGGTAACTATTTGGGGGCTATACTTCCATTTCTTGTAGATTGTTCTCTCTTCCTCACCAGTGACTATATCAGTACAGCCTCTTAAATGCTTCTGTAGCATCACTATTTAACATAATTGGATTATTTTTTTACAAGAAGTCTCATTTCTGTTTCTTCAATCTATGTTGTTCCACCCCTAGCACTCAGAACTTCTCTGTCCTTTCATGCTATGCATTCCTATCTTTCCATCTTGGATTCTTACCTGCATTTCTCAGGTTTTTGTCACCAACCATTTAATCAAAAAATGTTGATGTATGATCTAATTTCTATAGAACATAAGATGTGTTCATTAGTCACTTTACTTTGCACACACTGGCAATATTAATAGGGTAAATTAATATTTAATAAATATGTCTTTCAGCAACATTGATTTGTTGTTGGGTCACATACAGTGTAAGGATTTTTTATGATTTTGATCAGAAGCACACTTGAGTACTCAAATTTAATAAACAATAAAGACCACAGATGGCAGTTAATCTAATCTCTGACTAAATTAATTGATTTTGTAATTGATACACATGGAGTTGTTTAAACAATAAGCACAATGTGATGCTAGGTGTCTTTAACAGGAGAAGGTTTGGATGTTGGCAGCAGAAGCTTCCATAGCAAGTGGGAATGACAGATGAATGTATGTAATAGGAGAAACTGAGTATTGTGACAGCACTGAGAAGAAGAGAAGCAGACAGGGCTCACCTTAGTGTGTTCGGTTGAGCTTAAGAAATAGTTTTGAATTGTTCCTTCCTCCATGTCCCAAAATATAACTGACTCCTGTTCACCATGATCATGCCACTACACACAGCACTGGCCTGAAGATTTGGGGGGGGGGGGATAGGGGGAGTCAGTTAAATGAGTCTTTTAAATACTCACTAAATGTTACTGATTTCTTTGCATAAAAAGAGGAGAGAGGAGACTCTTTTTAATTCTCATCTACACATCCTCCCCACCACCTCTTGCTACAAAAGTAGAGCCCAGCTGCTTATGCTGGTATCTGTATGTATTTGCAAGTATTCTAAAAAGTTTTGCAAGGGACACTTACCCAAATAAGATGGGGATCTGGCAACCACTAGGAGGTTTGCATACAAATCCCAGCCCTTAAAGGGTTTGTATTCATGTGTGAATTTTTGCACACACAGAATACTTTGTGATGATAAAGTAACTTTTCATCTGTAATATGGGGGATCTGGGCTGACCATGCTTAAATTATACTTTACCATCCCAAATTCCTCTTACAACTGAGGCCAAACCAGGTAAAGTCATGGGGAGATTAATTTTCATGAACTCATTGACTCCAGATAAGCTATTTGCAGCCCACACCTATGCAATAAACACCCCACACTCCCCTAACATCTTGTCCAGGTTTCTGGTGAATCACATGAGCCTGATGTAACTCAAGAGTTTTCATCTTATGTGCTACCTAAAAGGTGGTACAGAAATCTCAATTAATGTACCATCCCTGAAGCTGTACACTCTGGATCCACTGCAGATGGCAATGGATGATAAATTTATTTGGTAAATTTTTTACATAAACCTTGTACTAGAAATGTACAGGCATACTAACCCCTAAATGTATGTTCCAAATAAGAGATACAAATATGCAAAATAACGTACACCACAAATGTTAGCATTTGAACACCCGCTCTCAATGACCTATGAGTACCTTAAGAAAGACATACTTTATCACAAATAGGGAAACTTGCCTATCTAAACAAAAGAATGGGAGTGGGGAAATAAACTCCAAACCTTGCCACACTGTGTAATAATTCTAAACAAACTAAAAGGCAACTGGGGAGTTGCCTTGAAGGATACCATATACTTCAGTGGCACAATATTTCAAAACAGGAAGCCCTCAAGGTTGGCAAATGGCATGATGCCCATTCCATCTCTAAAGAAATGGGCTACCTTTTAGCTAATTTGGGCTTTCTATTGCCATCCATTGTGTGCAGCATGTGAAGCATGTTTTAAAAACAAGAATATTTATTGGCTAGAAAGCAGTAGTGAACTAAGCAATAGTAGTAAAAAGTTATTCCTAGAACACCAATAAGCAATCTATTGCTGTTAGATATGCTGAGGCATTTGTGCAAAGTAAATACTGAGATCAAACTGGGATGCTTATTTTAGAAGCAGTATATTATTCTTGGAGTACAAACTCATGTCATTAAAATTATTACTATATTAGCAAATTAATCATTTTAAAGACAAACTTTCTGAAACAAAATGGAAGCTTTCCAAGCTTAGACTTTCTCTTCAGTGGATCAATCTATGATTGTGGGGCCACAAATGATTTTTTTCTGTGCTTTAGCCAAACTAGATCCATAAAGTGAAAAGAATATTTTTGTGAATATAATTGATGGCAGAGACTTTTTTCAAGGCAATTTTCTGAGCTTCTTGAATAAATTAATGTGTTAATTTCTAGATTAAACTTCTAACACATCGGGTTTAGTGTGCAGGTGGTGGTGGCCTGTGATATGCAGGAGGTGAGACTACATGACCTGGTAGTCCCATCTGGCTTTACACTCTGATTTTAATGGTCAACTATCTCACAAACTGAGTAGCTGACAGAAAATCCATTTAGTAGAATACATGAGATGCTTGAAATTAAATTCTGCCCCTGTTGGTTGGATAGTGGCATATCAAACCTAGATCCTGTGACCAGGAGCCTCCCCTGGATCCTTACTAACCATCAGGCTTTCTCTAAAACAAATGTTGTGAGAAATCCCATCACCTTAACACTTTACATAGGAGAGAGCTTCTCACACTCCTTCTGCTCTGGAGAAAGAGCAGGTGGCGGGCAGGGGAGGTTTCTTTCCTTTCCTCATTCTTTGATTTTGAAAGAAGAAAGCACTTCCCAGCAAGGCCAGCCAGTGCATGGTGGTTCGCACACTTTCTACACAGCCTTTCTGGGGCTTCCTGAACGTATGGAAATACACAAGTAAAGTTAGAAAGTTATGTTGTAGAGCTGCAAATAAGGAAGGTGGAAACAGGACAAGTATTTAAAATCTGCAAGACTGAAGACCTCACGCTGGTGTGAATAGGAGAAGGGAAGTTGGTGGTGAGAAGGATCTGAGATTAGAGGAAGAATTGGTCTGGGAGGTTGATGGAGCTGGAAGAGCTGGTTTTATGGGAGGCAACATTTTTGAGGCTCATAGTCCTGATTTGTCTTAATCAGCCTGTGGTGTGTGCACATAGTTCCCACTTACTTCATTAGGACTATTTGGACATCTAGTGGCAGAATTGTGCCCTCTGTCTATTGTAAAACAGTATATAAGCATACAGTAGAAGTGAAAAAGAAGAGAGAACTGCTATGCCAGCCAATTGAGCCTCTTATTCGCACAGAAGAGTGCCCTAGAACATATTTGAGTTCATGGTCCTGTCTGGTCTAGTCTTAAAATATTCCAAGTGATGAATTTGCATAATTTCTCTTGGGAGTTTATTCCAGAGCCTGATGGATCTCGTTACCAAGAAGTTTCCCTAGTATTCAGTATAAATTATCCAATACTCAGTTACATCCCATTTGTCTAGTTGTACCCCACGTTCCACTTTAGATAATTCCTCTCCATCCTTGATGTTTACACTCCAAGTATTTGCAGACTTTCTCCCCCTACACACACACACTTTGTCATCTTAGTTAAACTGTATACATTCACTGTTAATTTTATCCCATTTATTTATTTTTAGAGTTTAACAATGCTTCTCATATTCCAAGTACCTCACAAATTAAAAAGACAATGTTCAACAAAAAAGTAATTGAGCTAATGTTACAATAATATCAGAGGCTTGCCTCGTAATAATTGTATAACAACCACCTATGTCTCAGTTCTTCAACCCAAGGCTCTCACCAATTACCCAGGAACAAAGATGAGCCATGCAGCTTGCCTAGGTTAACAAACTGGGCTGTGGTGGACCTGGAGGAGCAAATTCCAAAGTAAAGACACAAAAATTAGCAGGGGAACCCAGAGGAAAGCTTAGCAGCTGATTTTATTTTTTTCCCCCTGAAATTGACCAGATGTCAAGATGATGGTGTCCTAATGACCCAAACTTTTTTTTTTATTAAAGACATTTAAAATAAAAGGGTTGAGTATCTCAACCAGTTAGGCAAAAAGACATTTTTAAAGATAAGTTAATAGTAATATACACTGATCACTTTGCAAAGTTAAACATCAGAGTCAATTCAATGTTTTAAAATGTTTCTGAATCCAGTTAAACTATACTATTAGTTAACTCCACTTGTTTTTTAAAAGAAAATCATGCAGGGTTTTTTGCAATCTCTGTGTTTCTGAAATCGACAGACTTATTTAACGTTTGTAAAAGTGCAAAGAGATTGTTTTTCTTTAAAAGAAAGCTAGTGCTTGTAAATAAATTATACCAGTATGACGGCCCTGTAGATGGGTAAGTAGGAGGAAAGTTGTTCAGGGCAGTATAAGGAAGAAAAATTAGGAATAAGGGTATGAAACTAAGTAATGGGGAATTAGACCAAATATCAGGCAAACCTTAGTGCTGAGCTCTGAGACTGTGTCACAATCTCTTTAGTGAAGTGGTGGCAGTCTCATTGCTAGCAAAATCTTAAAACTAGAGTAAATGAAAATGAACTGTAGGGCATAAATCCTCCAATGGGATAAGCCAGGGAACATACTCAGCCGTTCATCTCTTTCTGTAAATCTTCTGTTCCCAAAATAGAATGTGTAGTGACAGTGCAAGCTTCCCAACTTTGCATTTAAAATGTGCCTTCACCCTTGCTTTAACCACTTGTGAGTGGCTGGAGACCAGAAGGGGAATTATGTTTGTTAATAAACAGAGCCAACAAAGTACTAGGTTCTTCACAGACGTGTATGAAGATATGAACCCTACCCCCCAAGAGCTTGCAAACTCTTGCAATTTTATCACGTCTTGTGATATTTGGTGGCTTTCTTTAAAGCCCTGGACCTTGGAGTCATGTGAATACATGAGAATCTGTTTTGTTTTTTTAGTTTTCTAGCTCTCCCGCTAGTGAACAAAAGTTTGAAAATGAGACTAAAGTTTCAAAAACCAGAAGGCAAATAAAAAATCCCAAATGTATTATTTTTATAAACCGCATTATTTGTAAGACAATCTCATGATTTTGGGGCTTTACTCATGATTCCTGAACCAAGACACTTACAATCAAAAGATCCAGTCCTGCAGTTAGATGGCCTTTCTTCTGAGAGTGCCAGAATCTGCCAATTAAGGCCAATTCTGATAGTTCTGGTGATGTGAATAGCTGTGTTCATCAATTCATTTCACATTCCCTGCTGCACAGCCATCTGGAATTGCTGACTTGGAATGAGATTTGAACTGGGGACTAAAAAGGGGAAGACCCTTGTCTCATAACCAGTCCCCTAGTTATGCAGATCTGAAAAACAAATTGAACTGAGGGCTCCTATACCAAGTTTCAACCTACAGCAATTTTTTTTTAAAAACACGAAAACAAATATTTGTAGCAAAGATATACAGAAGTAATACTCAGGTCTGAGGATAATTTTAATCTTCATTAATATAGTTCTGACAGAGATTGTTTAGGCTCTAGAACAGTGTCTCAAGGGAAATAGTGGATGTCCAATCATTTGGGAATTTTAAACAGGTTCGGGGTAACAAAACAGTACAAAATATATTTGCATTATCAAGGAGATAGAATAGGTGACCTATGTGTTTTCCTTTTCTAACTTTAATCGTTTTGTGCATATTTGAATAAACAAGCTGTAATTTGGAGAAAGATTATGCAAAGATAGTCAATGTATGGAGAAGGACCAGAGTAGTCTTTTATTGTTTCAATATGTTGGCTTCCAGGAGATCTACACCTGGTGTGTGTCAATAAGGGAAATTATGTACTGTGAAATGTGCAATATTTATTTCAATCTATTGTAACTGGTTCTTTAGTAAATGTGTCAAACATGACTTTTTATTAAAGTTTAAAAAAAATCACTTGAGTACAAATGTAAAAAAAAAAAAATCCACCCCAAAAGTGAGAGAACCTAAGCCCCTGAAAAGAGAGCTATAGAATGAAAGTTTCCTAAATGACAATGAACTCTACTTTCAGCACTTCATAATAGAAACCTAGTCAGTGTCATTTTGACACGACTGGGACTGATTAAACACACATGATGAAAATGTACCTACTGAGAGCGAGCAGAAGCTGAGCAAGTCTGTTTCAAGGCTATAGGTGCACTGACAATATGCCCCCTGCTTTTTTTTTTTTTTTTTTTTTGTTTCCTCTGCCAGCAGCATGTCTAGTAAAGATTCAGTATCACTTTTTTTTTTTCCTTTTTTAAGCTCCTAGTATATCAGAGCTTTGGTATCATGATCTGTTGTTTTAGTTAAGATCTAGCTCTTGGCTGTGTAATATATTAAAAAAAATAGAAAAGACTTTTGGATGCAGGCTATTACTTTACTATTCTTTCATTCAGTCAAGGGTAGAGCTGACACCTCAGTAATATTTTGAAATAATCAAGGAATCTTCTTTGTGTGGTAGGCAAAAATGAACCAGAAGACGACTTTTCATGGGGTATTTAAAAGAATTGATGCTGTTCTCTGATGTACATGCTTAAGTATATTTTATGCATTTTGCAAATATGAGCATTCTGTATCCAGTTTAATGAAACTTACGAATTATCCAGTTAGGAATGGATTATTATACCTTCTTGTGTTTTTATAGGAAAAGAAACTTCAGGAATTATTTTTATTTTTGAGTGCTTAATTACTTCTGTCTTTTGGTACTATTTAGTTTTAGTTTACTTTGAATTATTCTGTATTCAAAACTAGGAAACATCTTTCCTTCCATTCCCACTGGTATCCCAGTGAACCCTGTTGCTCATTCAGAGGCTAAAACACAGTTGCAGTTAACACTGCAGATTTCTGTGGACAAATTGGAGAAGACAATTTTCTAGTTAATTAATCAGAAACAAACTTGCCATAATAATACATCTGGCTTTCACGGACTTTGAGAGCTTCTTGAGAGTACCAGAGCTCTATGTATTTTTTAAGTGAATGCAGCCCTTAATTTTGTGAGGCAGGATTTTGGAGATAATGGAATCTAAAGACTAAAGATAGATTTACCCAGCTCAAAAAAATAAACAAATCCATGGGAAAGGTAGATAATGGAATTATCTGATCTACTGGACTTTCTGAAGTGGCACTCCTGGCAGGTACATTGTCCAGAAGAACATCCTGATTGGCAGGCAAAACATCGTCACTTGTGAAGGGGCTACTTTTAATTGTGCAAGTGATGTCATAGGAAATAAGTTGCTACACTGAGCTAAACAATGATCCATCCAGCCTAATATTCTGTCACCCTGTTATAGGGCCAATGCCAGAGGCTTCAGAAGAACACCGTGTAAACCCACATGAGGCAATATTCCAGATGCAGTACTCCACTACTATATCATTAGTGCAAATTTCTTCTTTATCTGGGCTGATGATTAATTTATGACCTGCAACAGGAAGATTAATAGCCTTTGCTAGTGTAATTACAGCAGCTATTCATGACAATAAACACACTTTTATTTAGTTATTGTAGTATTAATTTGGAATACCTGTGTATGGTAGGGTTACCTGCAAAAATCTAGAGCACTCTGCCTATACCCTACCAAGGACTCAAGGCATGACCTGGTCAATTTAGGTACCTGCCCTTTCCCATGGGATTTAGGGCTCTACAGGTCTGCAGAACCTTTTCCCAGGGAGAGAGCCTTACACAGCTGTGTTCGAAACATCTATTTATAAGCAACACACACAGATTACATATACCAAACAAATCTCTTATGCTCACCATTCCCAATACACAGATCAAATTCACCCAATGGCCAGTCAGGATCCTCACATCTGGGAGTTTCCAGCGATGCCTCTGCACCTCTTGGTCATGCAGAGGGGTCAGAGTTCTAGCAGCTTGATGTTAAATTCCAATCTGGAGATGGGTCCCAAAGAGCACTGGTTTTTTACATTATATAGGTAAAACTAGCTACCTCCTTTAACTTGACTAAATATCTCATAGAATCATAGACTTTAAGGTCAAAAGGGACCATTATGATAGTCTAGTCTGACCTGCACAACGCAGGCCACGGAGTCTCACCCACCAACTCCTGTAACAAACCCCTAGCTTATGTCAGAGCTATTGAAGTCCCAAATCATGGTTTAAAGACTTCAAGGTGCAGAGCATCCTCCAGCAAGTGACCCATACCCCATGTTACAGAGGAAGGCGAAAAACCTCCAGGGCCTCTTCCAATCTGCCCTGGAGGAAAATTCCTTCCCGACCCCAAATATGGTGATCAGCTAAACCTTGAGCACGTGGGCAAGACTCACCAACCAGACACCCAGGAAAGAATTCACTCGGATCCCACCCCATCTAACATCCCATCACAGGCCATTGGACATATCTACCACTAGTTGTTGAAGATCAATTAATTGCCAAAATTAGGCTATCCTATCATATCATCTCCTCCATAAACTTATCAAACTTTGTCTTGAAGCCAGATATGCCTTTGCCCCCACTGCTTCCAGAAGTTCACTCCTCTGACAGTTAGAAACCTTCATCTAATTTCAAGTCTAAACTTCCTGATGGCCAGTTTATACCCATTTTTTCTTGTGTCCACATTGGTACTAAGCTTAAATAATTCCTCTCTCTCTCTGGTATTTATTCGTCTGATATATTTATAGAGAGCAATCATATCTCCCCTCAATCTTCTTTTAGTTAGGCTAAACAAGCCAAGCTCGAGTTTCCTTTCATGAGACAGGTTTTCCATTCCTCGGATCATTCTCGTAGCCCTTCTCTGTATCTGTTCCAGTTTGAATTCTTCCTTCTTAAATGTGGGAGACCAGAACTGCACACAGTATTCCAGATGAGGTCTCACCAGTGCTTTATATAATGGTACTAACACCTCCTTATCTCTACTGGAAATACCTTGTCTGATGCATCCCAAGACCGCATTAGCTTTTTTCACAGCCATATCACATTGGCGGCTCATAGTCATCCTGTGATCAACCAATACTCGAAGTTCCTTCTCCTCCTCTGTTACTTCCAAGTAATGTATCCCTAGTTTATAAAAGAAATTCTTGTTATTAATCCCTAAATGCATGACCTTGCACTTTTCACTATTAAAATTTCATCCTATTACTATTACTCCAGTTTACAAGGTCATCCAGATCTTCCTGTATGATATCCTGGTCCTTCTCTGTATTGGCAATACCTCCCAGCTTTGTGTCATCTGCAAACTTTATTAGCACATTCCCATTTTTTGTGCCAAGGTCATGTGACAAAGTTCCTCCTCTGCCTTGGCAGGTCTGCACTCATTGGCGGATTTTCTCACCTCAGAGGTTCAAGGCAGCCTCAGTTTGGCCTCTTTTGTGGCTCAAATCTGCCGTTCACTCAGTTAGCCTCATCGCTGGCCAGCATGGAGAAAGGAAGAAGAACAATCCCTGCAGTCTCTGCTGATCCACCTAGTGGATCAGGGAATAGGCCAGAGACCTTCCCCTCTGGTGGAACCCAAAGTCCAGTTCAACTCCTCCGTTATCAAGTAAGGAGTTGGGGGGATGGAGAGATCAGGGAAACCCAGGCCCACCCTCTACTCCAGGTTCCAGCCCAGGGCCCTGTGAATTACAGCTGTCTACAGTGGCTCCTGTAACAGCTGTATGACAGCTACAACTCCCTGGGCTACTTCCCCCTGGCCTCCTCCCAACACCTTCTTTATCCTCGCCACAGGATCTTCCTTCTGGTGTCTGATAATGCTTGTTCTTCTCAGTCTTCCAGAAGTTCACTTTCAGCTTCTTGAACCTCTTGCTCCCAGCTTCTCACATGAGCACAACAAACTGAACTGAGCTCCTTTTTAAATGCAGGTGCCCTGATTAGCCTGCCTTAATTAATTCTAGCAGCTTCTTGAGTGGCTGCAGGTGTTCTAATCAGCCTGCCTGCCTTAATTGTTTCTATAAAGTTCCTGGTTGTTCTGGAACCTTCTCTGTTCCCTTACCCCAGGAAAAGGGACCTGCTTCCCTTGGGACCAATAGCTCTCCCTTCTGTTACACTCCTGCATCTCTCTGGCCTGGAGAAAGAGGGCGGCTGCGGCTGCCCTGGCTGGGCTAGACAAGACACCATCACCCCCCACTTCTCTACTATCTGGTTGCTGGTAGGTTGCTGGACCCCCCACCCTTGGGTATTGCTACTGCTCCAACTGCAGCCCCTTGGGGGGGGGGGCTGCTGGCCCACTCCCCAGAAGCGGGGAGAGAGGGACCCCAGCTGTTGCTGTGGACACCACCACCACCTGAGAGAGGTCCTTTCTGCCTGCCTGGACCACCACCTGGAGCAGCTGCTGCTGCGGAGTCTGCTGCCTGGAGCTGCTGAAGCCCCGAGGAAGAGGAGGACCATCTACCAGTGGGGGAGCACCTAGAGACTTTGCAGACCACCGTGGAGGGGGCCCTAAGACTGAGTAACTTTCAAACTGTGCTCTTGTGGTGGGGGTCTTGACCATGTTTCCAGGGACACGGGGGGTGTAGCATGGAGCTGCCCCCCCAATCCATCTGTGTGTCCCCCCCCAACCCCCACCACTACTACCACCACCACTGCCCCCTCCACTACCCCCACTGGCTGTATATCATCTGCCTCAGCTCCTGCCTCTGGACTCAGCTGCTTGCTTGGTTTGCCATGCCCTATTTCCACCCTTTGGCCCAGAAACAGCAACCAGCCTAAACAGATATTGTGCAAGCGCACGTGGGTGCATGTGCCCCCCTGGGACTGCCCACCCCACAGCTTTGCCCTTGCAACCTGCCCCATTTGCCACTTGCAGATTTTGCCCCCCCCTTTTGCCTCAGCCCCTGCTTACTAGCTTCAGTTTGTTCACCTGCCTCACCCATTTCCTTCTACAGCCTTTGTTTGTTTGCCCCACCCCAGCCTCTGAAGGTAGCCCCTTGGTTTCCCTGCCCTAACTCCAGCCCACTTAGTCCCTTGCTCTGTGTGCCCATGCCCCCTCCCATGCGCTTGTGCCACTCTCCATTTTAGTTTCAACCCTCTTCACTGCACCCCCAATGTTGTTGTATCCCTCCCTCCCCTAGTGCAGCTAGAGGAGCTGGAATTCCACCCTGTGTCGGTGACTGACCCCTAACCCCTGATTGGCGCCCTCCTCCCCTGCCTGCAGCCTAGAGGGGAGGAGTGATCGACCTGCTTTCCCCTTCCCCTCCCTCCTTCTAGTGTCTCCCCTTCCCTCCCTGCTCACGATGCTGGGGGATGAGACGGGTGGGGCCCCTCCAGCAGCCTGAACTGCCCCTCCCCCGCCTGCCCCTCCGTCACCCCCCCCAAGCCTCTACCTCCGCTGCTGCTCCCAAACCATTTGCCACCACCCCTGCTGGGGTGCCAGCAGTGACGGGCACCGGGGTGACCTCCGCTGCTGCTATGTCCTTCCCCCCCTCAGATTCTGGGGGAACCCCTCCAGCCGGTGGGAAGGGCCAGGGTAAGAAGAAGGGGAAGGGCCCTGCTAAAAAGACCAGGCCCTCCATGGTAGGGGCTGCCCCCAATGCCCTGGCCCCACCACCAGCTGGGGCGTCCCTCCCCGCTGTTCCCTCCACCAGCTCTCTGGGTGTCCCTCCCCCGGCCCCCAGGGCGTACACCCAGGAGGCGGCAGCCCCCCCGCCTGCCGCTACGTCATCTCCCCCCACCCACCGTCTCTGCTACCATCTATAGCGGCCGGGGCCCCTTTCCCACCATGACCAGGAAGCACGGTGTCCGTTGCCTCCTGGTGCCTGCCTCGCCCCATGTGGAGACCTACGTGTGGGTGTTGGCGAGGGTGGTGGGGCCCATGGCCATTGTGGCGGCCTCCAAATGTATGGCAAGGTCGTCTTCTTCTTAACATCAGAGGCTGCCGCCCAGGAGGCGGTGGAGAAGGGCCTGGCAGTAGTGGGCGTGTTCATCCCCTTGGAGCCGCTAGAGGACCTGGACGTCCGCCTGGTCCTGACCTCCATCCCTCCCTTTCTTCCCAATGCCTCCCTGTTACCCGCCCTCTCTACCCTGGGGAAGCCCATCTCTGTCATCAGCCCTCTGCCGTTGGGCTGCAAGGATCCTGCCCTTCGTCATGTCCTCTCGTTCCGCTGGCAAGTGCAGCTTCAACTGCCGCCGGGGGCGCGTGACGGAGAGGCGCTCGAGGAGTCCTTCCTAGTCCCCTACCAGGGGGCCCATTACCAGGTGCATTACTCCATGGGGGAGGCCCGGTGCTACCTCTGCCAGGCGATGGGGCACGTCCGGAGGGACTGCCCCTTGGCCCAGCAAGGAAGGGCATCTGGACCCCCGGCAAGGCACTGGCCCCGTCATCGCCAGTGTCCCTGGCTGCCCGGCGCCTGAAACCACCCCTCCCCCTTCCCAGTCCACCATTGCTCCCACTTGGGCCTGAGGGGCATCTCCCCAACTATTTCCAGATGAGTGGGAGAGCCCCGCCCCCGCTGCTTGCAATCTGGCGGAGCCTGTGGAGGAGGGTGCGGCAGGGACACCGCCGGGCATGGGAGAGGGCCCGCCCCAAGGGGAATCTTCCCTCCCTTGTGCTGCCCCACCGTTATCCCCTCAAGTCCCTGAGCCATCACCTCTGCCCCCTGACATGACCCCTGCTAGCCAGCCCCGGATGATGCCATGGAGGGCTGGGCTCTAGTCCATGGGAAGCGGGGCAAGCGGAAGGCTCGACCTCCGCTCCTCCCATCTGATGCGGAGGCCCCCCGGAAGACCAGGAAAGGGAGCACGGATGCCGAGCCTTCCACTTTACCCATGGGTGTGTTTCATCCACCGGTGCCGGCTGGGGAAGATATGGCAGCGCTGGAAGGCAGTATCTCCCCTCCATGGGAGTCCCTACCTTCCGAGGCCCCCGAGGGAACCCGCCCTGACCTGGTGCCATCTGAAACCTCAGCGTGCCCCGAGGTGACCGTTGCGTCAGGTGCCGGTGGGGAGAATCCCAGGGTGGCAGAAAATGATTTCCTGTCCATATATGAGGAGATTGAGGCCCTGGGTCTGATCCCGGTCACCCAGGGGGAGGACGACCCTATGCCAGCGGGCCTCGATCTAGGCGACTTCACTCCAGCCCCCCTTTCCCCATGCTCCCTCCCCCTAACCGTTGCTTCTGCTCCCACCTCCGAGGAGCCCCTGGACTCCTCCATCAACCCGGCTGCAGATGGCACCCCACTGAGGGCCACCGAGTCTGTTGGGGCGACGGCCAGCGCCACACGACCGGGACCCAAGCCACCAGTGGCACCCCTCATTGGTGAGGAGCATTCGACCTCCTTCCCGGGAGGGGACCCTACAGAAGAGAGTCCACCTCCTGATGCCGTGGCTGCCAAATCCACCATAGAGCCTGCGTCCGGCATCACTGAGAGCTCTCTCCCCACCCAGAATCTCGCCTCTAACCCTGCCCCTGCCCATGTCCCGTCCCTATCCCGTCCACCTCCCGAGATGTTATTGCCGCCCCTGGGGCTGTCCCCTTCCCTTTCCAATAGATGACCCCAAGGGAGCGGCCTTTGTGTTTACCCGTCCCGACCCACCAGGGGCTGCTATCCTCCCTCCACCGCCCCCTATCGCCCCAGGGTTCCAGGCGAGCCTAGTGGCGCCAACCCATCAGGAGCCCTCTCGGGGGTCTGCACCCTGTCTGCCCATCTTGGTGGGCCACGGGGATGTACCAACGGCCCCGTCGGGGAGTAACCAGGAGACTGTAGCCCACCCCCCCATGCGCTGCGAGAGGAGTTGCGGGAGTTTTTAGAAGACATCCATGGCTCCCGCAACAAAGTACAGCTTGCTCTCCAGCGACGGGGGGGACTTTAATCAAATCCTCTGGGCCGCAAGGGCCCTCATGGGGGAGGGTAAAAGGACCAGGAGGGTCCGCATGGAGAGACTCGTAGTCAACCTCGTTAACATCTATGCCCCGGCAGCGAGCCCGGAGTGGCTGCAATTCTATCAGCAGGCGTCCGCCTTCCTCAGCACCATGGATCCTCATGAGTGCCTGGTCCTGGGAGGGGACTTTAACATCACCCTCGAGGAGCGGGACCGCTCATGGACCGAGCAGAGCCCGGCCGCCGCTGCCGTCCTCCAGGAGATAGTCGAACACCACTCTCTGGTGGACATCTGGCGTGACCACCACCTAGGTAACACTTAGTTGCCACTTAGTGGTCAAGCCACTCCCGGTTGCACTGCATTTATTTATCACGCTTCCATCTTTCACGAGCCCATTCCTCCAGCATCCGGCCGGCCCCATTTTCTGACCATCATTTAGCCACCATGATGGCCTCCCTCTGCACAGAGAGGCCGGGGCTGGCCTATTGGCATTTGAACAACAGCTTGCTGGAGGATGTGGGCTTCGTGTCGTCCTTCCGGGAGTTCTGGCTGGCCTGGCGAGGGGAGTGGCGTGCGTTTCCCTCAGCGCGGCGGTGGTGGGACCTAGGGAAGGTGCGCGCGCCCGGCTCTTCTGCCATGACTACACCCGGGGCGCCAGCCGACGGAGGGATGCGGAGATAGAGCAGTTGGAACAGGAGGTCTTAGAGCTGGAGAGTCGTCTGGCTGCCAGCCCCGAGTATCCGCCCCTCTGCGGAGCGTGCCGGGAGAAGCGGGAGGAGCTCCGGGCCCTCGAGGACCATCGGGCCCGGGGTGCCTTTTTTCGATCCCGCATCCGTCTCCTTCGGGAGATGGATTGCAGCTCCCGCTTCTTCTACGCCCTGGAGAAAAAGAGGGAGGCCAAGAAACATGTCACCTGCCTTCTGGCAGAAGACGGCACCCCCCTCACGGATCCGGTGGATGTGCAGGAGGGCGAGAGCCTTCTACGCAAGCCTTTTCTCCCCGGATCTGACCGATCCTAATGCTTGCAGAATGCTCTGGGAGGAGCTCCCTACGGTCAGCGTGGGCGACCGAGACCACCGAGAGCTGCCTCTCAGTCTGGCCGAGTTCTTGGAAGCCCTCCGTCGCACGCCCACCAATAAATCTCCGGGCATGGATGGGCTGACCGTGGAGTTCTACCGCGTGTTCTGGGACGTTCTCGGCCCAGACCTAGTCACTGTCTGGGCCGAGTCTTTGCAGAGCGGGGTCCTCCCTCTTTCGTGCAAGCGAGTTGTGCTCGCCTTATTGCCGAAGGAGGACCTTCACGATTTACGAAATTGGCGTCCCTTCTCGCTCCTCAGCATGGACTACAAAGTCGTGGCAAAAGCGATCTCGCTGCGGCTAGGGTCTGTGCTGGCAGACATGGTCTACCCAGACCAGACCTACACTGTCCCAGGCCGCAGCATCTTCGACAACCTATATCTGGTCCGGGACCTTTTGGAACTCGGGTGTAGGGATGGTCTGTCATTTGCCCTCCTGTCCTTAGATCAGGAGAAGGCGTTGGACAGGGTGGATCATGGATATCTCCTGAGCACTTTGCAAGCATTTGGCTTCAGACCCCAGTTTTTGGGTTTTCTCCGGGCGCTGTACGCCTCTGCAGAATGTCTGGTCAGGCTCAACTGGACCCTGACTGAACAGGTCAGCTTTGGGTGAGGAGTACGGCAGGGGTGCCCCCTCTCGGGCCAGTTGTATGCTCTGGCGATCGAGCCCTTCCTCCGTCTCCTCCGAAGGAGGTTGACCGTGTTGGTGCTGCGGGAGCCGGAACTGTGGCTGGTCCTGTCAGGTCTACTTTAGCCATCTCACAGTTCGTACGGCTGGAGTGGCGACCCCGTTCTCCCCCGACCTACGGCCCGAGGTGCTGGGGGTCGCCGAGGTCGTGGTCCAGGACCTGGGTGACTTGGCGCGGGTGGAGGCTTGCCAGGCCATCTATTCGGCAGCCTCTTCCATGCGGGTCAACTGGGTCAAGAGCTCTGGCTTGGTGGTAAGGGACTGGTGGCAGGCGAGCTCCCTCCCACCCGCGCTTCAGTCCATCCAGTGGAGCACGGGTCCGCTGCTCTATCTCGGTGTTTACCTTTCTGCCACGCATCCCTCTCTGCCGGAGAACTGGCAGAATTTAGAGGGCGGGGTGACAGAGCTGCTCCAGAAATGGACAGGACTACTCCGGTGCCTCTCCCTTTGAGGGAGAGCGCTGGTGCTTAATCAACTAGTCCTGTCCATGCTCTGGTACCAGCTCAACACCCTGGTCCCGGCCCCGGGTTTCCTGGCCAACCTCCGGACATTGATTCTGGAGTTCTTTTGGTCAGGACTGCACTGGGTCCCTGTAAGGGTTCTCCATCTATCCCTGGAGGAGGGAGGGCAGGACCTGAAATGTCCGCTTACTCAGGTCCATGTCTTCCGCCTCCAGGCCCTGCAGAGGCTCCTTTATGGTGCAGGTAGTCCGGCATAGAGCATACTGGTGCACGCCTTCCTGCGCTGCTTCTGAGGGCTCCGATACGACCGGCAGCTCCTTTATCTCCATCCGAAAGGTCTTCCGCGAGACCTCTCCGGGCTGCCCGTCTTCTTCCAGGACCTCCTCCGGACCTGGAAACTCTTTTCAATGACCAGGTCTGTGGCGGCCACCGAGGGGGCAGATCTCCTCGCGGAGCCCCTGCTACACAACCCCCAGCTCCGCATGCAGGTGGCGGAGTCTCGCTTGGTGCACCAGAGGTTGGTCCTGGAAGAAGTCACAAGAGTCGGAGACCTCCTGGACTACGACCGGGGAGACTGGCTGGATCCCCTGACGCTCGCTCAGTGCATGGGCCTCTCCAGACCTCATACTCCCTGGCGCGTACTTCAGGAGGTGAAGGCCGCTTTGCCGCCTGCTGCTAGGGTTTATCTCGACTGGGTCCTGCACGAGGGCGTGCCCCACCCACCCTCCACCCCAGGCCTGCCGGACCTTTTCATCGGGCCCCTGCCCTGTGGACCCAATCAACCCCCCACCTCCATCCCTTCACCAACTCTCCTGTAGCCTTCTGGCCTGAGGGCTGACCCTGTCACAGTCAGTAATAAAAAGATTGGTCCCAAAACCGATCCCTGAGGAACTCCACTAGTAACCTCCTTCCAGTCTGACAGTTCACCTTTCAGTGTGACCCGCTGTAGTCTCCAGTTCCTTATCCACCTTTCAATTTTCATATTGACCCCCATCTTTTCCAATTTAGCTAATAGTTATCCATGTGGAACTGTATCAAATGCCTTACTGAAATAGAATTAAATTAGATGCATTCCCTTTGTCTAAAAAATCTGTTACCGTCTCAAAGAAGGAGATCAGGTTGGTTTGACATGATCTACCTTTTATAAAGCCATGTTCTATTTTGTCCCAATTACTATTGACCTCAATGTCCTTAACTACCCTCTCCTTCAAAATTTTTTCCAAGACCTTGCATACTACAGATGTCAAACTAACAGGCCTGTAGTTACCCGGATCGCTTTTTTTACCTTTCTTAAAAATAGGAACTATGTTAGCAATTTGCCAGTCATACGGTACAACCCAAGTTTACAGATTGATTAAAAATTCTTGCTAACGGGCTTGCAATTTCATGTGCCAGTTTCTTGGATGAAGATTATCCGGGCCCCCGATTTAGTCCCATTAAGCTGTTCGAGTTTGGCTTCTACCGCGTATGTGGTAATATCTACCTTCATATCCTCATTTCCATTTGTCATCCTACCATTATCCCAAAGCTCCTCATTAGCCTCGTTAAAGACTGAGGCAAAGTATTTGTTTAGATATTGGGCCATGCCTAAATTATCCTTAACCGCCACTCCATCCTCTGTGTTAAGCAGTCACACTTCTTCTTTCTTTGTTTTCTTCTTATTTGTATGGCTATAGAACCTTTATATGGCTATCATATTATTCAGTACCCCTAAGTAATAAATGTAACTAATCATACACTGGCATTTGTTTTCTCCTACCTGCTCAACTCCTTTTTACATTTTATTTTTCATGCCAAATTGTAATTTATTTATGACTTTCTTTGTGCAGATGGTCAGCATAAATTCACTGGTCAGAGCTTGTCTTATCTATTTTACGAATTCTTGGGTCTTTCTGTTTCCTACCTAAACTTCCCAGCGCCTGGGTGTCTCTACTTTACAACCCTTGGGGTTAGAACTCTTGTTAGGGGCATTCCTGATGTGGGGGCTCCTTAGCAGCAGTGGAGCATTTTTCCCCTTAATTTTAGTGGTAAAATCCCTGAGTTTCACCCAAGGCTGGTTTAGTATGGGGAGAGTTAAATCTCAGACCTACAGTAGTGGATCAGAAACTCACTTAGTCCATCTCTATTAAACAGCAATTAGTAATCTATCCTCTGTGGGGTTAACAGCAGTACATTTTCAGCTGCAGAGTTGCTCTGGTGATGACACACTTAAATTACTCGGTCACTTGGGGGAACCTTATCGTGAGTGAGTGACATTACACAGTTGTTGGGAAAACAGAAAAACACTTTAAAATGAGTAATAAATTAAATAAAATCAGCCATTCCTGATATAGCATCTATAGAGGCAGCATATTAAAATATGTAGATCTAGAGGTGGAGTATTGCATCTGAAATATTGCATCCAGAGGGTTTATATGGATACATATTTTAGAGGTTTTTACGTTCCCACTAAATTGTCAAATAATGGTATGCTGAAACATGATACTCCAGTTTGCATCACCAAAAGTAATCTCAGCCATTTCTCAATCTGTTGGTGTTATAATTAGGCACATGGTTGTGCTTTTGTTTAGCTTAGGTATCTTCCACTATCGTCTAAAGTACAGGGGCCTGGCATCTTGTACTAAATTCTTCTCAAGGAGAATATTTCTAAAATGTTTGCAAGCCACAAACATTAAAGTAACTTAAAAGGAAAAACAAGTTTTTTCTTTTGCTCATATCACAAACTATTAAACCTTCTTGAAATAAAAACCTAAGAGGAAAACTGAATTAGTTTTTTGTATATTTTAAACCTCTACATGACAGCAATAATCTAACATCTAAAAATAAACTATGAATACTCTTATGGACTGAAACATTCTGTTAAATGTGGTCTCTATTCACATTGTTACAGTGACCCTAGCATATAGCGTATAATAGGCTGAGGAAGGCACAGCTTATCTCTTAGTACCCTAGCTGAGTTTATGGGACAGAGTTAGAAAAAATATTGTCTTGTAAATTGGCCCCAGCCCAGGCAGGCAGCTCCTCTTCCAGGAAGGGAAGCCTGCTGGGACTAGGGCAGCTGGGACTTGGGTGGCTGGGGCCACCCAGCACTAGGGGAGCCCCCTGTGCTGGGGCCACACCGCCCAGCGCTCCAGGGATGGGGGGAAAAGGGGAGGCTGCACATTGCCTGCCCAGTGCTCTGGGGCTAGGGACAGGGGGGACCAGGGGGCACATGCTGCCTGCCCAGCGCTCTGGGGTTGGAGGCACTTGGGCAACCTGGGGCTGGAGGGGGGACTGGCAGCTGTGGGGCAGGGAGGAGGCGGCTCTGGGCTTGGAAGAGGTGAAAGTGGGGGAGGGGAGGGATCTCAGGAGGAAGGGGTGAACTGGGCTGTGGCCTAGCCTGCCCTAACCTGTGGTTCACCCACTGCCCATGGACCAAAGTCACCCAAAATGGACAGTTCTCATTCTGTAGTTATTTCCTATGAGGACTGGTAAAAAATACTTGTCACAGAAGCATTATTTTTAAAAGTTAAATCTCAGATCTAAATTAGATTGCACATTCCCTTAACTATGCATATAGAAGTTCAGGAGAGGACAATTTTGTAAAAAAAATTTTAACTGCAAACCCTCTTTATAATGACAGATTTCAGAGTAGCAGCCGTGTTAGTCTGTATCTGCAAAAAGAAAAGGAGGACTTGTGGCACCTTAGAGACTAACAAATTTATTTGAGCATAAGCTTTCGTAAGCTACAGCTCACTTCATCGGATGCATGCAGTGGAAAATACAGTAGGGAGATTTTATATACACAGAGAACTTGAAACAATGGGTGTTACCATACACACTATAATGAGAGTGATCAGGTAAGGTGAGCTATTACCAGCAGGAGAGAAAAAAACTTTTTGTAGTGATAATCAAGGTAGGCCATTTCCAGCAGTTGACAAGAACACGTGAGGAACAGTAGCGGGTGGGGGGGAAATAAACATGGGGAAATAGTTTTACTTTGTGTAATGACACATCCACTCCCAGTCTTTATTCAAGCCTAATTTAATGGTGTCCAGTTTGCAAATTAATTCCAATTCAGCAGTCTCTCGTTGGAGTCTGTTTTTGAAGTTTTTTTGTTGAAGGATAGCCACCCTCAGGTCTGTAATCGAGTGACCAGAGAGACTGAAGTGTTCTCCGACTGGTTTTTGAATGTTATAATTCTTGACGTCTGATTTGTGTCCATTCATTCTTTTACGTAGAGACTGTCCGGTTTGGCCAATGTACATGGTAGAAGGGCATTGCTAGCACATGATGGCATATATCACATTGGTAGATGTGCAGGTGAACGAGCCTCTGATAGTGTGGCTGAAGTGATTAGGCCCTATGATGGTGTCCCCAGAATAGATATGTGGACACAGTTGGCAACAGGCTTTGTTGCAAGGATAGGTTCCTGGGTTAGTGTTTTTGTTGTGTGGTGTGTGGTTGCTGGTGAGTATTTGCTTCAGGTTGGGGGCCTGTCTGTAAGCAAGGACTGGCCTGTCTCCCAAGATCTGTGAGAGTGATGGGTTGTCCTTCAGGATAGGTTGTAGATCCTTGATGATGCGTTGGAGAGGTTTTAGCTGGGGGCTGAAGGTGATGGCTAGTGGCATCCTGTTATTTTCTTTGTTGGGCCTGTCCAAATATGGACTACAAGCCATCAGGAACAGTATCCCCGATAATGTCACGGCTAACCTGGTGGCTGAACTTTGACTTTATTCTCACCCATAAGAATTTCACATTTGGGGACAATGTATACCTTCAAATCAGCGGCACTCCTATGGGTACCTGCATGTCCCCACAGTATGCCAACATTTTTATGGCTGACTTAGAACAATGCTTCTTCAGCTCCCGTCCCTTAATGCCCCTACTCTACTTGCACTACATTGATGAATCTTCATCATCTGAACCCATGGAAAAGAAGCCCTTGAGGAATTCCACCATGATTTCAACAATTTCCATCCCATCATCAACCTCAGCCTGGTCCAGTTCACACAGGAGATCCACTTCCTGGACACTATAGTGCTAATACACGATAGTCACATAAACACCACCCTATACCGGAAACCTACTGACCGCTAGACTTACCTACATGCCTACAGCTTTCATTCAGACCACACCACATGATCCATTGTCTACAGCCAAGCTCTACGATACAATCGCATTTGCTCCAACCCTCAGACAGAGACAAACACCTACAAGATCTCTATCAAGCGTTCTTAGAACTAGAATAGCCACTTGCTGAAGTGAAGAAACAGACTGACAGAGCCAGAAGAGTACCCAGAAGTTACCTACTACAGGACAGGCCCAACAAAGAAAATAACAGAACAGGTGTTTGTCCAACCTGATTTTAAAAACGTCCAATGATGGGGATTCCGCAACTTCTCTTGGAATCCTATTCCAGAGCTTAACTATCCTTTATAGTTAGAACGTTTTTCCTAATTTACTAACCTAAATCTCCCTTGCTGCAGATTACACTCCTTATTTCTTGTCGTATGTAATGATTAAGAGTGTTATAGAATTTTTTCAACCTCTTTATTGACCACTAAATCATAAGACTAAACACAAGTTGGCCACTATACATACCTAGCACTCATGTATCTAAGGAGATGGGGTCCTCAGAGTCCTAGCTCTGCTGAAGAAATGCAGATATTTTTTGCCTCCTGAAATCTGATTTCTCTGAAGTTGCTTGTACAAAGAGGTGCAATATAAGATAGTGATTGACTTACTCAAACTTCCAGAAATGGAGGCAGAATCCCCATGGCCAAAACCTGGCTAAGCATGTTTGGACCTCTGAAGAGAGCTGGAGGACTTGGTCTGAGAAGTGCTGTGTGACTCCTGTAGGAACTGTAATAGATGGCCCTCAGCAACCTGCAGGATTGAGCCCTTAATAATCAGTACAGATCTCTTTATTTAAAAAAAAAAAAAAAAAAAAAAAAGTAGGGTAAGAAAGCAGTTTTGTATTAAATTTTTTTCCCAGCACTACAAAAACATGATGTGGTAAGTGGTCTCTAATACCTTAAAAGGTTAGAGTTTCTGGCTTTTTATGGTTTATTATATTATTGGAAAGTGCCCACTGTTAAAGTAAATGTAACATGTTGGCAATTTAATGTTCATAGTAATTATTAAACAACATTAGACAGGCTCAAGACAGAATCTACCTGGTTGTATTAGAGATGGTCTTTAGTGCAGGTTTCACAGTAATTCTATTTCTCAGCCTTTCATTTTCTTCAATGATTTAGCTACCCTAATATCTGTAAGTGTTCTGTAATACTGAGCCATAAGCTTATCAAATGACAAGTGCATGAGGTAATATCTTTTATTGGACCAACTTCTGTTGGTGAGCAGGACATGCTTTTGAGCCATACAGAGCTCTTCTTCATGGCTAGAACTGCACTGCATGCTACCTAGATGTGTGATTTTGGGCAAGACAGTGAGAGAGAGAATTATGATGCTTCTTCCTCTCATGGTGCTATGTCAGGATTGGCATTTGAGGTAAGGGTGATAGTTGACTCTCTCCCAGTGTTGTGACTAGTTAAGAAGTGGTTGTAGGGGAATGGTGACAGTTCTCTCTCTCACTTTCTTAGTGCAGTGGATAGGAATGGTGTAGTTGTGGGGGAAGAGAGATTTCCTTCTCTCCCAGGGCTAGATTAAGGCATAGATAACATAGGGGTGGGTGGCAGTATAGGTCCATGACTAAACTCTTAGCTGCTGGAGTCACAATTATGTCAAAAATAAGTTTCTAGCCCTCATGGTTGCAAAAAAATGTATGAAAATGAGACCAGAGTGTAACTGATACTGTGATGTCTACCTGAATCTGCATAGAGCCTGAAACAAGAATTCTGGGAGATGTAAACTGTTCCATGTATATCAATGAGACATTTACTACAAGACCATTGTACTGGAGGGCCTCACCAACACACCAGCTGTGATCTCTGTGTAGCAGGAGTGCAGTGGATTTGGTCTGCCCATCCAACCAGATATAGCTCAGTAGCTACCGTAAGTAGAACAGTCCTCCCATTGCTTCTCCCAGGCTGGAGGTGGAATCAAAGTCCCCTGATTTTTCTGGGTTGTGGGGGGAGATTACTCCATGACGCACTCTCTCTGGGAGCCCTCTCCCTTACACCATCCTCCCAAACAAATTAGGGCAGAGCTGTGGGAAGGCCCTGTGTCCAGAACTTGGGTTGACCTTAATCTGGCCCTACTTTCTCCCAGCAGTGGGGATAGGGCAGGGGAGGATACCAGCCAGCTCACATTCTCTTGGTGCTGGGGGCTAGGGCTGGGTGCAGCTGTGTGAGACACTTGTCAGATGCCCATCCTCATGGTATCAGACCCCATTATTAACCTTCACTGTTACCTTCATAGCAGCCAACTTCACATAGTGGCTCCAGGGCTGGGGAGCAACCCCATGCGACCCGGCCACCTACAGGTGGAGAGGGGGAAGGGCTGAGATACGGACTACCGCTCCCGCGGGGCAATGCTGCTGGCTCTCTGCGTTGGGCTCGGGCAGGTGGCGTGGTTCCTTCTGGGATTCGTAGTCCACGGGCAGCCCGGTTGCCAAAAGCAGCCCAACAATTTGGACAAAGTTTGGACACATCCGCAACAGGTCCAGCCGCTTCTTCTGCCCCGCCCCGGCCCCACCGAGAAGGGGGGGGGGAGGAGCCTGGGCTGCTACTTCGTGTGAGGAGGCTTCCACCCACTTCGTCTTGACAGAGGAGGCGACACGTGTCAATCACCCTCCCAAACCCTCCAGGCGGTGCGCGCTCCCCCTCCCGGAGGCCTCGGAGGGAGAGGCGCGGGCACGCGCTCTTCGGGTGGCGCGCGCGCTCGTATGTAAATGAGCGGGCGTGAGGTCAGAGGCAGATGGAAAAGGAAACAGACAGAATGGCCGCCGCGGCTCCCGCTCCTCCTGCCGCCGCCGCCGCCTCCCCTCAGTGCCGGAGCCCTCGCTGCACGGCGGAGCGCAGGGGAGTCCGCCGAGAACTCGACTCCTGGCGGCACCGCCTCATGCACTGTGTGGGTAAGAGAGGGGAGACTCCTCTGCCGCGGGAGAGCGGGGTCGGGGGGAGGCGGGGACCGGAGCCCGGGTCTCTGCCGCGGGGAGGGTAGCGCCGGTGGAGGAGCGGCTCAGGAGTGTTTCCCGGCGGGCGGAAGCGGCGCCCCAGGGTCTCTGCCCAGGAGACGGGGAAGGTCTGGAAGCCCGGGTTTCTCCGCCCGGAGGGGCGGGGGGAGAGCCGTAGCGAGTCCCGTGGGGGCCGGGCTCGGCGGGATGGGAAAGACAGGCTGGCCCTTCCTCGGTTCGGGTCCTTTTGTCTAGGCGTCTTCTCGCTTGTGCGAGGAGCGCCGGCTGCCTCCTCCCCGCCGTGGTGGTGGTGGGGGGGGGGGGGGGAGAATGGGATCCGGGTGTGATTTGCGCCTTTAAGAAGGCTCCTGCACTGACGGTTGGGATTTGAAGTTTTCCCTCCCCCCCCCTGGAAGTTGTCATGGCGACGGCAGTTCTCCCCTCACTCCCTCCTTCTCCTCCTCCCCCCCCCCCCCCGGCGAGGCTGTCCTCAGGCTCTCGTGCAGTTCCCCTGTGTCATGTGACTCCCCGAGGGCCCAGGGGGAGGCAAGTCTGGGTGCCTTTTAAACTTCTTCGCGCTGACATCCCCGCACGGGGGGAGAGCACCAGAGAGCCGCTCCCGCTTTAAAACCCTGTCTCGGCCTGCGGGGAAGTCTGTCGATACCCAGCCACGCTGGGCTGCTGCTGAATGGACACCTGTGACTGGAGACAGCTCCTAGGTGCGGGAAGGGGATTTATTCAGCCGCTTGGTGAATGTATGAGATAATAGAGAGTGACTGCCCGCCCTTCTGTCCCCTTCCTTATTTATTATATGCGCTATCATATTGATCGATCTCTGAATAGATTTTTTGGGGGGGAGGTAGTCGCCTTGCTTGTTGGTGAATATTTGGAAATGTTCATTTGTATTGCCCACATTGAGATCTTGCTTGTCAGGGAGACAGGTAAAACAAACAGTCTTTTTAAATGGCATAGCAGATTCTTTATTCTGTTTTGCATTGATCTTCCCAGTGGCTGAGCCATCAAAACACACCTCGATAGCCGAGATGATAGGCTTGAATTCACTGAGCATTTTTGTGATTCTGAGATCAAGATCGAAGTATGAATTAAATATCTGATATGTACTTTACATGAAGACTGTCTTCTGCGTTGCAAATAATTGTCTCCATAACCCTGTAGCCCTCTGATTTACATTACTTTAAAAGTAAATTGCAAATCATCCTGATCTGTTGGTGTTAGCAGATGAAAAATATTCTTTCAAAAGAAAATCTTTCATTTGAAAGAATATTTTTTCGTGTGGGGGGGCTGTTTTGTCTCCCCCTCCCCCCAAAAAAAGTTATAGCTTTGGTTATAGAAAACACCTTTTAAGTGTTTAAAAGTATTTCTTGGTATCTTTTTTTTGTGGTAGGAAAATAAAACCCAGTGTCGTTAGGATTATAGTGTGAGTTATAGTTCTTAAATATGCTTCTGGGGGGGAAAACTCCAGGTACATGTCATCCATTGGCTCAGACTTAATACTTTCACTTATCATCTTTTAGTTATATCATATAGCTTGTTTCACTCAGTTAACATTTTTATTCCATGAAATTACTTATTGTCTTAATGCAAAATTATATTTTCATGACAGGATCCAATAGGAGGTGATAGGAAAACCTCCCATGACAGCATGCTCCTGTCCTAGCAAAATGAATATAGAAACGTGTGAAATTAAAACTCAATTTGAACACTATTTGGTTTTTTTAAAATCTTTTTGTCAAGTTTGCTCTAATGTTCATCCAACTTCATGTGAAGTTGTCTGTGTGATTTGTAGAGCTTGTTGGTTCACTTAAAACAATTTAAAAAAAAATACTGTTGCTAGAAATATTTAATTTTCAGTTCAATTTGATTACACAGATACAGAATAACTAAAACTCCTTTACTTTGCCAACATCTTACTTTTATCACTCCTCTTGTAATTTTTCCCTACTCTTTTATTGTAATTTTTTTCAGCACTGCATTCATGTCTCGTTTGTCGTCCTTATGCTGGTGCAGCAAATCCCAATCCTATTGTATTTAAAAAGCACTTTTGCCAGGCCCTTTGTTTTAATGCTGTCGGTGTGCTGTGGTTCACTAAATGCAAAACAAAAACATAACTACTGAACTCCTAAATAGACTCCACCATGTTCTCACTTAGTGCTCTGTGTTTGCTTCTACCTTTTGTCTCATATTGTGGATTTAGGATAGAGATTCTTTGTTTTCTACAGTGCGGAACACACGGAACTTACTGTTGATATTGAACTAATAGTAATTGTACGTATTCCTTTATAACTGCTAAGGAGGAAGTACATTGCTATAGGGTTAATGTTTAGTCACGATCCCTATCTCAGTTACATACTCTTCTACGGGCTTGTTGAGCAGTTCTTAATTGAGAGAAAGAACGTTAACAAAATGGCAGGAAAGTGGATGGGCAGGAGAATGGAAATAATGTACTTTCAGGCTTTTGCTACTTTTTGAAACTTCCTGGACTTTGGTTCAATAAATTATCTTGGCTATTAGGTGAAACCATTAATTTGGTAGTTGGAATTTTCTTCAGGCAAAGAAGATTTTCTTCAGAGATTGAAAGGCTCAAATGCTGGTAAGAACGGGAGAAGAGTCTGAGCAAGTGAAGGAAATGATTACAAAATATGAAAGGTAGAACAAAACAGCTAGGTTAACTCATTTATATATGTCAACTTATTGGTTAGATCATGTGGCGAAGGAGGAAAATCTGGATTCTTAAACAAATCTAGCAGTTCACTTCTAACTCTGAGATAGAACTACTTTGTTTCTGATATTTCACAATTTATTGATGCCAAACTTGGTCATTAGTATCTCTTTGTAGCGCTTTTCATTTGAGGATCTCAAAGTGCTTTGCATGGGTTATTTCAGTGTTACATTGTCTTTCTAAGATGGATAATCCTATACTGATTTTATAGGAAGGATAGGATATAGGATTTTTATATTTTATGAGTCAATCTAAAGGGATTTTATCTAACAGACCAAAGACTCAGTTCTGTCATCCTAGGTTATATTGAGTATTACCTTTAATTTCAACAAATGGCTATTTGAAGAATAAGGCATTGTTCAGTGCAAAATTAAGGGACAGAATCAAACTTTGTTTCTTTCATTAGTGAACAGTTGAACATAATTTTATATGTTTGAGTTTTTTGGTTCAGATTTTTAAGAGTTTGAGAAACTGTGATACAACTCTAAATGAAAATACCAGAACATTTAGAGTCTTGAATCACATTTCTCACCTTAAAAAACTGAAGTGATTGAAAATCTAAACTGGTTTGGTAACAGTTCTTGAAGGATGTAGACTCGGAAGAAATGTCTTTTCAATTGCAAAAGAGATTCTACATGGGCATATACAGGCATCAGAATGTTTGCAGAAAAAGTCTTGTCTTTTTGAATAAAAACTTTATAACCTTCATTCATTTCCTAATTGTATTCCACTGAGTTGAGAGGGTTTGATAATTTTATACCTTTATGAGCATGGAGCTAGAAAACTGAGGTATCGTGCACTGTTTCCCTTTTTTTAAAAAAAAAATAAAAGTCTAATGCTAGCCCTACTAACTTAGTCAAGAGAAGTATGGCTCCTTTTAGCCTGGGAGGCATCCCTTTGTTGGATGTATACTGTTAACGGTCACTTTTACTTGTCAATGCATTAAATCCAATTTTTATGAAATTGTTAGGGGCACAGTTCTGATGGGGAACAGGCACCCACAGTTGTCAAACATTGTACTTGGAATTACAGGTCCTCATTACCTCTTGGGATTACTCCCCAGACAAGCAGATGTGGGTAACTTAGTATGAATTTTTAAGGGTGGATTTCTAACATACAGTTAAGTATTTCTTAAAATAACAGTGTGAATGACTTTTAGGACCATACTTTAGGTTTTATTGAAGTTTAGGTTGACACATTACATTAAAAGATTCTGCTTTTAGTTGCTTATAACTTTGCCAAATAGCCATTGAGGTTGAAATGTTCATGCTGGGTGTCTGCCTCAGGCTCAATTTTTTTGGAAGTTTCAGCTAAAATGAGAGAGATTAAGGAATTTTATTTTGCTGTTGGGTGTGGTTATTTTTTTTTAATCTTACCACTTCTGTTAAGTTCTAGTGCCTCTGTGTTTTCGAGCTGGGATTTGACATTTGGCCGGTGAGTTGCCCCTGTGCCTGACTCACGAAAATTCACCTAAATTTGGCCAGATTGTAAGCCTCTTGAAATTACAGTTCACACAAGCTCAGTAGAAGTTTTACATCTAAATTCTTATTCAATGTACATGGATCATGCTTCATCCCCAAAGGACTCCTGCATGACGACTACATGCATGCACCATTTTGGGGCAGCAGGGACTGAGCAGGACTTTCTCTGCAATTGCTCTTTCCAGTTGCTGTGGGCTGCTGGGCATTGAAGGTGAAAGCAAGGATTTTGTCTCTTTTGTCCACTGTGTGTGTCCTCCATTATTGTCCAGGTAATATGGACTAAAAGATGGAACCAGTCTGACTAAAATGCAGTGGAGGGGTGTTTGGAGAGGCTGAGATGGAGGGGAAGATGGGATCAGAGGTGGGGGAAGGATAATGGGGTTGGGGTAGACAGGATGGGAATATGGTGGCAGAAAGATTTATAACCACTACAGGGCACTCTCCTTCAGAAACTTGAATTTTAGCCCAGATTTCTAGAATCTCAACATTCCTTTGCTGTCTAGCAGGTAGGTGCTAAAATCACTGAAGTGCATATGTCATCCCTCCCTAGAGGCATGTCCACTTGGAGGATAAGAACATTTTAGTTTTACTTGAGTTAATGGAGTTGCTAGTGGTAGAGGTCTGTCTGCACTGTAGATCTAAAGGCCCCAACCTTGCTGATGACTCATGTGGAGGTCAGTGTGGTTCCACATAATGGAATTTGTTTCTTCGGTTTGCTTTGAGGGGACCTAGGAAATTACATACAAAAAATGTTAAAAGAATGTTACATGAACAGTTTTAATTTTGAGACTTCCTTACTTGTGAGTGCTTGACTTCGGAGTCTTCACTTTTTTTAGTATGTAGTTCTTGTATGTAATTTAATATAAGTTATATAAAACCTCATAGAAACAGAAGTATTTTCATATTTCCCTATTACAGTGGCAAAATATTTTTATATTTGAACCTTCTCTGTAGCTTAGTGAATCCACCTAATCTGTTAGTGTTATAATCAGAATGAAACTTCCTGTTTCAGGGGGTCTCCAACATTTTCAAAGTGTGGCCTACCTCTTCCCTCATTTGCGATGATAGACCACCTCTCCTCCCTGTTGCAATCGCACAATATCCCCAAGACAATGATAGAAATTACTTATTTGGAAAAGTAATATTAGGAAAATATGCATGTGTATTTAGCTGTCCTCAGAAGGAACAATCTTTTTATCCTCTTCATTTTTTGTTAGAAGAGGAATCATACTGTCTTTTTATTCTCATCATCTTCCTCTCCCATGAGTTCTATTTCCCTCTGTTGGAATAAAGGGAGTCGTCAGCACCATTTGACTAGCCAGACTTCTATGGACTATCACTGGTTTGTGGACCTCAGTTTGGCAACCCTGGTTAGTATGTTCTTGATCTTGAAACTGAAATGTTGAGTAAATTTAAGCATAAATGGGGGAAATGTAACTAGACTTCTAAAGTTTGAAAGGGAGGGGATCTATTTAAACAGAATCTGTATGTTTCTCTAAAAATATTACCTTTGTTAATAAAACCTTAAGTTTCTAAAATTTAAACTTTAAGATCCCAATTTATTAACTTCTCCCACTTACCTCAATTTAGATGATGATGAATACAGAATATTCACTTTCATTTTTTCTCATCAATTTTATTTTCTGATAATTGTGTTGTGCACAATGTTGTGATAATTGTTTTGAAAGCATTTTTGGGTAGGATGTTTAAATCAGATTTCAAGGAACTGGGCTCTTCCCCCCCCCCCCCCCCCATTATTGGAAAGTTTTGGTGAAAAGATGGGTTTTGAATTTTGTCTTAACGAGTATCCATGATGCTTTTGTGGAAGATTATTCCATGACTGTGGGCTGGTTGTTGGAAGACCTTTGTCTCTTGCTTCCATGTTGTTGTCCTTGACAATGTCTGTCTTCAGTGCATTTGTCATGGTAGTTCTTTTTATATCAGTCAAAAGACTTTTCTGAAATACAGCATTTTAGTGAAATCACCACCTTTATAGTTCCTTAGCACTCCTGTAAAAATTTTTCATACACAGTTCCTTCCAACAGTGCAGAGTTGTTTAAACCACTATTGTGATTTACTCAGACCATGTGTAGATTACCATTGCATCCTGCCCCCAGTCACTCAGCTCTTGTGCAGTGCCAGTATGGACAGGAAATGCAAACCTTGTAGCTGCAGAAGTGTAATTAGTCCTCCCTGTGTGATTCCCTAATGCTCTTGCTCACCCATTAGTGACAGTTTTGGTAGCTCAGTGCTATCTGTCAAGCCACTCGCCAACAGCTTGTATGCAGGAAAGCACTCAATGTAGTACTGTATGTGGCTGCTCTGAACAATTTTCTTCCCTTGCCACTCCAACCTTTAGAGCAGCAAAGGCAGATACAGAGATAATAAAATGAAATAAAACTCCTGCATTTTAAAATATATTAACTTTCTTCAGAGTAGCAGCAGTGTTAGTCTGTCTTCGCAAAAAAGAAAAGGAGTACTTGTGGCACCTTAGAGACTAACATTTATTTGAGCATAAGCTTTCGTGAGCTACAGATCACTTCATCGGATGCATTTCTACCGAATGTAGGGTATGAGTATGACTCATACTTTGAGTATGAGTCTCCACTCGTATCCAGTGTCTAATTGGCTGTGGGTGCACTAGGAGCTTAGTGGACTTCCTGCATGGAAACTGCCAGTGTGGGGGGTATAGGAGACATATCTCCTGCTGTTCATGAAGAAAGATGGTTATGATCCTTATGCAGGACAGAACTGTTTGAAACTGGCAATCAAACAGCAATGATGTGAACAAGTGTAAATAGACATTATATAAACAGACAATATGCACCTGCTCCAAGGAACAAGTAACAGACCATGCTGTACGTGCAGGGAGTACTGTGTGTGGACCCTTTGCACTCAAAACAGAATGACTTGTGTGGATGTACGCTGCCAATAAACTCTCACTGGTGCAAATTATAGTAGTTAAATTACGTAGTGTAGATAAGGTTAGAGATCATCTTCTAAGTACCCTTTGTGCCTAGAAGCCTGTGGTTTTGTAACATTTGAACAATTCATACTAGTATATTCCGTGGAAACTAGTGGTATACATAAAAATCTGAGCTAACATATTTTGAACTTCCTTGCTGTTATCTTGTTAGGCCATTATAACTATTAATATTTTTGTGGTGTAGCTTAATTCACTAGCAAATTTTAATGTGGCGTTAAGGTTGCCTGGTGCTATCTTATGCTTTTCCAGAAGTTGAAGGGTCACTAAACTGAATCCTCTGAAAACCATCAAGTATGGAGTTAAGGTAACATCTCCCATCACACCCCCACAAAATCTTAACTCTGCCTCTCTGGAGATGAACCTGTCCTGTTCCTAACATCTGCCATCTTCTGTATTGTACTGAGTTATGTTCAGTACAATTCTAAACTCTCATTCCTCTTCGTACACTCGAACTGACCCTCTCTGTTCGGTGGAACTGTATTTATTGATTCAGGTATCGATTGAAGCAAGTGGCCAGAGCTTGTACTGGTTTCTGAGGAGAGGTACAGCTGCAGCCATAGGCACCGACTTCTAATGGTACCAGTGGGTAGTCAACCCCTTCCCCAAAGTCCCCGTCCAACTTCTCCCCCTCCCTGCCCCATTAGACTCCCTCCCCAAATCCCCGCCTCCTCTCCTGAGCATCTTACATTCCCGCTCCTCCCTGCTCTCCCTCCCAGAGCTTGCTACAGCTGTTTGGCAGCGGCAAGTGCTGGGAGGGAGGGAGGAGCGGGAAGGTGGTGCGCTCAATGGAGAAGGCGGCGAGGGGGGCAGGGAGCTTGGCTGCTGGTGGCTGCAGAGCACCCAGTAACTTTCCCTATAGGTGCTCCAGCCATGGAGCACCCATGGAGTTGGCTCGTATGGCTGTAGCTAGAAGAATCAAAAATCCCTATTTTTTTTTTTTTTTTTTTTGGCCGTGTAACATGA
This sequence comes from Dermochelys coriacea, assembly GCF_009764565.3. NCBI lineage: Eukaryota > Metazoa > Chordata > Testudines > Dermochelyidae > Dermochelys > Dermochelys coriacea. The sequence continues at coordinate 113,538,209 of NC_050071.1, forward strand.
GAAGTCTGAATAGATGATCACGATGGCCCTCTTGCCTCTGAAATCTAGGAACACATGAAAGAGTTGTAAGAATGATTAGAGTTTCAAGGCCTCTAGAAAAACTCGGTCACCTTCAGAGGCTGACATTCCACTAGGTATGTCAAGAAGAAACAAGAATGTAGTCACTTCATCATATTCTAATATCCTTTTGCAGACTGAGACAACAAAACACCTCATCTGCACTGGCGTTCATACACTGCCATGCCCTCTCTGCTGCACTATTGCTCTGGGGAATTCTAGCACCAGTCGGGTAACAAAAGGTGATGTCCCAGACGGATGAACAGATGTTAACATCTGGCAAGTCTTGGGTATTTGTGTCAAATGTAGATCAGGCTTAGTTATCCTGCCTTTACTAATCCACACCTTAATTTGACCTTTATGACGGTGCATTTGATTTAAACCATGATTTAAATCACTAGTCAGGAAGACTCAATTTAATCATGGATTTCTACATAAAAGTGCATTCTTCTTGGCTGTTATAACCTTAATACATATTCCTCATAACTCAGAGATAGATGTAGGTTTCATTTTTAGAAGGTACGCACTATACATTTTTAAGTGATTTTTTTAAAACATTTCAGATTAATTTTCTGATACAGCTTTAAAACTAACGATTGTTTGGTTATTTCATTACCAAAAGTAATTGAAGCAGATATTTATGACGTCATTGGGAGGTGAACTATCTCCAATTCAACAGGTTAATAATTAATATTTGGAGGATTTTCTTGCCAGGTTGTATTAGGAGGAGAACACCTCACCAGACAGACTTTTACATTGTTTTATTTAACTAAAACAACAACATTATGTATTCTGGATTTTTTTCTTCAACAACAAATATATAATATTTTCACATAACAAGCATATGAATTTTTGAATTTAAACATTCAAGTTTTTTAAAAGCAGGTTTGTTTTTGTTTAAATTGTTTTTAACTAAAATTAAATGAAATATTAAAAAAAATCGACTATGTCAGCCAAGTCAACATGAAAAATTTAAAATACTGGCTTCTGCAGCTAACTCAGTCGTCTTCACCTTCATTTTTCTGTTTGTTCATAATCTGGAAAAGAAAAACAAGCTTTCCTGCTTTTTCAGGTCCCAAACGATTTCTCAATTTGGAATGAATTAGTTCGAAGGAAGAAAATATTCTTTCTACACTGGCAGAAGAAGCTACTGCTGTTAAAAGTGAGATCATCACTTCAACACTCTCTAAATCCAAGTTCTTAAGTGACTTCCACCAGTCAAAGTGGTGTGACTTTCTTTAAAGCATCATCAACAAAGATATATTTCTTGAATGGTTCACCCTTAGCTCTGAAGTTTATTATAGTTGGCATTATGGAGGGATGATTGCTGGATGTCCATGTCCTAGCCAACTCCTCCTCTTCAGCAGTTAAGGTTTGACCCTGGTACCGAATATTGAGAATATTTGCAAGAAAATGAGCTGGAGATAGTGCTTGTCCCATTTGTTTTTTTTTTTTTAAAGCTTGTAATTTAACTCTGTCATTGCATATTTCTCTTTTTAAGATCTCACTCAGTTCCTTCCAAATTTCAACAGCGTCAACAATAAAACAGCTATTTCTCTGCATTTTGTTCAAGGCTACAGAAATAGGCTTCAAGGTACTCAGCATGCATTCAACATTTCTCTTAAGCCCACTGTTGAGAACTTTGGCTGTGACAGTGCTATCTATTTTTTCAAATTTTGTTCACAAACTGACATCAGACTAGGCCAGTTCTTGATATAGTGCTCAGAACGGTCCACTACGGAGTTCCATCACATGTCTTGTGGGCGAATTAGCTTGGTTCCTCCCACTTTTTTCAGAGCAGCTGCTGCAAAGCAGTTGTCACGGAAGTATTTTGCAATTTCAACATTAGCCTTTATTTCTGGAACACACTGGAACAAGTCTTTGGCTAGGAGGTGCATCAAATGAGCACTGCAATCGTACGTTATTAGCTTGGGACTCTCTTCTAAATTTCTTTTCATCTTGGATACATTTGCAGCATTGTCTGTGACCATGTGACTAGACATTTGAAATTTTTTTTCACAGTTTGTTATAGCTTTGACTGCTACTTCTTGTAAGTATTCTGCTGTGTGTGCATTTCCTGATGTATCGATTGTTTCTGTAAGGAAGAACTTCCCTCCTTCTGTTGTCACACAAACACATACAACAGCATCATTGTGGACACTGTTCCACCCATCAAGACTCAGGTTAACAATTTCACCCTCTAGACTTTTTGCACATTGCTCAATTTCTCTTTCATACGCTTTATCCAGCAATTTGCCTGTTACATCTGCTCTGTTGGGTGGACTGTCTCCTGGTCTTAATGACTGAACCATGTAAATGAAATGTGGATTCTCAATCATACGGAAAGGAGAGTTGGTTGCATAAACAAACCAGGCAATTTTTTCATCAATCACCTCTTTTTGTAATCTGCTGGTTCTTATCGCAAAGTTATCTATGGTTGTTTCTGGATGATTTTTTCTTCTTTTTGCTACAGGTGATATACTGTGGCTATGTGACATACATGATGTGACTGAAACACTATCACTGGCAGTAACTCTGAAACTATAGAAAATAATGGTGATCTTGAAGGTAGATAGTCTTCAGAATTCTGTATGTTGAGGATGGATTCTCCTAAACAAAACAAGTCAATGCAGTTATTTATTATTACTATACTGCTCATTTAGAATTATTCATTGCATTCACAAAAAGAAAAGGAGTACTTGTGGCACCTTAGAGACTAACAAATTTATTAGAGCATAAGCTTTCGTGAGCTACAGCTCACTTCATCGGATGCATTTGGTGGAAAAAACAGAGGAGAGATTTATATACACACACACAGAGAACATGAAACAATGGGTTCATCATACACACTGTAAGGAGAGTGATCATTTAAGATAAGCCATCACCCACAGCAGGGGGGGGAAAGGAGGAAAACCTTCCATGGTGACAAGCAAGGTAGGCTAATTCCAGCAGTTAACAAGAATATCAGAGGAACAGTGGGGGGTGGGGTGGGGGGGGAGAAATACCATGGGGAAATAGTTTTACTTTGTGTATGACTCATCCATTCCCAGTCTCTATTCAAGCCTAAGTTAATTGTATCCAGTTTGCAAATTAATTCCAATTCAGCAGTCTCTCGTTGGAGTCTGTTTTTGAAGCTTTTTTGTTGAAGTATAGCCACTCTTAGGTCTGTGATCGAGTGACCAGAGAGATTGAAGTGTTCTCCAACTGGTTTTTGAATGTTATAATTCTTGACGTCTGATTTGTGTCCATTCATTCTTTTACGTAGAGACTGTCCAGTTTGGCCAATGTACATGGCAGAGGGGCATTGCTGGCACATGATGGCATATATCACATTGGTAGATGCGCAGGTGAACGAGCCTCTGATAGTGTGGCTGATGTGATTAGGCCCTATGATGGTATCCCCTGAATAGATATGTGGAAAGAGTTGGCAACGGGCTTTGTTGCAAGGATAGGTTCCTGGGTTAGTGGTTCTGTTGTGTGGTGTGTGGTTGCTGGTGAGTATTTGCTTCAGATTGGGGGGCTGTCTGTAAGCAAGGACTGGTCTGTCTCCCAAGATCTGAGAGAGCGATGGCTCGTCCTTCAGGATAGGTTGTAGATCCTTGATGATGCGTTGGAGAGGTTTAGTTGGGGCTGAAGGTGATGGCTAGTGGCGTTCTGTTGTTTTCTTTGTTGGGCCTGTCCTGTAGTAGGTGACTTCTGGGTACTCTTCTGGCTCTGTCAATCTGTTTCTTCACTTCAGCAGGTGGGTATTGTAGTTGTAGGAATGCATGATAGAGATCTTGTAGGTGTTGTCTCTGTCTGAGGGGTTGGAGCAAATGCGGTTATATCGTAGCGCTTGGCTGTAGACAATGGATCGAGTGGTATGATCTGGATGAAAGCTAGAGGCATGTAGGTAGGAATAGCGGTCAGTAGGTTTCCGATATAGGGTGGTGTTTATGTGACCATCGCTTATTAGCACCGTAGTGTCCAGGAAGTGGATCTCTTGTGTGGACTGGTCCAGGCTGAGGTTGATGGTGGGATGGAAATTGTTGAAATCATGGTGGAATTCCTCAAGAGCTTCTTTTCCATGGGTCCAGATGATGAAGATGTCATCAATGTAGCGCAAGTAGAGTAGGGGCATTAGGGGACGAGAGCTGAGGAAGCGTTGTTCTAAGTCAGCCATAAAAATGTTGGCATACTGTGGGGCCATGCGGGTACCCATCGCAGTGCTGCTGATTTGAAGGTATACATTGTCACCAAATGTGAAATAGTTACGGGTCAGGACAAAGTCACAAAGTTCTGCCACCAGGTTAGCCGTGACAGTATCGGGGATACTGTTCCTGACGGCTTGTAGTCCATCTTTGTGTGGAATGTTGGTGTAGAGGGCTTCTACATCCATAGTGGCTAGGATGGTGTTTTTAGGAAGATCACCAATGACTGTAGTTTCCTCAGGAAATCGGTGGTGTCTCGAAGATAGCTGGGAGTGCTGGTAACGAAGGGCCTGAGGAGGGAGTCTACATAGCCAGACAATCCTGCTGTCAGGGTGCCAATGCCTGAGATGATGGGGCGTCCAGGATTTCCAGGTTTATGGATCTTGGGTAGCAGATAGAATACCCCAGGTCGGGGCTCCAGGGGTGTGTCTGTGCGGATTTGTTCTTGTGCTTTTTCAGGGAGTTTCTTGAGCAAATGCTGTAGTTTCTTTGGTAACCTCTCAGTGGGATCAGAGGGTAATGGCTTGTAGAAGTGGTTTTGGAGAGCTGCCTAGTAGCCTCTTGTTCATACTCCGACCTATTCATGATGACGACAGCACCTCCTTTGTCAGCCTTTTTGATTATGATGTCAGAGTTGTTTCTGAGGCTGTGGATGGCACTGTGTTCTGCATGGCTGAGGTTATGGGGTAAGCGATGCTGCTTTTCCACAATTTCAGCTCGTGCACGTCGGCGGAAACAGTCTATGTAGAAATCCAGGCTGCTGTTTCGACCTTCAGGAGGAGTCCACCCAGAATCCTTCTTTTTGTAGTGTTGGCAGGAAGGTCTCTGTGGGTTAATATGTTGGTCAGAGGTGTGTTGGAAATATTTCTTGAGTCTGAGACGTCGAAAATAGGATTCTAGGTCACCACAGAAATCTATCATGTTCGTGGGGGTGGAGGGGGAAAAGGAGAGGCCCCGAGATAGGACAGATTCTTCCGCTGGGCTAAGAGTATAGTTGGATAGATTAACAATATTGCTCGGTGGGTTACGGGAACCATTGTTGTGGCCCCTACTCTACTTGCGCTACATTGATGACATCTTCATCATCTGGACCCATGGAAAAGAAGCTCTTGAGGAATTCCACCATGATTTCAACAATTTCCATCCCACCATCAACCTCAGCCTGGACCAGTCCACACAAGAGATCCACTTCCTGGACACTACGGTGCTAATAAGCGATGGTCACATAAACACCACCCTATATCGGAAACCTACTGACCGCTATTCCTACCTACATGCCTCTAGCTTTCATCCAGATCATACCACTCGATCCATTGTCTACAGCCAAGCGCTACGATATAACCGCATTTGCTCCAACCCCTCAGACAGAGACAAACACCTACAAGATCTCTATCATGCATTCCTACAACTACCTACCCACCTGCTGAAGTGAAGAAACAGATTGACAGAGCCAGAAGAGTACCAGAAGTCACCTACTACAGGACAGGCCCAACAAGAAAACAACAGAACGCCACTAGCCATCACCTTCAGGCCCCCAACTAAAACCTCTCCAACGCATCATCAAGGATCTACAACCTATCCTGAAGGACGAGCCATCGCTCTCTCAGATCTTGGGAGACAGACCAGTCCTTGCTTACAGACAGCCCCCCCAATCTGAAGCAAATACTCACCAGCAACCACACACCACACAACAGAACCACTAACCCAGGAACCTATCCTTGCAACAAGCCCGTTGCCAACTCTTTCCACATATCTATTCAGGGGATACCATCATAGGGCCTAATCACATCAGCCACACTATCAGAGGCTCGTTCACCTGCGCATCTACCAATGTGATATATGCCATCATGTGCCAGCAATGCCCCTCTGCCATGTACATTGGCCAAACTGGACAGTCTCTACGTAAAAGAATGAATGGACACAAATCAGACGTCAAGAATTATAACATTCAAAAACCAGTTGGAGAACACTTCATCTCTCTGGTCACTCGATCACAGACCTAAGAGTGGCTATACTTCAACAAAAAAAGCTTCAAAAACAGACTCCAACGAGAGACTGCTGAATTGGAATTAATTTGCAAACTGGATACAATTAACTTAGGCTTGAATAGAGACTGGGAATGGATGAGTCATTACACAAAGTAAAACTATTTCCCCATGGTATTCTCCCCCCCCACCCCACCCCCCCCACTGTTCCTCTGATATTCTTGTTAACTGCTGGAATTAGCCTACCTGCTTGTCACCATGGAAGGTTTTTCCTCCTTCTCCCCCCCCTCTGTGGGTGATGGCTTATCTTAAATGATCACTCTCCTTACAGTGTGTATGATAAACCCATTGTTTCATGTTCTCTGTGTGTGTGTGTATATAAATCTCTCCCTCTGTTTTTTCCACCAAATGCATCCGATGAAGTGAGCTGTAGCTCACGAAAGCTTATGCTCTAATAAATTTGTTAGTCTCTAAGGTGCCACAAGTACTCCTTTTCTTTTATAGAAAATAATGGTGATCTTGAAGGTAGATAGTCTTCAGAATCCTGTATGTTGAGGATGGATTCTCCTAAACAAAACAAGTCAATGCAGTTATTTATTATTACTATACTGCTCATTTAGAATTATTCATTGCATTCACTGACACTCGGTACTACTTTAAAGGTGAAATTGTAAAAGGAAGATCTGCCTATTTCAGCTATCTATTTTTTTATCACTACTGCATCTAAAATGATAGTACCATAGAAAAACAACTACATATTTTGCTCAAACATGAGAATTCAAGAATAGTCCAGAAGAAAGAACAAGCAGTCCTTAAGAAAGAAGTTTACCAACCTGAAGATCCTGCATGTTCAGATATGTTCCTTTCATCATCTTCAACGCAGCTTCCTCCTGAGAAGGAACACTTCTCATGATGTTGTTTCATCTGGGCAACCAGGCCTTGCATTTCTTTGTTGCGCTGTTTGCATTTTGCACACGCCTGTCTTATCCACAGGTAGAGGAGCTTCATTAAAATATTCCCAAACTGGGTCTCTCTTACGGCTGCTGCCATTATAGGTTTTCCCTTCTAGTGAGAGAATGGTATGGTAGATTTCAAATAATGAAAGCTACGCTTAGAAAGACCTCAAGACTTCTGATATGTGCTGCTTAAACAGTTTCACTTTTGTTTCTATTGTCTATCCCTCCCATCTCACATTTATCTCCAGACTTCTTCTCCTTGTCCAGAACAGTCTTCTATTCATTGGACTTTTTGAAACTTTACACATTTAGAGAGAGGTAAGGGATTAATCTTCGACACACAAACTTGCAGAGGACAACAGGGTTGAGGGTCTTTACTCTCACCTCTAATTATTTATTTATTTTATTTAAAACCTTTTTTTATGTTAACATCATGTTGTCTCTGGAGACACAAATCCACAGTTTGAGAACTGCAAAACTAAGCATCTCTGATGGTATTTTCTAGACTGAGCACTGAGTTCCACTGGGTAGATAGAAACATTAACTTAAATCTATACAGAAGCCCTTGGAACCCCTAAGATTGGGTCTCTAATCTGTGAACTATTGGAAGTCATTTACAAAACTTTTCTTAAACATTACATGAATATTTTGTCTCGTACTATAGAATTAGAATTTATAATCCCTATTCCATGATGAGAGAGGTTTTTTCCTCAAAGCATTTTATCAAAAATAAAAAAAATCTGGTTTTTAAATCATTGATTTGTATCCACCCTGCTTTACGGGCATTTTTCTGTGCGGTACTGAAGTTCTCCAAGAGGTCCACGTCACTTGTGCTATTAGCAGAGGTAACAGATTTTGGAAAAATTTCTGAACTGGTTCCTGGTGCCATTGAATAGCTGAGCTCAAGGGCAGTCCAATAATATGTATTTTATGAGGGTCAGCGTCTTAGTTTTTTCCTCTAGCTCTGCCCCAAAAAAACAAGAATCTGAATAATTTTAAAAGCAAGTTGTTTCAGTTGCCTCTCCTAAACTTGCACCACAAAGTCTTTTCCAGCTACTGTTGATCTGTCAATTTTCAAGATGGATTTTTAGAACAATTTGAGTATTAAAATCGACTCAAAGGAGGGAAGGGGTTCAGTATCTGAGAAAACCTTTGATCAGATGACCCCAAATCTGCATGCATCATTAGCCATCCCCTGGGCCCCAATGATGCACTAAAACTAAGTTTATCAAACTAAGTTTGATGCACTTACAATCTAAGTTTGTATGTAGATTTTAAACAGAAAGCTTGGCTGAACCTTGACTGCAGCATGGCAGCAACCTTCTCCATAACACAAACTGTGGAGATCTAAAAATTAGGTCAGGCTTTACATCAGGAGGAAGCAGGTACCTCTTGCGGGAGGAGGAGAGCTTTGGAAAATGAAACCTCTTTATTGTAAAATACTTATCAGATCTGTAGTCTTTAAAAGATCATAAGCTGAGGATAGCTTCCATGTCATTCAAAATCCTCAAAAGTAAGATGTCCGTTAGAGCAGGGGTTCTCAATCTTCATTGCACCATGACCCTCTTCTGACAACAAAAATTACTACATGACCCCAAGAGGGGGAGCTGAAGCCTGAGCCCCCCTGCTTCAGGTGGGGCCAAAACCTGATCTCCCGCTCCCCCCCCCCCCCCCCAACCCCCTGGACAAGGGGGCCTGTACCCTGAGCCCAGAGTGGTGGGGCTCAGGCTTCAGCTTTGGCCCTGGGCCCCAGCCAGTCTAACACCAGCCCTGGCAACCCCATTAAAATGTGGTCATGACCCACTTTGGGGTCCTGACACAGTTTGAGAATTGCTGCAATGGAGGAACCATTGTGTTTGTGAAGTCTAACAATTGTCCTCTATTAACCATTTTCTGTCAATTTTTTTTAGTGCAAGGCCACTAAGTTCCATAAACACACTGGAAGGCAGTGAAATTAACCGGGATTAATTTGATTACTTACTTTATTTTCATCTAATGAACAAAGTTCATAAAAAAGGATATTACAATTTAGTACATTTTCAGCATACTATTATGTTGGAAGTATCATAGAATATAAAGGTGCTAAGGATAATTATCCAAAATGTAAATTTTTAAAATAACTTGTCTTCTCCTTCTCCTACCCATATTCCCTCAGAGGACTGATCAAAACTGTAGAAGTGAACAGTTCTAACCACCATAGTAGCAATGAGCTGAATGCTAGTATACAAGTATGTAAAGAATCTGCTGAGCTAGCGATAGGTCAGTAGAGGGCAGTGTGAACATTCATTCATTTCCTAATTGCATTCCACTGAGTTGAGAGGGTTTGATAATTTTATACCTTTATGAGCATGGTGCTGTAAAACTGAGGTTTCACGCACTGTGTGTGGTGGGTTTTTTTGTATTTTTTTAAATAGGTCTATTGCTAGCAGTACTAATTTGACAGGGAAAGTAAGGCTCCTTTTAGCTTGGAAGACCTCCCTCCATGGTATAGTGTTAATGGTCACTTTTACTTATCAGTACATTAAATCCAATTATAAAATTGTTAGGGGCACGGTTCTGATGGGGAACAGGCACCCACAGTTGTCAAACATTGTACTTGGAATTACAGGTCCTCATTACCTCTTGGGATTACTCCCCAGAAGAGCAAATGTGGGTAATTTAGTATGAATTTTTAAGGGTGGATTTCTAACATACAGTTAAGTATTTCTTAAAATAACAGTGTGAATGACTTTTAGGACCATACTTTAGGTTTTATTGAAGTTTAGGTTGACACATTCCATTAAAAGATTCTGCTTTTAGTTGCTTATAACTTTGCCAAATAGCCATTGAGGTTGAAATGTTCATGCTGGGTGTCTGCCTCAGGCTCAATTTTTTTGGAAGTTTCAGCTAAAATGAGAGAGAGAGATTAAGGATTTTGTTTTGCTGTTGGGTGGTTGGGGTGTGTGTGTGTGTGTGTGTGTGTGTGTGTGTGTGTTTTAAATCTTACCACTTCTGTTAAGTTCTAGTGCCTCTGTATTTTGGAGTAGGGACTTGACATTTGGCCGGTGAGTTGTCCCTGTGCCACTCATGAAAATTCACCTAAATTTGGCCAGATTGTAGACCTCTGAAATTACCGTTCACACAAGCTCAGTAGAAGTTTTACATCTAAATTCTTATTCAATGTGCATTGATCATGCTTCATCCCCAAAGGTCTCCTACATGACAACTGAGCTATGCATGCACCATTTTGGGGCAGCAGGGACTGAGCAGGACTTTCTCTGCAATTGCTCTTTCCAGTTGCTGTGGACTACTGGGCATTGAAGATGAAAGCAATTTCTCTTGTCCTCTGTGTCCCTCCATTATTGTCCAGGTAGCATGGACAAAAATATGGAACGAGTCTGACTAAAATGCAGTGAAGTGGGCATGTGTGTGAAGAGGTGCTGGGAGGGGCTGAGGTGGAGGGAAGATAAGATCAGAGGGTGGGGGTAGGCAGGATGGGAATACAGTCAACTTGTCCACCTCATATTTGGTAAATGGGAGTGGAGGTTCCCAACTAGTGTCCTACTTAAATTGGAGGGGATCATGAGGTGGTCCTGGAATGGAAAAGGCTGAGAATCACTGCAGTGAAATATCAGGATGAGCAAGGTTTGCCCTGTTGCATAGGAAATTTGCATCTGAATGTATCTGGTATTTTAGGCATAAGATAAAGTGCATACAGAGACTTCTTACCAAAGTGACTTCTGTAGCCTGGCAGGAAAGCAGTCAATGAAGTTTTGTATGCATTTGGTATGTAGCTAACCTCTTTTTATTTGTTTTTAATAAATAAAAAACAAAATGGAGTCTCAGAACTTATGCAATTATCTACACTTCTATTATCTTGTGGTTTGGACTTAAATTAATCTTTTCACCAGCATTCCCTCCGAAGTCCTTTTTGCTGAGTGCAAGTTTAGTAGTAATGAGCATCTTTCATCCTCCTCCAAATTATATGCTGTCTTTATTTTCTTCCATTTCTCCTCATACACATGTGCTAAATTCAACCTAACTACCCCCCCTCCAAAAAAAAAAAAAAGCATCCGAGTTGTGTGGACCTTGCTTCAGTAATGTGAATTTCAAGCATTCAAAAACTGTCAGACCTTCTCTCCCAAAAAACTTATTTATCACATTTTCAGTTACCTTCTGATCGGGTTTTCCCCTCTGTTGCAGGGGCTACCTCCAAATGTGTACGAAGTGATCTCTGGTTCAAAATTCAATCTGAAATATTCTAAAAAATGCAGGTCTTTCCCTGTTTGCTACTCGGAGGGAATTCTGCTTACGTCTTCTATACCTAGGATGTGGGGATCTCTGATTCTTTCTCTCCTTAACTAGACAGGATAGGGAGCTATCACATATATGCATCCTCCCTTTGTGTTCCTCCACTTGTCCCCTGCTTTTACTGTGCTTACCTTCCTTCTTTTCTTTCCTCTCACATTCTCCCTCTTGCCCTTTCCTTATTCCACCTTAGTTAGCTTCCTTCTTCCCTTGCTTCACCCTTCAGTCTCCTCCTCACCTTTTGATCTTCTCTTCTGTTCACAGTCCCCTATTGTCTCAGTATCCTGTCTAGTTCCTTAACTATAAAGTGGCATTCCAACTCTTTTGAGGACTGTCTGGCTTCTGTCTCAATTGAAACAGTGGTTGTAAGTGGCCATCTTATTGGGGAAGCCTCACTTCCATATGGAGATATTAAAGGGAAATGGTGGCCATCTTTCTGGGCTTCAGATCTGTTGGAAATAATGGGAGATGGTAGTCATTTTGAACAAGGGAAATGTCATGAGATTCAAATCAGGAATAGGGCGGTCCTGTGATGATCCTGTCTTTTTTTTTTTTTTTTTTTTTTTTTTCCCTTTTCCCTCTGAGACAACAGGAAGACTGAGAGTAGAGGGCATGTTAATATTTCAGTTCCCTGCATCTAAGAGTTATTTTTTCCTTAGAGGTCTCATTCATCCTAGTTATTTTTTTAAATGTTTCTCCTCTTCTGGGAACTTTTAAATTACTGAGAGGGAGTGCCCAATTTCCATGGTTTTAAACGCTGCCTATCATGCCAGGCACTAATCCTGGTGAGTGATGAGCAATCGCAATGTATCTATTGCTTCAGGGAATATCTCATAACCCAAAAGTGCAGCTGTTGCCTTGCATTAAAATCCTAGGGTCAGAAAAGAACAGGGAGATCAGACTACATCTACTCATCATGGAGAACTCTTTGCCCAGCTTCTGATCCTGGCCATGACACCACTCCACCTCCCCTTCTCTGGTCTCTATAAAAGTCCGCCACTGTGACTGTGTGAGCACCACACTCCCTGAGGGCACCTAAGAGGAAAGAGTCAAAATTCCTCTCATAAGGTCTCTGAAGCCCTCCAGCTAGGGAACCTTCCTCAAAGAAGCTGCAGTTGCCAATGACACCAGCTTCTTTGGCACCCATTGGTCTCCAACCCACAAGTTTTGGAAGCAAAAGAATCACTTAGCCAAAGGACTCCAAAATGCTGTGCTCTGTTAGGCCATCGGTACCATTGGAAGAGCTAAGCAGTAAAAAGATCTAGTCCTTCTCACTGGGTACCAAAAAAGATTGATCAGACACTCTCTCTACTCTCCACAGAGTGCAAGGTCCATGGTACCACTGACCTCCACAGAGCGTGCAAGGTCCATGGTTCCACGATTACTCCTACCCAGGCCATCCCTATGGTACCAACAATGCACTCGGTACTACAGAAATTAGTTTCCTTTGCACTTTTCTGTGACCACAACACCTGATTCACCCATTGTTTGTTTGGTACCGATCCATTCTCGGTACCAAGGACCTCAGTCTCCAGACATTCATCCAGTACCAATAGACTTGCCTTTTGTTTCTTTCAGTGCTCCACTGCTTCAAAGTGATGTGGCAGAGGAGGATTCTGACTAAGATCTTGCTTTGGTTTCTCAAATATCAGTTCAAGGATCTCTCCCTTCCCCCCCCCCCCCCAATCTCCAAAGGGGTACTTTTCCAAGGGCATCTGAAGAAGCTGATAATATCCATCAGAAACATTTACAGCCACCATCTTGCTGGTATGCACACCTGTGGGTTCCTACACGCACACCCATCCTGGGACTTCTGGGTGGCTTACTGTTAGCAATTTTTGTGGGCCTTGAGTACCACCCACCATAGAGGCAGACAGTTTCCATCATCATCTTTCTCCAGGAGACCTGAACCTCAGGAGGAAACCTTAAATAAACAGGAATTGAGGGCTGATGAATGGGTCTCCCAACCAGTCAATGTCTCCTTCCCCTTTCTGAAACTGTTATGCCACCTCCATCATCTGTGACTGATGACTTCCAGCAGTTCCAGGAACTCATTAAGAGGATAGCAGACTCCTTACAGATCCCACACAAGGTTAAAGAGTTGCATCATAAGCTGCTTGACATCTTCCATACAGCATCATCTGCTTGGATCACCTTCCCTGTTAGCGAGGCCTACTAGATCTAGTGAAAGGAATCTGGAATACTCCATCTATGATTCTGACCATGTTCAAGAGCATGAATAAGAAATACTATGTCACCTTTAAGGACTTGGAATGTTTTTCTTATCCTCTTCCAGTTCTCTGATCGAGGCAGTTAATTAACATGAAAGGCAGCATCACGCTAAATCTACACCCCACGATAAAGATCATAAATGCCTCTGTTTGGTCAAAAAGTTGTACTTATTGGCCATTCTACAGTTTAGAATCACCAGCTATCAGGTGTTTAATGGTGAAATACAACTATACCAAGTTGAATTCCTTTATTGAGCACCCACCATTAAAGCACAGAGAATAATTTTCAGGCTATCACTGCAGCAGGCCAACTTCTTGTTAGAACATCTCTGGATGCAGCTGACAGTACCATTTTTTTCTATCTGTATGGCGGTAGTCATGAGGAGAGCCTCCTAGCTCCAGCTTTCAGGATTTCAGAGAGTCCAAAAAACTATTGAGGACCTTCCTCTCAACAGCTCCAAACTGTTTGTGGAGAGCATGGACAAGTCTCTCCACACATTAAGACTCCAAAGCCACTCTGCACTTTTTTGGGGGAGTTATACATCTGCAATGCTGGTAACCAGGTGCCTCAGACCTCACTGAATACTTACAAATGCATCGCTGGAAATTGGTGGTGCGTGTTAGTAAATAAATAGATATTGGAGGTTAAGTTGATAAGAAGAGTGTGTGTTTAGTTTAGACTGCATAAAGTGCTTGTAGGATGCTGCATATATTGATCTCACTTATTGTCTCTATAGCCAATGGTATCAAGTTATATTAAGTGTTTGCATTGTAAACCTCTCTAATTGTGTAATTCAGCAAATGGAATAAGAAGCATTGATTTTAAGATAAAGTGCCCGCCTTGTATACAAAAATGTCCCATTGAAGGCAACTGATGTGTTTTGTAGCATCAGACGACTCAGACTTTGATTGCATTCTTATCTCCCTCAAGGAAGGAGAGACCTATTCATGAACTCATCCCATCAGTTTTGAACTCTGGAGAGAAGGGGATAAAAATCCCTGACATGGAGAAACTGAATCTCCTTTTATATTGTCTGCACTCTGAGGGGCAACGATTCCTAAACATAAGCATAGACATCCCCATGCTGCTTGGCCTGGGTTAGCCCTGAAAAGACATTCATTGCTGACAGATTTCAAAAGGTGACAGATGTGGTAACTATAACACATACTCACAAATGAGTTCAGTTTGCCTGCTTTAACCTGTAAATTACACTTCTTTTTCATAGTTTAATAGACCTTTAGTTAGTTTATTACAGGATTACTTACCAGTGTTGTCTTTGAGATCGAAGTTACAAATTGATCTGGGATAAGTGACTGGTCTTTTGGGACTGGAAGCAACCTGAATATTTTGTGATTTTTATTTTGCGTACATAGTCTATCTTGCCTGGGTGGCAAGATAAACTGGAGTGTCTAAGGCAGTGATACATGGACTAAAGCTCATGAGCCACAAGTGGCTCCTAAATGTGTCTTCTGTGGCTCTTTGTAGTACATGATATTAAAACACTGATTTAATTATTAACCAGTTAGGATACTTTTACTATGTTAACCAATTGTAATTGATAAAATAATATGTAGTCATTTTGCTGTGATAATTATATAAGTATACAAACAAATTAGTAAATGAGACAATGAATTCACACTACTGTGGCTCTATTGAGTAAAGTTGATTGCTAATTTGGCTCCTGCACCACTGAGGTTTGAGTAGCACTGGTCTAAGGAGACTGCCTGCGACTCCATTATAAGACTGTTATAGTGCTTTGGGAATTGACAGGAACAGGAAGAACAGCAAGATCAAACTACATCTCCTCATGATGGAGAGCTCTCTTCGCCCAGCCTCTGATCCATGCCAGGACCCCACCTCACCCTTCACCAGTCTCCATACAAATCTGTGACTGCTTGAGCACCACGCTCCCTGAGGGCATCTAAGAGGAAAAAGGCACAAATAATTTTGTCATTGGACCCAAAGTGAGTGAGTGATTGATTCACAGCCCTTCAGCATGCATATTTCCATATAGCGATCCACCCTTTCCAATGGAAGGTTTCTATGTTTCACAATCAAGACCAGTTTCAATACAGGATACTCCCTTTCGGTCTCTCCTTTGCCCCAAGAGCCTTTTAGAAAGTTGTCAACAGCAGCTCACCTCTGCAGAAAAGGAATTTAGGGATTGGCTTCAGAAAGGTGGTTGTTATGCAAAACCTACAGTGGCTACTCACAAGGCCATAGACCTCTTCCTTAAATTGGGCCTACAGCTGAACAATTTAAAAAAAAAAAATCCACTTTGACCCTAGCTTGCCACTGCACAATTTTGTGGCTCTATCCAGTATAGTCAATACAGTCCAGATCAACCCACAGACATGGGTCAAGAGCAGTCTACAACTGCTGGGACATATAGGCAGCAAGTACTTTCGTCTTAAGCCACACAAGATTGTGGATGCATTGCCTTCAAGGGTGGCTCCGGATACTTTATTCCCTGAGCAGGTGCAGTCATGAACAAGTTACTCTCCATACCCATCTTGATGAAGGATTCCCTCAATTGGTGGAGATCCTTTTGTCTAGCCTTCTCCCAATGATCGTTATAACAGATCCATCCATCTTGGGTTGGAGAGCACTTCTAGACAGTCACATGGGTCAAGGCAGGTGCACACCTCTAAACAATATGTCAACTTGATGTTACTCAAGGCAGTCATATATGCCTCTCTCCAATTTTCTACCACTGATTTGGGGCAAATATGAAGTCTTTTTTTTTTTTAAATATGCTTATTTTATATACGCTGTCAAGGAGGGGCAAGATCACCCTCCCTCTGCGCTGGAGCAGTCAGGCTTTGGAATTGGTTTATATACAATTGTATTAACATCAAAGTAGCTTACCTTCCAGTGCTCGGAATGTGTCTGTGGTTACACTCAGCAGACACTTCTCTCAGATTACAAGTGAGAAATAGATTTCATCATATTTCACTGTATATTTTGATATTGGTTCATCCCCCTACCCCTCCGTAGGACCTATTTGCCACAGCTAGGAACAATAAACTTGCACAGCTCTGCTTGAGAGGCAGGCTGGTTCACCATCCTTAGGGGAATGCCTTTCTTTTTCAGTGGTCATCGGGTCTGCTGTTCACATTCTTTATCTCAATCGAAACTTTGGATATTAGAGGAATTAGAAGGGAAGACAATGCCAGGGTTTTTGTAATAATCTTAACATTCCCTTACCTCATTCAGCTGGTGACTTGTTCGCCAATCGCTCTTAATACTGTCCCTCATCTTCTCTTTCAAGAAGGCAGAAAATCTGAGTTCTTTGCATCAAAGCATGACTAGTCAGTGGTTAGCAGGATTAGAAATAACCTGTTCAGAGGAGGTAACGAGTACTATTATACAGCAGAAAACAGTCTGTGCACTTATACTTGCAACAATGGACAAGATTCAGCTGCTGGTGTCCTAAAACACATTCCACCAACATCCTTTTCACAGTCATGTGTACTGAACTATATCCTGGAATTGAAAAAATCAGGGTTGTCACTGAACTCCCATTACAGTCCTTCTGACAGCTGCCATAGCCTTCCACTGCCTGACAGAGGGCTTTTCTGTATTCACTCGCCTAATGATAGTGTGGTTCCTCAAGAGGCTCAGAAATCTTTCCACAAGTCAAATGTCCTGTCTCGACTTGGGACCTCAGCTTCCTTTTTAAATACCTTACAAAACAACTTTTGAGTCAGTGACTACCTGATCACGCCTCCATTTTTAAAAACTTGATAAAAACAGCATTCCTGGTAGCTGCCCCATCTGCTCAACAAGTTGGGGAAATAAGGGCTTTCACAATATTTTTCAAAGACAAAGTCACGCACCCTAACTTTTGATAAAAAATTATCTTCACAGTTCCATATTAACCAGCCCATTCATCTCCCAGTCTCTTACCCTAAACCTTTGTTGGGTAAGGAATGGGCGCTGTTGCACACACTTGATGTCAGGAGTGCTCTGACCTTTTACCTTGGCAGGGCTAAATCTTTTAGGAAGTCTTCCATGTTGTTTGTCTCTATTGTGGACAGATCTAAAGGGCCATCAGTCGACAAAGACTCTAGACAGATATTGGACTGAATGAATTGTTGCTATCAATCTTGGGGTCTTCAGCTTCCTTTGGGTGTCCAAACCCATTCAACAAGATCTATTTCTACTCCAGTGTCCTTTCTGAAAAATGTTTCTATCGCTGAAATACGTGGGGCAACTACTTGGACTGCTATACATGCCTTTTTTGAACATTAAGCCGTAACTCAAGATTCTGCTTCCAATGCTATGTTTGGCTCTGCTGTGCTTTCTTCAGTTCCGAATTAGATTTGGAAGCCCTTCCTTTCCCCCTCCAGTGGGAACTACTCAGTAGTCGCCTAGAGTGAAGCACCCATAGGGATACTGCTCAAAGAGGTTACTCACCCTGTGCAGTAACTGTGTGGCTCTTTGAGATTTATGTCCCTATGTGTGCTTCACTACCCACCTCCCTCCCATCTTCTTTGAAGTTCTTTGCTGTGGAACTTCGCGGTACAGAAGAAACTGAGGGTGGTTCATCTATACAACACTACATAACGATGGTGCAGTGCACCGCACTGTAAAAGAGGTAGGCACATGCTGAACAGATACTATGAAATTTCCAATCAAAGGTGCAAGGAGTGCAAGTGTGCCTAGAGTGGAGCACCCATAGTTACACACACCTCAAAGAACCAGAGTTACTGCACAGGGTGAGTAACCTCTTTTTTTCACCTCTGTTGAAAAGAGCTGACCTTTTGAACATAGGAGTGCATGAGGCAGTGTCCATTGCAGTTTTACCTGGGATTGGCTACGCTACGTCAAGGTTGCGTTTCTTGTAGGGGAGTTTTTAATCGGCCTCACATAGGGGCCCAAGACCAAAGAGTCAGAATCCTGTGACGTAAATAACCTGTAGTAGTTTGTGTTTTGCTGCTTTTTTTTTTTTTTTTTTAAAAGAGCAACTTCTTCCTTTTTCCAAAACGGTTGCAAATTAGTGTGAACTTGTTTGTTTTGTATGAATTTTGCAGATTGTAGGACTGTCTATTAATCGCAGTTAACGCACACAATGAATTCAAATTGATTTAAAAAATGAATTGCAATTAATCAGTTTTAATTGCCGTGTTAAACAATAGAATAACAACTGAAATGTATTCGTATGCCCCTTTATGCTTCGACCACCATTCCAAAGGAGATGATACTTTCTGATGACACTGTTTTTTTTTAAAAAAAAAAAAAAAACAATGTGTTTAAATTTGTGACTGACCTCCTTGGGGGAGAATTGTATGTCTACTGCTGTCTTTTTGCTCTCATTCTGCCATATATTTCATGTTATAGCAGTCTCGGATGATGACCCAGCCCATGTTCTTTATTTTAAGAACACTTTCACTGTAGAGTTGACAAAACTCAAAGAAGGTACCAATGTGATAGCTATGGCACTCGACCCAAGGTCTAAGAATGTGAAGTGCCTTCTAAAATCTGAGAGCAACAAGGTGTGGAACATGCTTTCAGGAAAAAAAGAGCAACAGTCTGATGTGGAAATTGCAGAACAGAACCACCAAAAAAGAAAATCAATCTTCTGCTGGTGGCATCTGAATCAGATGATGGAAAATGAACATGTATCGATCCGCACTGCTTTGGATCCTTATCTGGCAGCACCCATCATCAGCATGGACGCAGGTCCCCTGAATGGTGGTTGAAGCATGAAAGGACATATGAATCTTTAGATCATCTGGCATGTATAAAAAATAAAATGAGCACTGTACTCTTTGTATTCTGTGTAACTGAAAATCTAGAAAACATCCAAAATATTTAAATAAATGGTATTGTTTTTTAACAGTGCGATTAATTGTGTTTTAACTTTCTTTAATTGCTTGACAGCCCTAGCCAAAATAAATATATAAAATAATCCTTAAATCAAATTCAAGTTCTCAAGCACCATTTTTTCTCTTTGCCTATCTGTAATCTTTTATTATCAGTGGAAATATCTCCTGTGTCCTTTTTAATTCATGTTTATTGACCTTTATCAATAAATCTGATTCTTTAAAGTGTAATTATATTCTTGTCAGTGCCTTTGGGGGAATTAAGAATTCTCAAATGCACATCAATCAAACAAGATGCCTTTAACCTGTAAAGGCTCTGATCTTGCAGAGGGATCGAAGTGGGCAGACCCCTGCAACTGTGTGAAGCACCATTGACATAAATGGGCCTCCATATGGGTACAGTACAATTGCAGGACTGAGGCTTAAATGAATCTGTATTAGTTTTTTAAAAAAAAATGCTATATTTGAGGCAAAGCAATGTTTCTGCAAATCCTTCTCCTGTTTTACAAAGTGACTCCATGTTCTTTCCTTTTAATAATTTAGGAGGAAGGCCAGATTTATCTTTTATTAGTTTGCTGCCAGGCCTTTCCCCTAGACTGGGTGAGTTAAAGCAGTCCTTGGATGCATCAATGGGGGGAAATCTTGAATAGGAGTAGAGGCTTTTTTTTTTATCTGTGTATTAATCACAGGTGCAACCACGACCTATACACTGTGTCCAGTTCTGGTGTCAATAAATGAAGGATGTTGATAAATTGGAGAGGGTTCAAAGAGTCATAAGAGGTGACTGATTAAAAGAATAGAGAAACTCAGAGCTCCAACTACAAGGCATGTTTTCTATTTAGCCTAACAAAGAAGGTTAAGGTATGACTTGATTACAGTAGCAAGATGGGAAACACATATTTAAAAATTAGCTCCTCAGTCTAGCAGAGAAAGGTGTAACATGATCCAGTGGCAAAGCTGAAGCTAGATGAATTAAGATGCAAAATGAGGCATACATTTTCAATTGTGAGGTAATTAACCATTGGGTCAATTTCCCAAGGGTTCTGGGAGATTCTCAATCACTGTCCATTTTTTTTAAAATCCAGATTGGGTGCTTTCCTAAAAGAGAGATGCTCTGGGAACTACTTTAGGGTAGTTCTGTGGCCTGTATTATACAAGTCGGACTAGATGATCACAGTAGTCATTTTTGGCCTTAGACTCCTGAATGGGAATAGCTGCTAGAACGGTTCTACCCCTTACAGCAGTAATAGGATGTTTGTGATCTCTGTCATTACAGTTCTTCTGAAGACTTTAAATACTCATTTTTCCATATAAGCTAATCAGGGGGAAAAAACCCAACTCTTTCAATTGGGAGTGCTAAATTTTCTAGGTAATTTGGACAAACTTAGTGATGTTGCCTAGTTCTTTTCCAGACCCTAAAATGTGCCTGGTTAAGGAAAAAGCCAAGAAAACATTCCAACTGCAGTATCTCTTTTGAAGGGGGAAAATAGCACACCGTTTCCAGCAGAAATGCTTTGGAAAGAAACAAGGTAGTTATTTTTTCACATAAGGAGGAGGTAGATATGTATGCTATAGTCTTGAGCATAAGAATGCTCTTATTGCACTGACTAGGCTGATAAAATCTTCTCCAGGCTAGCAGGGAAAGAAGCCTGAGGTTGCCTAGATGCACAGAAGCAAGGAGAACTATACAAGAGTCTCTGGTTTCTCTTCCCTGTCAAGCCTCCACCAAAGTCGTAGCACCTTCCTCCAGTCCAAAGCTGTCTGGGGACTCCAGATCATTGCAGACTTCTGGGACATCAGAGTTTTGAACAAACATGAGAGAATGGAGCAGGCTTCAGAGGCCTCAGAGTATTTCTAGCCTCATGCTGATTTGCAGCTGCTTCTGCAGCACCATTTGAGGCACTATTATTCCACAGGCTCTCAGTCCCATGTACAACTAGCTAGCTCCACAGGAGTTCTGCAGAAGTTCCAGAAGTACCCTGCACACTAAGCCCGAGCTCTGATTTTTAGTGCAAGTCCTCCTTCTATCAACACACATCAGTCTGACTTAGGTCAGCAAGCACTCAGGACCTGGGTCAGTCCTAGGGTCCTGACCTACTCCCCAATAGGGTTCTAGGACCGAGGTCCTAAGTCCCTCTGTGACTCGAGTCCATGCCCGATCACTTTGGAATGTGGATGCAGGTCAAGCTGCAGACTTGAATAAGAAGAACTGTGTAGTGCAATAGGGACCCATTAGCATGGCTGAGGGACCTAGGTCCAGCTATTGTAAATATTGGTTTACAATGCTGTGTGGAAACTTAAGTCCCACCTGGGATCCACACCCGAGTCTCTTTTGCCATAGCACAGGAACAGTGGTCCTATGGTGAGGCAGCTCACTCAACCTGGCCTGTGGGTGCAGGCACAGCCCTGCTACCTCAAGATGAGACCCAGTTTGCTTGGTTGCTTCATGGTGAAGTGCCACCACTGCAGCTCTTCTTCATATACTCTTTAGTGAAGCACTATCCGGGATCCTGAAAACCCCTATCACAACATGTCTGGATCCTAGGCCACTCTCCATTCGTAAGAGAGAATGGCTCTTGGATCACCTTTAAGGCCACTCTCAAGTATTAGCAAATGCCTGCCTAGCCCTTGCCCATAAACAAAGAAATTAAGGATAGATTATTAATTATGTAGCAAGCTTTAAGACTGACTTTGAACTCTGGTATAGAGAACCCTCTTGTACAGGGATACTTGACTTCTGTTAGTGCCTAGTCTACAGCAAGGTCATGGTCACTGAGTGCTTCCAAGGTGAAAGCAGCATCAAGACCCTAGTCTCCAACACTCTCTAAGAGTGAGACCTATAACTGTGCCAAAAGTATTGAGGCTTTCCTACTGAGACTAAGGAAAGGGATAAGAGCAGCAGAGCGGAGAGTTCCTCTACAAAGAAGATTCAGTCTTCAGAGACTTCAGGCCGGGCCCGGGAGGAGAGCTATTGAGGCTGAGTACTTCTGGTACGATGAAGCACAGTAGGACTTAAAATGAAGTCCCATACCTAAGTGGTAAAGCTCCTGGGAATATTGCATGCTACTTCAGTCTGGGTGGTACTCCTGATTTAATGAAGATCTTCTTGCGCCACTGGAAAACTAGAACAGGAGCAACCCTACATGCAAGCATGCTGATTGATTGATTGATTGATTTTAAACCCTACCAGTTCCAAATTCTTTAGTTGTGAACATAGCTTAATGAAAGGGAAGATAGCTTTTTGAATATGCTATCCTATATAACAAAGACCAGAAACATCTGGACCTTTTTGTTTGTAAAAGCTATTCTTCGGCAACATTAGAGTTCAGGATACTGAATCACCAGGCACAGATGTCAAAATATGGCTACCTGAACTAGAGAAGTTTTAACTATTTTATTGAACACTTTACCACAGGAGCATCAAGATTGGTTTAGCACAGGGGTAACAAACATGTGGCCCGCCGGGGATGGCTCCCTGTGTTGCTCTTGGTTCCCCAGGCACCGCCCCCTGCAGCTCCATTGGCTGGGAACAGGGAACCGTAGCCAATGGGAGCTTCAGGGGAAGTACCTGGAGGAGCATCCAGAGCAGCACATGTAGTAGATCCCCTAGACCTAGCCACAATAGAAACGGTCTAGAAGACATAGTAGATTCCCCCACCTGCCCCGGGACATGGCTTTGGCCACTTCCTAGAGTGGAGCGGCGTGGGGGCAGGCATCTTTGAGACTGAGAGTTTAAAACTAATCCCTGGACTCCAAGGAGAGAATTACAGCTTCTAGAGAAACTATCCAGAATTTCAAGTGTCTAACATTTTTGTTCAGTTGTCTGAGACCTAGTATTGAACTCCAACCCCCATTTTACTTGATTATCAGAAAAATACCTTGAATAAAACCCTTTTCCTTTGTGTTGAAGTGTAACTGGTTCTATGGTCCCTAGACTTGGGGACAATGTGATCTCCAGTCTCAGCAATTGACTGAGAGGGGTCACTAAAGAGGAATGGGGAATAGGGTGGCAGGGCAGGATGGAGGTAAATTGGATTCTATAACCAGATGTGAAGGACTCCAATACCTATTTGTCGGATGCTATAACCTCCCATGCCTGTTAGAATAGAAAGGCGGTGTCCAAACTGAGGAAGAGGAGTGGCATAGCGCAAGCAAGAAACAGACTATTGTGTGGTTTAGACTCCCAACCAAAACTGGTGTTTGGAAGATGTTGATAGCTAGGATGAAGTAGTTGTCTGCTTCATTTTAGAAAATCTCTCTGACTCTAACTCAGCAGTTCAGATGGCCTACAGAAAGTGGAAGATTGAGCAGAATCGGATTTATGTACGAATTGACACTTGATAAACTTTTAATTTTATTTTCAGGCATTTATATCCCCAAAAATGTAAGTGTAGCCCTACAGTCCTTCAGGGTATGAAGAGAGTAATCTGTGGAGTCCAGGAAGAGCTTGTGACCATTAAATAGTAAGTCCTCAATGGCTGGTTGTACCTCCCATGAGAAATGAGACCACTGAAGCCAGGATGCTCATCTTATCACTACTGCAGTGGAAACAAACCTGGCTGCAGTGCTGACCGCATCAAGTGAAGCCTGCAAAGAAGTCTTCACCAACAGCTGACCCTATGTTGTTTATGGTGCTAAAGTTTAGGGGTCTCAAACTCAAATGACCATGAGGGCCACATGAGGAGTAGTGCTTTGGCCCAAGGGCCGCATCACTGACACCCCACCCTTGCTGTCCCTGGCCCCGCCCCCCACTCCCTCTCACAGAAGATTTTTCTCTTGCATTTTATCACAACTGCTACCAGTACCAGGTCCTACCCTTCGGCCTTTCTTCCACCTCAAGGGTTTTCTCAAAAATCATGTGAGAGGTGGGCAGCTATAACTATCCTCTAGGAATAACAGACTTTCCATACGTTGATGATCGGCTCCTCAGTGGATCTGGAGGTGGCGTTGGCAGTTCAAATGAGAATTTCACTATTCTGTAGTTTAGGCCTACAAATAAATATCGAGAAATTGGCTTTGACCTCTACACAGCAAATACTTTGTAAAGGAGTATTTCTCGAGTCAGTGACGGGCAATGCTTATCTCCCTCCTGACACATTCCTCACTCTAAAAAATCTTATGCAACGAATACAGCTCAGTCATCAAGCTCAAGCAAGGACCTTGTCTGCAACTTCTGAGAAATGTGGCAGTTTGCATGTTTAACATAAAATGCCAATTTACATCTCTGACTCCAGGGATGGCTCTGGAGAGTTTATGTATCCAACTAGCACAGTCTCAACAAATAGGTATTTGTACTCAGTTGGGTCCCACAGTCACTCACCTGGTGGAAGGATCCTTCCAAGGCTTGTTCAGGAACCCTCTTTATCCAGAATCCTCCTCTGGTCATAACATCAAACGCTTCCCTCTGGGATCAGGGAGCACATTTAGGACCTCTCACAGGTCAAGGCAAAAGGTTGCAACAAGAACGATGCTTGTATGTCAGCCTGCTGGAGTTCAGGGGGTTGGTCAGAAATGTCTGCCTCCGCTTTCTTCCCCTAATCAAAACCAAGTCAATCAAGATCATACAAGCTATGTTATCTGTCATGTATTGTATCAGTCGTCTGGGAGGAGTATGGTGTTTTTTTGTTTGTTTGTTTGTTTGTCCCCCCCCCTTGCTCTGCACCACAGTGTTTAAACCTCAGGAATTGACACACAGCCAACCAGAGTGTCATCTTGGCTTCTTACTTCTTGGGTCATGCAGTACATCATTGAAGATGGCCTCAGCAGAAGTTTTCCCCTACATTACAAATGAGAGTTGGACTCTTGAGTATTCAACAAAATCCTTCTAGCTTGGGAGGGTTGGGGGGGGAGGGTTTCCAGAGGTTGACCTTTTCACCACTGCAGCAAACACAAAGTGCAGAAAATTCTGTTCCAGAGGAGGACTCGATTCCCAATCTTTAGGAGACGCTTTCCTCGTTACAAGGGTCTTTCACGTGTATCCACCAACTCCATTGCTTTTAAATGTTCTCAACAAGGTTAAGCTGGACCAAGCCAGGGTCATTTTGATTGATTGCAGCAACTTAAGACAAGTTTTGCTTCTCTATCTCATCAGACTGACCTCTTGCTCTCTGATGGCTCCTGATCAATTCTTGACTGTTGTCTCAGAATGCAGGTTGAACACTTCACCACATTTTGAACGTCCTGCAACTTCAATTATGTCTCCTCCAATGGTTTTCAGGACTAGAGAAATCCTTTCATTGGGAGTACAATTTATGCTGTTGGTTAGTGGGAAGGAATCCACAAGACTTGCTTTCCTCCGCAAATGGAGACTCTATCATCTTTGTAACTGCCGTCATCTTTCACCTGTCCAGTCATCTTTCACAGTCTTGGATTAGCTGTTGGAATTGAAAACATGGATGGATGTGTGTCTCTATTTCTATTTCTGTCTGTCTCCATTACATCAAGGTGCACTTAGAGACGCTCACCAGTAGGTTTCTCAGTTTTCACATACCTGACCAGAGTGAGATTTCTGAATGGCCTTACAGATCTTTTTCTGCAAATTTAGAGATTCTGCTACATGTTGAGATCTCACCCTTGTTCTTAACTGTCTCATAAAACAGCCCTTTTGAGCCACTAGCTGTGTGCTCTTTTACATTTGTCTATGAAGATGGCTTTTTTTGGTGGCCATCACTTCTATGCAAAGGGTTGAAGAAAGAGGGCTATAATGGTGGTTCCTTACCTTCTCCTCGGAGAACAAAATAAGTGATCATTATGACCCATCCAGAACTCTTACTGAAGATTTTTTTCTGAATTTCCTATTAGCCAGACTATGTACCTTTCTGTTTTCTTTCGTGAGCTGCATCAATCTACACAAGAAGCTACCTTCCATGCACTATGTTAAGAGGGCAGTGGCCTTTGACTTGACTAGAACCAGACCATTCAGGAAGTCTTCTAGACTGTTTCTATTGTGGCTAGGTCTAGGGGATCTACTGTCTCTATTCAGAGATTTTTAAAATGGATCTCTAGATGTATTACCTGTTATGGTTTGATATTCAGCTTCCCCTACAAGTGACTGCACATTTTGCTAGATGACAGTCTGTCTGTTGCCCTGACAAGGACATGCCAGTTGCTAATTGCTAGATTGGATGCTGGACTCTGTTCTGAGCTTCCTGTCACCTCAAGGGGGTTATTGCTAGGGAGTCGCCTGAAGTGGAGCACTCACAAGGACGCTACTCTAAGAAGTAGAAGCTACTTAACTTGCACAATAACTGGAGCTCTTTGAGATGTGTCTCTGTGTATGCTCCCTTACCCATCCTCCTTCCTGTCTACTTCACAGTTTTTCCTTTGTTGGGACTTTGTGGCAGAGAAGGAACTGAGGGTAATCTGCTTGCACAGCCCTATATAGATTTGATATGGGACATGAGACTATGTAGAGAGTGTGCTTGGGCCGAATGGGCATTGCTACCAAAAATCTCCAATCAAAGTCTCAGGCTGCATGCGTACCTGAAGTGGAGCATCCACAAAGGCATGAATCTCAAAATTCCAGTTGCTGCACAAGGTGAGTAAGCACTTTTTAAAAAGGAGAGATTAAATTATTGGACAGATGTCATATGCATGGTATTTTTACTAAATGCACCTCATTTATTTTGAGATTCATCATATACAAATTTCCCACAAGTTGTCTTCCTCAGTATGAAAATAAGGGCAAAGTACACCCCGTGTACTATAACATTAGGCACTATTTTATAAAATCATTTTGGTATGAATTATAGAAGCCACAACTCAGATCAGGACCTGATTGTGCTAAGAGGGTGTGTGTGTGTGTGTGTGTGTGTGTGTGTGTGTGTGTGAGAGAGAGAGAGAGGGAGAGGGAGAGGGAGAACTTCAAAGCACAGATTGTCTATTTAAAAAGATAAAGGGGGAGGGTGTTGGTGGTAAGGAAGGATGGCCCAGTATGTAGGGTACTGACCTGCATTTAGTTCCTTGCTCAAGGTCACACAAGGTGGCCACGGTGGAGCAAGTCATTTGGTCTCCCTGCATTTTAAAATACAGAAGTATTATTCCCATTTCAGAGGTGATATGAGAATTAATACATTAAAGATTGTGACATGCTCCTATCATAATGAGGGTCATGAGTATTTAAAATAGATTTTTACATCTGAGGAACAGAGATTAAATGAGTTTCCCAGGGTCACACAGGAAACTGTTTCAGAGGCAGAAGTTGAATTTGAGTATTAGTCCAGTCTGTTAATCACACCAAAAATAAATGTAAAGAGGGGAAACTTGCAGTATATTTTAATGCAAGATAGAAGTTTTATTTTAATTCTCTGTTTGGAAGTAGTCAGCACAACTTTATTAATCTTAATGCTATTCTGTGGATTTTCCTAATTTATATTTTAAAGACCACTTGTTAAATTTTGCAGTCCTGTAGGAATTAGCCTCAGGATTACTGTCACTTTATCTTGGTACATTGGAACTTTATTGAAATATTCACATTTAACTTGCTAAACTTCAAGTTGTTTACAAATTTTCCCTTAGGTTCTGCTCATCCCACTTTGCTCAGAAAATTAGTGCTCTCCTTTTGTTTCTTCGAAAATTGTGGATAATATAGTAACTCCTCACTTAATGTTGTAGTTATGTTCCTGAAAAATGAAACTTTAAGTGAAACGATGTTAAACTAATCCAATTTTCCCATAAGATTTAATGTAAATGCTGGGAGTTAGGTTCCAAGGAAATTTTTTGGGGTCAGACAAAAGGCATTATGTACTGTACTGTACTGTGGTTGGGAAGTGCCCTTGGCTTACCCCACACAGGCACAGCCTGCTGCAGGCAAGGACGCTAGGAAGCACCTTTGTAGCAGCAGTGGCAGCTTACCTGGAGAAGAATAGATGCCCACTTTGACAGGGGATGCTCCAGGCCTGCCTCTTCCCATCCTCACTCCGCTCCAAGCGCACCTTTTCCCACCCGCACTCCTCCTCCTCTCCAGACCAGGCTGCATCCCTGCTCCTTCCCCACCCCCAAAAGTCCTAAGCTTTGCCAAACAGCTGTTTGGGGGGGCTTGGGACTTTCTGGGAGGGAGGGGGAGGAGTGGAGATGCGGCTCTTCCTCGCTCCTGCCCCTCCCTCCCTCCCTCCCAGAAAGCCCTAAGTGGTGGGGGAAGTGCTGGGAGGGAGGGGGAGGAGGCGGAGAAGAGGAACTTGTGCAATGCTCCCTTGTAAAGTCGCTGCTCTTCCACAAAATCTTACATGTAGTGGACAGAGCAGGCAGCCCAATGACGTTATAAGGGAGCATTGCACAACTTTAAATGAACATGCTCCCTAATTGAGCAGCGTAACTTTGAAACAATGTTAAGCGGGAGGACGTTAAGTGAGGAGTTATTTTTATATACTGCAGTTTCACTCTTTTTAAATCAGTGGTCCCCAAACTTTTCAGGATTGTGCACCTCTCCCACCCCCGGGGCTGGGAGTGTGGTCACAGTTCCTGGGTGGGGAGGGGAGGACGTGGACAAGGTAAAGGGGCTGAGGCTGCGGGGTGGATCTGGGGCTGGGAACAGAGGCATAGTTGAGGGCTAGGTGTGTGGCCGTGGTTGGGGGCTGGAGCAGAACTGGGAGTGAAGCAGGACTGGGTGGCGCTCGCTCCCTGTGTGGCCTGGCCCAGGCCACGCTGCGCTCCCCTGAATGTTCCTCTGTGCCCCCCCCCGGGGCGTGCTCCACACTTTGGGGATCTCTGCTTTAAATGTTCTTTTGGATCTACAATTCTATTTTCAAACATAACTGGGAAAAACAAATGCACTTATAAAATGGAATGTCCTAAATTTCAGTATCATTTCTCCTACAAGAGTAATATAAATATAGAGAGTCATAAAACGGCCCAAAAAAGGGGGAGGAGGGAATATAGAGCTTATCTATTAAATGGGAAAAGCAAGTTTCAGAAATTTGGGCATATAAGAATTCATTATTTGGCATAAATTTGTTTTATCAGGGTTGTCCAGTTACCTGGGAAAATCTATTTTAGGACAGGGCACTGATAAATTTAAACTGGAAAAATAAAATTATTAGACTATACAAATGAATATTACTGAAAAATGTTTAGCAGATTGATAATTTTGTAGTAATATACTTGGATTTTAAATGATTGAAATAATAAAATGCAAAAAAACCTCAATCTAAAGCTGTATGCTATGGTCTTGGCTATTTCAAATAGAAACTTCCGAATCTGGGAATTCCCCTTCTTTGTTTAGCAGTGAAAATTGCATGTTTGCTTGGAAAAATAAGGGGAATTTCCAAAATCAGAAGTTTTGTTTTTTGAGATCAATTGCTGAACTGTCTAGGTCAGTACTCTCTCTTGATCTGGCTGGTTGGAGTGTAGTTGCCATAACTGAACTCCATGTGTAGTGACCCAAGTCAGAATATTTCAACATGAGCAAAGATGGAAGGCCACTTGACCCAATTCATGGTTATTTTGAGAAAGTTCATGAAGAATGGAAAAGAGTCTTTGATGCAAAAATTGCAAAGAAAAAGTGAGTGGGAAGGCAGACCATATGAGGAAACATTGTTTTTGCTGCTGCAGTTTGTAAAAAGACACCAGAACCACTGCTGTTGGCTAAATTTACATAAGTGTTAGAATCAGACTCTGAGGATGAAGGTACCGTTAAAACTTCATTGCCTTTGCCAAATACATCAAATGAAAGCAGATCCAGGTTGGCGAGAGACAATGAGGAGGAAGTATGGTTTTTCAGACACAAATGGATAAGTTTGTAACAAAAACAACTCTAGAACTGAAACACAATTTTCAACCAAATTGCAGATTGTATTTTTTTTTTTAATGGCTGTAATAGTGTAATAGTTTTTTAGGTTATTGCGCTTCCAACTTTTCAAGCAATGATCGGCGATCTAAAACCAAGCTACAAAGTCAAAAAGCCTAGTCAAAAGCCAGTAGCAGATGAACTGATACAGTTACTGATGGCTTGAGGGTGGAAGCATGCAACAGATTATGTGGAAAAGTGTTAGTACAAGATAAGGGAAAAAGTGCAAAGTATGAGAAGTGATCTGGATCAAGATGACAACGCTTTGGTTACACATGGATGTGTATCACGTTGGCTAAATCTATTCGGACAAGACCTTATCCCAAGTGGTTTGATAAAACATGTAGGTTTACAAAAGTGTGTTTGTAATCCCCATCAGCCTGGAGCCTCGTTAAAAGAATGCCAATGATCTGTAAAACCCCAAATCCCTGGTGACACATGCTGGAACAGTCAAATAATATGCCTGGAAACCATGTTAAAAATTGGCTGCATTATTTTAGGATTGTGAGTGATCTTGAGACTCAACTTGAAGATGGTGTTCCATATAATTAATAATCAGGGGATTTTTCTGAGAAGCAAAAAACTTGGTCGGTTGAAACCAGTTGCTGTGCCACTTGACGCTCCAAAGGGACACATCAGCAATTGCTGTTGCATGTGAAGTATGGTTGTATCTAATGAAAAATGAAGGTGTTGCTCCAAGCACAACTAAAATACAAAGAGATTTAATGGGGCAATTACTCCTGAACACATGTTGGCCAACCTCCTTCATCCAAAATATGCAGGAAAGAAATTGTCAGCTGAACAAAAAAAATTACAAGGCAAAGCCCTCTTGCGTTAAATTAATATTTTAAATCAATATTTTCATCTGCTGTCAAGGAAAAGGTTTCCATTGTGACATTGTGGGAAAAATCAGAATATCTTCATCCTTCAATCATACTCAGAACTGCTGGTGCAGTTGCTGTATCCAGCAAGTTAAGCAAGCATAGATACATCCATTCAAAATTGAGGAATAGGCTCAGTCTATCCGCTACATCAAAGTTGGTCGTCTGCTACAGAATGCTGGATGGCCAAATGGATCTGGACCAGTTGTCTGCAACTCTGCATGTTTTTGACTGCTTGATGCTTCAAGCCTGCAACTCTCTATTATTACTTTCATATAATCAAAATGGTTTTTGACTTTTGTTTGTATTTAAAATGAAAACTGAAAAGAGTAGATGTATAACTTTCTTGAGAAAATATTGAACCAAAATGTATACAGACATTCTGATGTTTAGTATTTTAATTACATATTTTAGTAGTGTGCCCACTGAAGTTCTGTTTTATTTGTACAATCCTAAATTAACATCCCAAATCTACTGTCTTATGTAACCACAAGTTTTATATGTAACTAAAACTAAACATAATGTGCTGTGCACTAATATTTGTAAAATAGAAAATGCCTTAAACTGGGACAAACTCGTTTTTTTTCTCTGTTAAATTCTGTGCCATCCTTACAAAACTCCTGTTGACATAGTGAGTGCACAAGGAATAGAAGCTCAGGTCCCAAAGAATTATCCATGAGCCTCAAGGTCCTCTTCCCCTGTTGGGATAGAGAGGCCATAACTTTTTCTAAAAATCCTTTTCTTCATTGTAGTAAAAAATAGGTATTGGATGTGGACATCATCCCTGACCCAGAAGGCTCTCAGTCAATGAAGATATTGGAGTAGAAGAGTGATACGAAATGGGATGCACCAGAAACTGATAAATGAGCAGTGATGAGTATGTATTTTGTCTATTTGTAAGCTTAGCGTGGTTATACATGTATTTTGTTTACTAAGCTATAACCTCTACTCTGGATCAGATCAGAATAAAAACACAAGTTTCAGAAGAGTCCAGAATAATATGAAACTTTTTTAAAAAGTATAATGTTGAATACAAATCTTTGGAATACAAACACTTATTTTTCAGTCCCTACCATCTTCTCTTCTCTTCCCTTCCTCTCTCTTCTGCACCCCTCTTCTCCCCCCCCCCCCCCCAAAAAAAGTCTAAAGCTGCAGCAGACTAGTGTAGGGCCAGATTTATATAGGCTTCCTAGTTGATCCATGGTGACATAAGGTGTTACTTTAGAGGGCTGCTGTGCCTCTGTCTCTTTAGGGGTGTTCTTCCCTAGGTGTATACTACAGTCCAGAACTAGATCTTTCAAACTGTCAGTTTCTTTTCACAGTTTATTACATTCAAGGTGATCCTTTGACTTTCATACAGGGCTTTCCTCCTGATAGTTTTTGTATTTGCATGTTTTGGATGTGCTGACACCAACTTCATGATGAGTTGCTTTGGTGGGATGTCACTTGTGAGGTCTCCTAAATCTTCCAGAGGGGGATTCCATTCTTCCTCCTGTCTTACAAATATCACTGAGTCTGTATCATGACACGGACAACAGTCTTGCAACCTCCCTTGTTGGTGTTATAGTTCTAAGCAGGCATAAGCCATGATGAAACAGGCTATAAACGACGTATATATTGCCGAAAACTGTGTGGCATTCTTTTGCATACTTCCAAGATTGGTTGTTTCATCATTTTATAAACTTGTGGGATGAAACCTCGTAAGATGGGCACAATAGATACTGAAAGAGTTCATCAGGATCTCTCAATGCTGGCATTGGGTAACGCAAAAAAGTGTTGTAACCAGTACAGAGGAATTCTGTCATAGACCTTGTCCTAAAAGATAAAGAGAAACTTATCACAGAACTAAAAACTAATATGGTGGCTTAGTAGAAGTGATCATGACTTTTTTACATTTATAAATGTGCAGACAAAATAGAGTCCAGCCCAGTAACATATTTACTTGGTGTTTTAATAGGGCCAATTTCACAAAGCTGAAAACAATTGTGAGCCAAATCAGCTGGGAGGAAGAATTTAATCAGAAAAACGTGAATAAGTTCTTAAATGATTCTCAATTACTAGATGCCCCAAAAGCCATAGGTCCACTAATTGAGGAAGAAAATTATGCTGAATAAAAAACCAACCTGCTTTAGAGGGGAAGTGAAGGCAACTATAAAATTAATATATACATATGAATGGAAGAAAGGGAAAGTTGATAGTAATGAATATAAATCGGAAGTTGGGAAATACAGAAAATTGATAAGAGAAGCCCGGGGACACAAGGGAAAATCTATGGCCAGCAGAGTTAGGCATAGTAAGGATTTTTTTAAAATATATTAGGAACAAAAAGAATCCTGACAATGGTCCATTGTGAGGTGGAAATGGTAGGATCATCAGTAATAAAGCAGAAAAGGCTGCGTTTTCATCAATATTTATTCTATATTTGAATGAAAAAGCAGATGATACAGTCTGTGTATAGTAACTTTTTTTTTTTTCCCATTCCATTTATATCACTGGAGGATGTCAAACACACATGGCTAACTTTAGTAGCTTCTAAGTCGATAGGTCCAGATAACTTGCATCCAAGAATTTTAGAAGAGGTGGCTTAGGAGCTGCTGGACTGTTGATGATGATTTTTAGTAAATCTTGGAGCACTGGGGAAGTTCCAGAAAACTGAAAGAAAGCTAATGTTTGTGTGAATTTTTAACAGGATGACCTGGGTAATTATAGGCCTGTCACCCAGGCAAGATAATGGAGAAACTTATATGGGACCTGGTTAATAGTGAACTAAAGCAGGGTAATGTAATTAATGTAAATCAACATGGTTTTATGGAAAATAGATCTTGTCAAACTAACTTGATCTCTCTCTCTCTTTTTTTGAGGAGATTACAAGTTTGATTCATAAAGGTGGTAGTGTTGGATGTAATATACCGAGACTTCTGTAAGGCTTTTGACTTGGTGCTGCAGGACATTTTGTTTGAAAAAAGGAAACCAATGATATAAAATTAACATGGCACACATTAAATAAATTAAGATGGCTTACTGATAGGTCTCAAAATGTAACTGTAAGTGAGAAATCGTTTGAGTGATCTGTTCCAGTGAGGTCACGCAAGGTTTGGTGCTTGGCCTTGTGCTGTTTTAACATCTCTAACAATGACCTGGATGAAAACATAGAATCATCACTGAAAGTTTTCAGATGAGTTAAAAATTGGGGATGTTGTAAATAACAAAGTGGGCAGGTCACTGATTCAAAGCTATCTAGATCGCTTGATTAAACTGTGCACAAGCAAACAATATCTGTTTTAATATGGCTAAATGTAAATGTATACATCTAGGAACAAGGAATGTAGGCCATACTTACAGAATGGGGGGATCTATCCTGGGAAGCAATGACTGAAAAAGATTTGGATGTAATTGTGCATAATCAGCTGAACATGAATTCCCACAGCAATGCTTTGGCCAGAAGAGCTAATGCAGTCCTGGGATACATAAACTGGAGACTCTAATGTAGGAGTATTGAGATTTTATATCTATATTTGGTGCTGGTGTAGCCATTGCTGAAATACTGTGTCCCGTTCAGCTGCCTGCAATTCAAGAAGGATGTTGATAAACGGGAGAGGGTTCAGAGAAGAATCATGAGAATGATTAAAAGATTAGAAATTGTACTTTATTGTTTTAGACTGAGGTCCTTCGATCTATTTAGTTTAGCAAAGAGAAGATTATGGGGTGACTTGATTAGTCTAAAGTATCTATGTGGGGAACAAATATATTTAACAATGGGTTCTTCATTCTAGCAGAGAAAG
This sequence comes from Dermochelys coriacea, assembly GCF_009764565.3. Lineage (NCBI taxonomy): Eukaryota > Metazoa > Chordata > Testudines > Dermochelyidae > Dermochelys > Dermochelys coriacea. The sequence continues at coordinate 113,573,190 of NC_050071.1, forward strand.
GTATAACATGATCAATGGCTGGAAGTTGAAGCTAGACAAATTCAGACTGGAAATAAGGTGTACATTTTTAACAGTGAAAGTAATTAATCATTGGAACAATTTACCATGAATCGTGGTGAATTCTCCATCACTGACCTTTTAAAATCAAGATTGGATATTTTTCTAAAAAGAGATGATCTATGGTCTCTACTATATTACTTCCCCAAAATAATTCCCAGAAGAGGTCATACTAGATGATCATAATGGTCGCTTCAGGCCTTAGAATTTATGGCCTGTAACTTTTTGGGTGCTGTCTGTTTATCCCCTAAATACTGAGCCCTCTTTTGTTTCTCCAGCAACTATTGTGCAAGCCTCTTTTTATCCCAACATCACCCTCTCTCAAACTCAATGCAGTCCCTTTTACACCACTTTGTCTGCACAACTTTATATTCACACCTTTGTTTTGAGCTACAGGTTAACCCTTAAACGTGCACATTTTTAAGGCCTTTACCCTCTGGAAATCTGTTGTTGCAACCCCCAAGACAAAACCACCTATCGCCTCTCTCTTCAAAGAATCATAGTATTCACGGAGAGCTTTAACAAATTGGGTTACAATAGTCACAAAAAAATTAACTCTAAACTTTCTCACCAAAAATCCACCACATGTCTACGTATTTGCATGAAAAGAAAACAAGTTAAACAATCAAACAAATAATCTGAATATATTTACTAAGGTTCAACTTTGTCAGCTGTTGATGCTGGAGACTTTTCCTTTACAGCTGTCCTTCTTCTTTTTTTTTTTTTTTTTTTTCTTTTGAGCTTGTTTATCTCAGTCTAAGGGCCTCTCTTTTATTACAAAACCTGTAAAACTGTCTTGTAAAATAAAATATCAGTTAGGCTGTTTTTCTACTATTTAAAACTGTATTAAAACAATGCTTTCCAAATGCCAATTTAGACATGCATGTGCTCTTTTTCTCCCTCAGTCGCTCAGTTTTTGAAATTTTTTTTCTACTAACAGTGTTTTTTCCAGCCATAGACAAACATTTTTTAACATTAGTACATTTCCCCATTCTCCCATTATTTTAAAAAAAAAAAAAAAAAACATGCAAACACCATTCTACATGTTCTTCCCTCCCCTCACATGGAGGAAAATTTTCCTTATTTTACACGACATTAATCTCCTTTACTGGGAAGTACTAATTTCCTGGGACATGCATACAAACACCTTTTTATCCTGTAGAAAAAAAGATTGCATGTATAACTACAATACATATACTAACTTTTTAACCCATTTCAAACCACACACACACATATATATCTATATAGCTATATCTATATCTATATCTATATATCTATATCTATCTATATCTTGGCTAGAGTAAAAAAACCCAGTATGTTAACACCCAAAAATAAACCATTTGTAACAAAATACTTTTAAAAACGACACACCTATGTATACCCTTTTCTGGGGGCAAACACATTTTTTGCCATAGAAAAAATGACACATTGCATATGCACATAAACCACAAATAACAATTTTAAGTATTAAAACTAACTTTTAAAAGCAAAGTTTCAGAAATCTTCCAACTCAGAAGAACCATGTGCCAGCACAACTTTACTCTGTTTTCCCACACAAGAACTTGGGCTTTTTGGTTAAAGAGCAAGCAAAATTTTAGTTAGTATTATTCCCCCAGATGCGCAAATCCCTATAAAAGCTGTTTTAAGTACCAGTTTTTTTAAAACCATGTTAAACACAGGCATAGTTAAAATGGAATTTTATCTGGCCCTTCCACATTACGGCTTAAAGTTCTTGGTTCCATATGAAATAGCTCCCTCTGCAATAAAGATGTATCATGATTAGTAAGAAAGATATAGACAAAGGGCGCGGGGGAGGGGCGGTAAGTAGGTACATATACAGAGGTATAAAGTAACCACACCATTGTAAGCTTACAGACCAGGTGCCAGCTCATGTCCCTAGACCTTAATGAACACTGACAAATGTATAGCTGGAACCTGTCTGGCTCACCTGTGTGTTAACATTGTTAAAATAAATGTTAAGTTGATAAGAATGTGTTTAGAGTTGAATGTAGGACTGTTTGATTAATTGCAGTTAACTCATGCGATTAACTCAAATTAATTGCAATTAAAAAAATCTCGATTAATTGCAGTTTTAATTGCACTGGTAATAGAATACCAATTAATATTTATTAAATATTTAGAATGTTTTTTCTACATTTTCAAATATATTGATTTTAGTTACAACATAGAATAAAAAGTGTATAGTACTCACTTTATATTTTTATTACAAATATTTGCACTGTAAAAATGATACATCTTTTAATTCACCTCATGAGTACAGTGCAGTCTCTTTATCACGAAAACGCAACTTACAAACGTAGATTTTTTGTTTTGTTACATAACTGCACTCAAAAACAAAACAATGTACAACTTCAGAACCTACGGGTCCACTCAGTCTTCCCCTTGTCCAGCCAATCACTAAGAGAAACCAGTTTTTTTACATTTATGGGAGATAATGCTGCCCTCTTCTTATTTACAATGTCACCTGAAAGTGATAACGGACATTCACATGGCACTGTTGTAGCCTGCATAGCTTATCTGGCAAGTAAATACATTGCAAAACATTTGTATGCCCCTTCATGCTTTGGCCACCATTCCAGAGGACATGCTTCCATGCTGATGATGCTCATTTAAAAAAAAATGTGTTTAATTACATTTGTGACTGAACTCCTTGGGGGAGAATTGTATGTCTTCTGCTCTGTGTTTTACTTGCACTCTGCCATATATTTTGTGTTATGGCAGTCTTGGATGATGACCCAGCACTTGTTTGTTTGTTTTTAAGAACACTTTCACAGCAGATTTGACAAAACACAAAAGATACCAATTTGAGGTTTCTAAAGATAGCTACAGCAGTCGCCCCAAGGTTTAAGAATCTGAAGTGCCTTCTAAAATCCGAGAAGGACAGGGTCTGGAGCATGCTTTCAGAAGTCTTAAAGAAACACTTTGATGTGGAAACTACAGAACCAAAAAAGAAAATCAACCTTTTGCTGGTGGCATCTGACTCAGATGATGAAAATGAACATGCATCAATCTGCACTGCTTTGGATCATTATTGAGCTGAACCAGTCATCAGCATGGACAAACGTCCTCTGGAATGGTGGTTGAAGCATGAAGGGATGAATGAATCTCTTCAGTGCATCTGGCACATAAATATCTTGCAATGCTGGCTACAACAGTGCCACGAGAATGCGTGTTTTCACTTTCAGGTGACATTGTGAACTAGAAGAGGACAGCATTATCTTCTGCAAATGTAAACCAACTTGTTTCTCTTAGTGATTGGCTGAACAAGAAGTAGGATTGAGTGGATTTGTAGTCTCAAGTTTTTTACATTGTTTTATTTTTGAATGCATTTTTTACATAATTCTACATTTGTAAATTAAACTTTCATGATAGAGATTGCACAACAGTACTTGTATTAAGTGAATTGAAAAATATTTTTTTATTTTTACAGTGCAAATATTTATAATAAATTGAGCACTGTACACTTTGTATTCTGTTAAATTGAAATCCATATATTTAAAAATGCAGAAAAAAATCCAAATATATTTATATAAATGGTATTCTATTGTTTAACAGCACGATTAATCTTGATGAATTTTTTTAATAGCTTGACAGCCCTAGTTGAAATGCTTGTAGGGTGTTGCATATATTGCTCTCGCTTATAACATCTGTAGCCCAAAGTATAAAGTTATATTAAGTGTTGATGTTGTAAACGTGTGTAATTACATTAATGAAATGCTTCTTTCTTGTTTCGTGAGTTTATGCAAAGTGCTGGTCCTACACAGAAGAAGGCCCATTGATGTTTCACAATGGCTCATTTGGTTTCAAAGGGCAAAGACTTTGAGTGCACCCCTGCCACACACACCTATGAAGAGGAGACAGGCACTGATATGTATTCCATAAGTTTGAACTCTGGGGGAAAGGAATAAAAATCCCTGACCAGGAGGAATTGCATCTCCATGCTACTTGGAATTTGGAGAGGGCAATATTTGTAAACATAAGCAAGGGATCCCCAAGCTGCTTAGCTTGGGTTAACTCTAATGAACATAGAAAGTTTGCATATCTCAGCAGTTTCTTTTACCTTTTGGAACCTAAGACTGTAACTCGTGTGTGTGTGTGTGTTCACCCACTTTAACATTACTAATTTCTTTTTCCTAATTTATAAATCTTTTTTTTTTTTATTACAGGATTGGCTACAAGCATTGTCTGAGTGACATAAGGTACAATTGGCCTCTGATAAGTGACTGGCCCTTTGGGACTGGGAGTAGCCTGAATATTGTTGTGATTTTTGGTATAAGGAACCATCTGTTACTAAGACAGGGTTGCCTGGGTTGCAAGATTAGACTAATGTGCCCAAGGAGATTCTGTGACTCCGTGTTAAGGCTGTTCTAGTGCTTGAGGAGTTCACATTTGTTGAAATCTAGTTATAGCGCCTAAAACCAGTTTGTGGTTTGTGCCCTGATTTGAAACAGTCTGCCCTGAGGTTGGCACCCAAGTTTGTGAGCCACTCAAGACAGCTTGACAACCATATCTTGCAGTCCAGCAACATTAACCCTGTCCAAAGGTGCTTTCTGTTGTAAAAGGACTGTCTGATGGTCTCTCCAAAAAAAACCTCATATTTTATACCATCATACTGATTTGGTTCAATCAAAAAACTTCAATGTATGTTAACATGTTTTGATCACTATCACTCTTAACTGATGGATACATGTGTAATTTATGTGTTTCTCCTGGAACATCCCCTTTTGGTGGTCTCTGGACTGTCTTTTTAGTTGTTTTTTTAGTCAGGGGTTCTCAAACTGGGGGTCTTGAGATTATTACATGGGGGAGTTGCAAGCTGTCAGCCTCCACCCCAAACCCCACTTTGCCTCTAGCATTTATAATAGTGTTAAATATTTAAAAAGTGTTTTTAGTTTATAAGGGGGGGCCACAGTCAGAGGCTTGCTGTGTGAAAGGGATCACCAGAACAAAAGTTTTTGAGAACCACTGAGTTAAAACATATTTTTCTATTTCAATTAAAAACAGCACTGTAAATCCCTTTTTAAACAGTAAATAAACATACACAACAATTCTGACTGTTACTGAATTCCCCCATTCCTATCTATTTACCTTGCAGCTGCCAATGAATTTGTTTTAAACATTTCTTTTGTGCTTTAAGTTATGGTTTTGCTTTGACATGAAAGTGGACCTAGCACCCATATTTTTACAGCATTAAATAATAAAGAGCACAAATACTGCAGGTTTTAGTTATGTGATAGGGAGGAGTTTGTTCTTACAGCATGCTCTTATTTTATAAATATGGTGGCATTTTTTGTGGCTCTCTTCACCATTTCTGATACGAGGTAGGCCTAGGGATTGCTATTGAAAATGAACTATATATTTTTTAAACTTTTCATTACTTTGTTTTAGTTGCCAGAGAGTTTGGTCCATGGTATTTGTAAAAATGCCGAAGGTTTATTAAGTCAGACATAGCCCTTATCAGTTGGTCCCACCCTGATTGCCCAAACCTGGATATTCATTAAAACTGTTTATGGATCCTTTTGCAAATCATAACATCTTGCTCTTCTGTAACCTTAAGGACCTGGTATCTGTTTACACAATTGCCGAAGGCTGTAGATCCACCCAGGCAATTTGAAAGAACAGATTGATTAAGCCAGGAATTCCAAGGCATATTGATGGGTGTTTTGTCAGCTGTATTGTTCTCAAGAACATGGTTTGAGAGAGAAAGCTATACAACCTAGTCATTTTTTGCTTTATTTTAACCACGGGATTTTAGTTCAGCCAGATTTTACAACAGACATTCCATCTCTTTGTTGAAAAATTTAAAAAAAAAAAAGACAATAGCTAGGGTTTTTGAAAGCTACCTCCTTGAAAGCTTTTGGCGGGGGGGACCGGGACCCTTCAAAGCCCGTATTTTATTTAAGGGCCACACTGGCCTTGCATCAGAAACGCACACAAATATAAAGACCTTTTCATCAGTTATTTTTATTTACAGATGCCATGTTTTATTATATTTAATGTCACATTGGTCCCTTCACCATTCTCTAACTTTAGATGTCTTGCAAATCTTTTTCCTAAACCAGGTTCTGTAACTTTTGTGCGTATCATGTGATCAATACAATATATTACATGGGTATCCTTCAGTTTGATTTTGTTTAAAACCCTGGTAGGGCGTCAAGAGCTTTGCACGGCATTTACTAATGCAGCCTCTTGTGCTAAACTTTCTTGGGTTAAGCAGAGACATTTCATTGCATAACCTATGACAGTAACCTTGTTTAATAAGATTTCCACATATAAGTCAGCACCACTGGGCCCAGGACTTGCAGTTTATATCCTCCGAAATCTAAATCCAGCAGTCATAATCTTGCTGGCCTAATGCGTCTATAACACAACCTCCACAGTCTTCAGAAAGCTTCTTCCTAAGGCAACGATTAAGGACAACTTAAACACTCTTTTATGAAATACGACTCTTTTATGCTTACATGGTACAGGCTCAGTTAGCTGTATGCCAAGTGCCCTCTTTAATCCATATAGCCATCGTCCTCTTCATGCTTGGTGTCCTCTTGAACAATTTGTCTTGGTACTGAGCAAAAACAAATTGGGCTTGATTCATCTTCCCTCTCTGATGCAACATTGTCTAGGGCTTCTGGGTCCTCTAGAAAAGTATTGTCAAGCTCTGTGCCCCAGAAGTAAAATACAAGAGGGGAAGGTCTTATCGGGACAGAGGATGAGTTCAAAGTAGACCTTTTCAGTGAAGTGGTGTGGTATATCTAAAAGATTTCATAAAATCTAATGGAAAAAAAGAGTGGAGAGGAGCACGCAATTGAATCTGTGTGAATGCGAATCCTGAACTGTGTAAATACAAATGTACTAGTAGGGCTCTATTACTAGCCTTTTGCTTAAGAAAAAGACACCAAGTGCTCAAAGTTGAAAGAGATAAAACCAGCAAAGTCTAACAAACTAAGTTTAGTGACATTAAGGTTGCACCAAGATCCATCCCCTTGGAAGTGTGGAAGAAACAAGGGGAAGTTTCCAGCATTTGTGGCTGTTTTCATATCCTCTTAGATACTGATAGCATAGTCCAGAGGTATTCACTTCTATATCCAATGTATACTGAAACAACAAATATCCCAACTTTATCCAGTTCTTTAACACAAAATCTTGATGTTGACCTCATACTACTTGTATCAATTTATTGATGCATCTATTTCATAGTTCATTTCTCTGGATAGTTATTTTGCTTCAGCCCTGCTGAAATTAACATTTTGTGACAGTGAGTTTGAAGTAAATGCCTCTTGGCGTGCATGATCAGCAGCATTGTAGATGAAGTAAAAATGACGAGGAATACTGGAAACTCTTTTCCCTAACTTGTTTCCACACTTTCAAGGGTCTGGATAGATTTGGGGGAGGGGGTTGTCCTGATGAAGCCTTAACCAAAAATATGTTGGTAGTTTTCTTCTTTGTGAGGAAGATTGGTGTACTACAGGGGGTATCTCTCCAGGGGCAGAGTGGAGAGAAGGAGATCTGGAGAGGGAGAAACAACATTGCTGAGGCTTGCTGGCTGTGTTGACTGTTCTATATGGTGTGAGAGGGTCTCTATATCTCATATTTAATCACCAGTGAAAAGTCCGTGAAGTAAATACGCTATGGGTAGACCACTATGTTTAGCAATGATAACATAACCTGTCAGTAGTTTGCATGATTTCTTGTTTCCTGAAATATGCCTTAATCAATCCTGTAATTCCAAAAAATGAGTTTGGCTAACAGCAGCTGCAGCAGCATTATCTGTACTTGTATTCCAGGTCTCTCTGTATGAAGCATACCTCTCCACCCGTCAGTGAGTAACACCAGCAGTCAAAAGTGTGACAAATGCTTTACATGTAATACATTTGTCTTTTAATAGATTACAAGGTCAGAAAGGCCCATCATGATCATCTAGTCTTACCTGCACATTGCAGGCCACAGAACCTCGCTTACTCCTGCCTGTAATACACCCATAACCTCTGAATGAGTTCCTGAAGTCCTCAAATCATGATGTAAAGACTTCAAGTTACAGAGAATCCACCATTTACACTAGTTCAAACCTGCAAGCAAACTCTGCCCCATGCTGCACAGGAAGGTGAATCTGCCAATCTGACTTGGGGGGGAAAATTCCTTCCCAATCCCAAATATGGCAATGAGTTAGACCCTGAGCATGTGGGCAAGACCCAGCAGCCAAACACCTAGGAAAGAATTCTCTGTAGTAACTCAGAGCCCTCCCCATCTAGTGTCCCATAACTAGCCACTGGAGATATTTTCAGCTAGCAGTTGCAAATTGGCTACATGCCATTGTAGGAAGTCTCATCATACCATTCCCTCCATAAACTTATCAAACTCAGTCTGAAGCTAGTTAGGATTATTTTTTTTCCCCCTTGCAAGGCTGTTCCAGAATCTCACTCCTCTGTTGGTTAGAAACGTTTGTCTAGTTTCAAACCTAAACTTGTTGTTGTATCCATTTGTTCTTGTGTCAACATTGGTGCACAAGTTAAATACCAGGTAGGGGGAGGAGTTATTTATCCCTCTGATAGAGTTTTTCATACAATTACTCCTGTATTTAGCCTAATAACAGGGTTTAAGACGATCTAATGTAACAGACATTTGTTTCCTACCACAGGTTTCAGAGTAGCAGCCGTGTTCGTCTGTATTCGCAAAAAGAAAAGGAGTACTTGTGGCACCTTAGAGACTAACAAATTTATTTGAGCATAAGCTTTCGTGAGCTACAGCTCACTTCATCGGATGCATTCAGTGGGAAAATACAGTGGGGAGACTTTCATATACACAGAAAACATGAAACAGTGGGTATTTATCATACACATTGTAAGGAGAGCGATCAGTTAAGATGAGCTATTACCAGCTGATGCATTGGAGAGGTTTTAGTTGGGGGCTGAAGGTGATAGCTAGAGGCGTTCTTTTATTTTCTTTGTTGGGCCTGTCTTGTAGACTCCCTCCTCAGGCCCTACGCTACCAGCACTCCCAGCTATCTTCGAGACACAACTGCCTTCCTGAGGAAACTACAATCCATCGGTGATCTTCCTGAAAACACCATCCTAGCCACTATGGATGTAGAAGCCCTCTACACCAACGTTCCACACAAAGATAGACTACAAGCCATCAGGAACAGTATCCCCGATAATGTCATTGCAAACCTGGTGGCTGAACTTTGACTTTGTCCACACCCGTAACTATTTCACATTTGGGGACAATGTATACCTTCAAATCAGCGGCACTGCGATGGGAACCCGCATGGCCCCACAGCATGCCAGCATTTTTATGGCTGACTTAGAACAACGCTTTCTCAGCTCTCGTCCCCTAACGCTCCTATTCTATTTGCGCTACATTGATGACTTCTTCATCATCTGGACCCATGGCAAAGAAGCCCTTGAGGAATTCCACCATGATTTCAACAATTTCCATCCCACCATCAACTTCAGCCTTAGTCTCTAAGGTGCCACAAGTACTCCTTTTCTGTTTCCTACCACGGTACACTATTTCTGAAGATTCACCTGTAATACAGTCTGGCTCTTTAAACCTCAATATGTGGGGTCATGGTGTAAACATAATTCATAGAAATAATGAAGAGTACTTGTGGCACCTTAGAGACTAACAAATTTATTTGAGCATAAGCTTTTGTGGGCTAAAGCCCACTTCATCAGATGCATGTAGTGGAAAATACAGGAGGAAGCGCGCGTGCACATACACACCATGGAAAAAATGGGGGAATCGATTTAAGGTGGGCTATTATCAGCAGGAGAAAAAAACTTTTGTAGTGATCTTTTTATGATCACTACAAAGGTGGTTTGTTTTGTTTGTTTTTTCCTCCTGATAATAGCCCACCTTAACCGATTTGGTCTCATTAAGAGTTGGTATGGCAACCCCCATTTTTTCATGTACTCTGTGTATTTAGCTTCCTCCTGTATTTTCCACTGCATGCATCTGATGAAGTGGTCTTTAGCCCATGAAAGCTTATGCTCAAATAAATTTGTTAGCCTCTAAGGCACCACAGGTACTCGTGGTTCTTTCTGCTGATACAGACCGACACGGCTACCGCTCTGAAAGATAATTTACCATTATACTTTGTCATCAGTAACTATGTCAGCGTTGACCAGCAACAACAAAATGTTGATGTTAAATACAGTAACTTTTTAAAACCTTTTGCCATATATTTTGTATAGTTATTTCTTTCAACATTCTTCCAATCTACTCATAGCAAAGCATCACATACACTTAATTTCATACATCAAACTACTTTAGTAAGTTTTCAAAAATGATCTTATGACAATGTCAGATACTTAAAAATAAATAAATAAAATTGTCACTCTACTCTTAAAACAAAAAGTAACCTTTATATTTTATCACTGCAAACTGCCATAAAATTCAAGCAGTTCATAAACTCCAATAAGCATTTGGAATTCTTCTCATGCAAAACACAGATTCTTTTTATAGACTCTTCACCCTTGTTAAAATGGAAGTCTCATGTAACCTGCACTGTTGTGGAACTATCACCCCAGAGTAGTAATGGAGCTTTTCAGTTACCTGCATGTAAACTGGTCAAATGATGCAATAGGACAAAGTTATGAGAAGCAATTTCTCAACACTTTAAATGACTGCTTCTTGAAACAGTTCTAGAGTGCACAAGAGCAAAGACTCAGTGTACTCTTAAGTAACATGCAGGAGTTACTTGAAGAAGTAACTAACTGAAACCAAGTAATGATGACTACAATATAATAAAATTTAAAGTTCTAGAGGGAGGAAAAGTACCAAAAATGAACATAATGACATTGTATTGCAGGTTATTTGAGACACCCCAGGCTTAGACTGCATATGTTCAATATGATGTGTGCTCTGCTGGTGTCCTAGGCTCGGGCTTGCTCTCCCCTTAATGGAAAGTTGACACCTCCTTGGTAGGGCTGGAGTTAGGGTATAGCTGTAACAGATATATGCCTAGGTCACCGGCTCACAGAGTCATACGATGTCAGAATCTAAGCTTTCATTTTGAAAGCACTTATTTCTAGCTTTGATATTTTGCAAAGAAAATTTTGAAAATATGAACCAAGGGTAACCAACACAGTAAATATTTGTCTGGGCCTGGAGATAGTATTCCCCCCCCCCCCCCCGGAGTTAATTTGCAAAAATTTTTCAGTTGAAAATGTTAGCTATTTTTCTTAGGAAAAAATCCTGTAAAATTTTTGACCAGTTCTGCTGATTCTTTTTCAGTTTCTCCAGGTATGAGCTGAAGCATACTGAGAGCCTGGTCTGTAGAAGATGACATTTACACTAACCGTGCTTTTCTTATTTAATAATTCAACGAAAGTAATTTCATGGACATCCCATTCACAAAGCTGCTATAACTATGCAAATCCAAATGGTTAGAAATGGCAAAACTAACATCATTATTCAACAATCTTCAGAGATGTTTCAACGGGGTTGACCTGCAATTTGCAGAATTAATTGCCCAAAAAGTAATTATAATGAGTACACAGCGTGCATGAGTACCTTAAAGTGACAGCTGAGCATAACACGTCTTTTCAGTACTGTCTCAGTATCAGAATAATAATGATTTCATGAAGTGATAAGCGTGCATGATGTAATTCAGTAGCATACCTTAAGGAGACGGGAGAGAGCTCTCCCGTTGACTTAATTATTGCAGCCCCTCTGAGCGATGGTAGCTATGTTGGTGGGAGAACCTTTCCCACTGACACAGCACTGTCCACACAATTGCTTTTAATCAGTGTAACTTGTGTCACTCGGGGATGGCTTATTCACACCCCTAAGCGACATAACTTAAGCTGTAGTGTGTACACAGCCAAAGACTCCCTCCTGCCACTCCAACACAATGTTGGAAACTCCTCCCCCCTTTCCAGCAGTAGACTTGAACCACCTCTTCTGTTTCCTCTTGTCAGTTGCCTCCTGACACATCATCTTTTCTTCTATTGTAGTCCTATGGAATTGATATTTCCAGATGCCTTAAGTACACTGGTAAATCTTGAAAATATTTTAATTTGTCTCATCCTTAATTTAAAAACATTTTTGTGTGAGACTAGGGGGAATTCTTGGGAGATCCTCCTCCCCCCCTGCCACCCGAAAAAAAGTGCACTATAATTCAAAAAGAGAAAACAAGCTTTGTTAGTCTCAAAGTTCATAATTGATATATTTGTAGAAATTCATATTATTAGAATGCATATTCAAGTTATATAATTCTGAAGATCAAAGTTGAGAACCTTGTGTTTTGAAGATCACATTTTTGTCATAGAGGAACTACCTCTCAATGAAATGAAGATACTGCTTCATTTGTGGAGAAGCTTTGAGGTTAATCGTCTCACCTTTAAGATTCCTTGTAGTTATTTTTAAATCTGATAAGGTTGTTGGGGCATGGCTTAATAGGCTGATACGGTACAGATGGTAATTGCCTTGTCTTAGGTTGATCTTCTATTTCTGTTGAACAGCACTACAGATAAAGGAAAAAATATTTCTACAAGATAAATGGTAACAATTTTTAGTTGTTACTTTTTAAACATATGTATTTGCCTAGTTGTGGCTTTTGTGTTGATTTATTTTGAGGTAAAGGGTTTTGTTTACCATTTTAAATGTCTCTTTTGTTTTCAGGTTTTGAAAGTATTTTAGAAGGGCTTTATGGACCAAGGCTACGAAGAGACCTCAGTTTATTTGAAGGTAAATGGCCCAGTATTTAGTGCACTGGGTTTTATTTACTAGCTTTTCGTTTAGTTAGAAATTTTATTTATAAGGATTTATAGAAGTCTGAGAAGGAAATGTGAAGATGTGAAACTTTGTGTTTTCTCATGCATTTTTTCATCTTAGCCACCTTCCCATCCTCATACTTTCTGTACGTATACAGAATTAGTAGCTGGAACTTGTTAGTAATGAAATGCCTGGATTAACTAGGCATCCCTAAGTATCTGGCACAGGAATTTTTTTTTTCTGGAATATTGTATTCCTTATTGACTTTCTTTTAGTGAGCAACTTTTAGAAGGGAAGGCAAACAGTTTAGTTCTCTGACATTGTTTCTATCAGAATTAATTAGGAATCAGGTGGTTCTCAATAGCCATTAATTTTGCATAATCACCTACTCTTAAGAAGCTAACCTAATTTTTATAATACAGTCTTCTTCTAACATCCATGTAACCTCATCTTTTTCCAAGTTTGCAGAGTTATGCTGGAATAACTGTAAACAGTTACATTTTTTTAAAATTCAAGTTGATAGGAAAATGTACGTTGTGGTATGATGTTAGTAAATGATGGTGCCATATTAATGGTTTTTCACTAAAACAGTGCAGGTGAAGCCTGCATGAACCTGCCTGAATTTTTAAAAAGAAAGGACATTGTCAAGTCCATTTTCATAATTTATTGAAAAAGACTGCTCTCTTTATAACCACTTAGCTACTCAAAATCTTTTCCCTTGCCTTACCTTTCATTGCCTTGCAATTTGTTACTGACTGTCATAAGTGTTACGTTATGGCAATGTGTAGTGTTTAGCATGGTATAAAAGCTTTATTGGAAAGAATTTGAATAACTGCATTACTTGAAGGTAGCAACTCTATGACTAAGTTATGCAAATCATTTTGTTAGTAAAATCTTTTACAGTGTTCCATCATTTAATATCTTTTGCATTTGTTTGTCTCACTTTTTTTTCTCCCCCTCCTCCCCCCAATTTTTTTTAAAAATTGTGACAATTTTTGTTGATACTGTTTTTTGTTTCCCTCCATCTGTAAAGCCAGGCGTGCCATCAGTCAGAGATTATAAAATATCTTTATGTAATTTTTACATATTCTGGAAAGTTATTTTTAGGAACGTCACAATTTTAGATCTGATACAGTACTAACTGATTACTGTGTACTGTGGTGGAAACAAATACACTTCACCATTAGAAAGGGAAGGGAGGATTCCTGGCTTTCTAATGGTATAAAGCACTCCTTTTCTAGACATTATTATTAATGGGCACAAGATACTAGATTTTAAACCTATTAGTGATCCAAGGTTTGAATATTCCTGGGCACTGGAATTTTTATATTTGGGTCATAGAAAAAAGAAAAACCTTTTTATGGTTTTGTTTTGTAAGTGGATTGAAAGCAATTCAGAAGCATGGAATGTTGGGATAATGGGTAGAATGCGGGTGATGCAGGTAAAGGAACATGATGATGATCTACATGACGGATCTCACTGCTCTATAATTGGTGCATTTATGTATATGGGCTATATTAATGGGGAAGCTGGTAGTGACCCTTCTCTCTAGCTTGGCTAACACTTTGCATTATAAAGAATTTGTGAAATCTTTTCTTTGAAAAGGTCTCGTGTCTCTCTTGTTTGCAATAGACCTTTGATATTTGACATCGAGAATTCCCTTGGACTGCAGAAGTGCCTTTTCTGTGTCCCATGAAATTCCATTCAGATTTGGCTGAGATGTATAGTGTTAAATTGCCATATTCTGTCTCATCATTTTGGCAGTATGCCTGTATCACTGTTCTGAACCCTGGGCTATATGTTTGACACCCGTGCTGGGTTCATACCACTGCTGCTACAGCAGCAGCACACTAAACCAAGGAACTGCCGGAGCAGCTGTAGTAAGGGAAAGAGAAAGAGTCAGACTGGGATGCCCTCCCACTATATTTTTAAAAAATTGTTTATTGGTATTACAATGGCATCCAGGAGGTTTGGCAAGAGCTCCCTTTATCTCCAAGTTCCACATTGATGAACATATTAGAGGTCATCTTATTCTTGCTTGAAGTACTCCATTGCTTCAATGGTCAGAGTCTTTCTGACTGTCATTTAACAATGTAATTCCTGGTTAGAACTGACTAGTTCCACATCATCCTAGCTTTGAATGACATTGCATTTTATCATATTTGCCTCTTCACATGGGGCTCAATTCAGCAAGGTAGTTAAACTCATGCTTAATTACCTTGCTGAATTTGTGCCTTAGTTCTTTGTCTTATTCGAGGGACAAGATGGGTGAGGTGATATCTTTTATTGGACCAACTTAAACAGTCTCTTTCCATGTTGTATTTTGCTATGATAGCCTGAGTAAGTTTCCGAGACCCGAAGAAGAGCTCTGTGTAAGCTCGAAAGCTTGTCTCTCTCACCAATAGAAGCTGGTCCAATAAAATATATTACCTCACCCACCTTGTCTCTGATATTCTGGGACCAACATGGCTTGAACAACGCTTCTTTCTTCTATTGTCAGTTTTATGTTTAGAATCAATAAATTCATTTTTTGAGTAACATCAAGGCACTGACGCTTGGAGGAGTTTGAGGCTTCTTGAATTAATGAATCCCTCAGACTTCATGTTCCTTCACTCACCAGCTATAGAACATGTCAGTTTCTGACTACATCAGTAGACCCAAAGCTTCATTACTCTTTACCTGGTCCTACTGCATCTTTATTTATTTTAATTAACAAGCTTTTCTTGCCTTTTTGCCCAGTCCATTAGAGAACCTCTTGGCCCCAAACTCCAGCAACATAACTCTTGCTAAACAAATCAGTTGGTTCACTTGATGTGGTATCAGGTTCTCCCCGTCCCCCCTTTTGCTTTCTTCTTTTGCAAATAGAGGAGAAACTGTGGTGGGGAAAACACTTTTTTTCCTCCTTCAGGTATTTTAAAAAACAAACCAAACACTCTTAGGATTTTTCTGAGGAAGGCAGCAATGGGTGTGTGTTTTGGTTTTTGTGGGGTGGTGGTGGTGGATTTGTGTCATTCTGGAGTATTTACAAGAACATAACACTTGAAAGCTTTGTGATACTAGAAATATTATGCTTTACTTTCATCCACCAAATGGAAACTTCAGCTGTTTTAAAAAGTTAAAAGGGAAGTGATGAGAACATCAAGCTTCTTGCTGTGTTTATTAGGAAACAGTAACAATGCTATAGGAAGTGGATTAAGGTGGAGTAATAGATTCATTGGTGTGGGGGGGGCATGTGTTTTGTGGATGGAAAACTTCATGGGGCTTGATTTGTGGTAACCTAGAAAGTTCTGCAAGGTAGGCATGTTGTCCGACATCTATATGTAATAAAACAGTAAGTCGTGTATCTCTCTATGCCAACCATCCTAGGCTATTGTGACATCAGATGCAATTCAATTAATCAACACCCTTTCTCTCAGCTAATTTTGAAAATTGATTCTATCTCATTCATAGTTAGGATTTTATTGTTCTTTATAGGCAATTTCTAGTTTCATAGTAGTTGATAGGGCTAAGGACATGGGATGCCGTTTTGGTTGTTTTCCTGCCAACCAGTCTTACCTGGGCCTGGGTAGTGGATTATGCCGAAGACACCAGGATTCAAAATCTGTGCTTTCTGCCTTTGCTTGTTTTTCATCGGTGACTAGCATCAGTGCAGTTTGTACTCTTTGGAGGAACC
This sequence comes from Dermochelys coriacea, assembly GCF_009764565.3. Classification (NCBI taxonomy): domain Eukaryota; kingdom Metazoa; phylum Chordata; order Testudines; family Dermochelyidae; genus Dermochelys; species Dermochelys coriacea. Next base: position 113,589,655 of record NC_050071.1, read on the forward strand.
CCACATCGTGTTCAGGTGCCGTATCTGCCTCTGCCTTTCTGCATACGGGCAGGGAAGGAGAGTTCTTTGCCTCAAAAAGTACTTAATGGAAGCTGACAAGGGACTGAAATCGGATCCTAGCCAGGGAACCCTTCCCCGTACATTGGCCTGAGCAACCTGAGAGTGCTCCCCCTACCGTGCAACCTCCGTCTGGCTCTGCTTGTACCAGTGCTATGGACTTCGCACTGTGGCCTACCCATGAGTCACAGAAGCGTGCACATAAGTAAGTCTTCCTCCAAGTCCAAGAAACTACTCATTCCAAGGCTCACAAGAGCGAAAAAAGGCTGAACCACTCACCAGATCCATTGATACTGATCTCAGACCCTCATGCTCCGCCTACTTCAGCTCTGCTGGTGTCCCAAGAAATGTCTGTTCTGAGACTGATGCCTTTACTTATTCTGATCCCATCAACAAACCAGTTACCATTGACTCTGGGGAGACTTGAAAGTGTTCCTGGCCCCCACAAGCTATTTGCCTCAGAGGGACTGAGGTCTCCTCATGCTTCACTGCGCTTACCTTCTACCCACGCTCTGACACGGCAGTGCTGATGGAGCCTCAGAACAGGATATTTGCAGAGGTCTCCTATTCCTCCAATTCTGAGGATACAAACATTCGCCAGGGCCTGTCACTCCCATTCCAGAAGCACGACTACTGAAGGGTTCTGACAGCACCCTGCAGTTTCTCAATTTGTAGGTAAGGCAAAAGAGGTACACAGCTCCTTGGGCACAGGCTCCACAACAGCAGGATCAACCAGGTTGGCCATATTGGAGCTCGTGGCTTCAGTATTCGCCTTCAGAGAAGTCCTGTTCATCTCGGGAGAATCATAGACTTTGTCAGAAGAGACCATTATGATTGTCTAGTCTGACCTCCTGCACAATGCAGGCCATGGAGTCTCACCCACCAACTCCTGTAACAAACCCCTAACTTATGTCTGAGCTATTGAAGTCCTGAAATTGTGGTTTAAAGACTTAAAAGTGCAGAGAATCCTCCAGCAAGTGACCCGTTCCCCAAGCTGCAGAGGAGGGTGAAAAACCCCCAGGACCTCTGCCAATCTGTCCTGGAGGAAAATTCCTTCCCAAATGTGGCAATCAGCTAAACTCTGAGCATGTGGGCAAGTCTCACCAGCCAGATAGCCAGGAAAGAATTCTCTGTAGTAACTCAGATCCCACCCTATCTATCATCCCATCACAGGCCATTGGGCATATCTACCGCTAGTAGTTGATCAATTTAATTGTCAAAATTAGGCTATCGCATCATATCGTACCTTCCATAAACTTATCAAGCTTAGTCTTGAAGCCAGATATGTCTTTTGCCCCCACTGCTTCCATTGGAAAGCTGTTCCAGAACTTCACTCCTCTGATGGTTAGAAACCTTAGTCTAATTTCAAGTCTAAAGTTCCCAATGACCAGTTTATATCCATTTGTTCTTGTGTCCACATTGGTACTGAGCTTAAATAATTCTTCTCCCTCCATGGTATTTATCCTTCTGATATATTTATAGTGAGCAATCATATCTCCTCTCAGCCTTCTTTTGGTTAGGTTAAACAAGCCAACCTACTTGAGTTTCCTTTCATTAAACAGGTTTTCCATTCCTCGGATCATCCTAGTAGCCCTCTTCTGTACCTGTTCCAGTTTGAATTCATCTTTCTTAAACATGGGAGACCAGAACTGCATACAATATTCCAGATGAGATCTCACCAGTGCCTTGTATAACGTACTAACACCTCCACATCCCAAGACCTCATTAGCTTTTTTTCATGGCCATATCACATTGGCAGCTCATAGTCATCCTGGGATCAACCAATACTCTGAGGTCCTTCTCCGTTACTTCCAAGCAATGCGTCCCCAGTTTATAACAGAAATTCTTGTTAATCCCTAAATGCATGACCTTGCACTTTTCACTATTAAATTTCATCCTATTACTATTATTTACAAGGTCATCCAGATCTTCCTGTATGATATCCCGGTCTTTCTCTGTATTGGCAGTACCTCCCAGCTTTGTATCATCCGCAAATTTTATTAGCACATTCCTGCTTTTTGTGCCAAAACTGATCCCACAGGAACTCCACTGGTAACCTCCTTCCAGCCTGACAGTTCACCTTTCAGTGTGACCCGCTGTAGTCTCCGTTTTAACCAGTTCCTTATCCACCTTTCAATTTTCATATTGACCCCCATCTTTTCCAATTTAGCTAATAGTTCTCCATGTGGAAATGTATCAAATGCCTTGCTGAAATCTAGGTAAATTTAGATGCAATACGTTCCCTTTGTCTAAAAACTGGTACCTTCTCAAAGAAGGAGATCAGGTTGGTTTGACACGATCTACCTTTTATAAAGCCATGTTGTATTTTGTCCCAATTACCATTGACCTCAATGTCCCTACTTTCTCCTTCAAAAATTTTTCCAAGACCTTGCACACTGCAAATGTCAAACTTAACAGGTCTGTAGTTACCCGGATCGCTTTTTTTACCTTTCTTAAATAGGATCTATATTAGCAATTCTCCAGTTATACGGTACCACCCCTGAGTTTACAGATTGATTAAAAATTTTTGCTAACGGGCTTGCAATTTCATGTGCCACTTTCTTTAATATTCTTGGATGAAGATTATCCGGCCCCTCCCCGATTTAGTCCCATTAAGCTGTTCAAGTTTGGCTTCTACCTCGGATGTGGTAATATCTACCTCCATATCCTCATTCCTATTTGTCGTCCTATCATTATCCCTAAGCTCCTCATTAAAGACTGAGGCAAAGTATTTGTTTAGATATTGGGCCATGCCTAGATTATCCTTAACCTCCACTTCCTCCTCAATGTTAAGCGGTCCCACTTCTTCTTTCTTTGTTTCCTTCTTATTTATATGGCTATAGAACTTTTTACTGTTGCTTTTAATTCCCTTTGCAAGGTCCAACTCTACATGGCTTTTGGCCTTTCTCACTTTATCCCTACATGTTCTGACCATAATAAGGTAGCTTTCCTTGCTAATCCCTCCCATCTTGCACTCCTTGTATGCTTTCAGATTTTTCTTTATCACCTCTCTGAGATGCTTGCTCATCTATCTAGGTCTATAACTCCTGCCTATGAATTTTTTCCGCCTTTCTTGGGATGGAGGCTTCTGATAATTTCTGCAACTTTGACTTGAAGTAATTCCAGCCCTCCTCCGCCTTTAGATCCATAAATTCTTCAGTCCAATCCACTTCCCTAACTAATATCCTTAATTTTTTAAAGTTAGCCCTTTTGAAATCAAAAATCCTAGTCACAGATCTGTTTTTGTTTATCCTTCCATTTAGTTTGAACTGAATTGCTCATGATCACTCGAACCAAAGTTGTCCCCTACAATCATTTCTTCTATGAGGTCCTCACTGCTCACCAAAACCAAATCTAAAATGGCATCCCCTCTTGTCGGTTCAGCAACTACTCGGTGAAGGAATCCATCAGCTATCGTGTCCAGGAAAATCTGAGCCCTATTATTATTATTATTATTACTAGCACTTGTCCTCCAGTTTATATCTGGGAAATTAAAGTCTCCCATGATGACACAATTTCCATGAGTATTTACTACTTTAAAAACATTTTAAAGAGGTCTCTATCCATATCCCGGCCGTCTATAGCACACCTCAAGCTGTATCCCAGGGCAGGCTCTAGTAGCTTTCTTTCCCAATGTGATTTTTTGCCCAGACAGACTCTTATCCATTCCATCACTTATTTCTTTACAGTCTACCTCAGCATTGATATACAATGCTACTCCACCATCTTTGCCTTTTTATTTCTGTCTTTCCTAAACAGTACATACCCTTCAATACCCGTACCCATCATGACTACTATTCCACAATGTTTCTGTTATCCCTATAATATCTGGTTTCACTTCCTGCACCAGTAGCTCTAGTTCCTCCATTTTGTTACCTAGGCTCCTCGCTTTGGTGTACAAACATCTTAATTTTTGCTGTTTGGCTTCGCTCACATTTTTTACCCAATTGGGCACAGACATTCTACCACCAATATTACCTATTAGATTGGTATGTACACTGCCCTTCTGCCTTATATCCATTCTCCTACCCACAGCTGTATCCTTTCTTTCTTTTTCTTCCCTCTCAAAGAGAATAACTGGCGTGGAGATTACCTGGACATCTCCCAACCATCTCCCCCAAATTCCTAGTTTAAAGCTCTCTTAATCAGTTGTGCTATCCTCCATCGTAGAAGTCTCTTTCCCTCCTTACTCAGGTGAAGTCCATCCCGAGAGAACTCCCCCACTTTGCCCACACAATCTTTGTCCAATAGACATTCAGAAATGGGGTTAAACAGGGCACTGATTAGCCCGGCTCTGACAGTACTGGTGGATCTGTAGAGACTCCTGTCATTATCTATAGATTCTGCCATGTCACTGACATCTTCTTCCCCACCAGATGACTACCGACTGTTTTGAAGAGCTGCTATGGAGGATAGCCACTGCTCTTGAGATCCCACTAGAAGAGGTGCAGGACAGTTGGAATCCGTTACTAGACATTCTGCGCACATCGGTACCAAGGGTGGCTCTACTGATCAATGAGGCCATTTTTCAACTGGCGCACACCATGTGGCATACCCCAGCCATATGCATACTGATTCTGAAGGGGCCAGAAAAGATACTAGGTTCCCCCCACCCCCCCAAGAGGTCAGAATTTCTATTTTCATACCAGCCACTTAACTTCTTGGTGATACGGGCTACACTGGAGTAGATCAAACAGCAACACCTATGCTCCACACTGGCAGATAGGGAAGGTAGGAGACTGGGCCTTATGGGTCGAAAGATCTTCTCTGCTAGACTACAGTTCCGGATCTCTAACTACTTGGCACTGATGGCTAAGTATGACTTTAGCTGGATGAAAGAGTTTGCAGAGAGGTTACCCCAACAGGATTGTAATTGCTTCCAGACAATTTTACAGGAAGGCAAGTTAGTCTCCAGGCCCTTACTTCTGGCTGCAGTTGATTCAGTGAACATGTCCTCATGTGTATTAGCAGTGGGAATTTTCATGAGGAGGGAATCCTGGTTACATTCCACAGGTTTCCCTAGAAAGGTGCAGAACACAATCAAAGACCTTCCTGTCAAGTCACACCTCTTGAACAAGAAAACTGATGATCCATTAAAATCACTAAAAACTCTAGAGCAGGGTTCAGCAACCTTTCAGAATTGGGGTGCCAAGTCTTCATTTATTCACTCTAATTTAAGGTTTTGTGTGCCAGTAATACATTTTAGTGTTTTAGAAGGTCTTTCTCTCATAAAACTAAACTACTGTTGTATGTAAAGTAAGTTGTGTTTTTTAAATGTTTAAGAAGTTTAATTTAAAATTAAATTAAATTAAAATGCAGATCTTATCAGATCCTTGCCTTTGCTTTTCCTTGCTGAGTTTTCCAATGTCTGGCACGTATTTTGGATACTTTAAGCTGCATACAGGCTTCTGAGTGATCCGTTGTTAACCAGCTCCAAGAGGGACAGAGGAGAGATTTCATGTGTGAAAATACCTGTTCACACAGGTATGTGGATCCAAATGCTGAAAGCATTGCTAAGCAATTTTCTTCAAATTAAATTTCACTGGCAGGGATGTCCAGCTGGTCAGAATAGAGACCCCATGATCTCTCGGTAGCTTCAAGTGCACTCTGCTGATCTCCAAACTTTGATGCCCACAATTCTGAGCTTTTTAACTGAATGAGCTGCATTTTGAAATCTTCGGCACCCATCCACTGAAATACAGACAAATCCAAGTCTCTTTCAGTGAACTTTTCAGGTTTAATTAGAAAAGAGAGCACTGGGCCAAATAGCTGGAAATCTTGAAATCTGTCAGAAAATTCTGATTACAGTTCTTGCATGTACATTCCAATCTCATCGACACTGACAGTGCAACGTGTCGATAGCTCTCTTATGTGTTGGAAGTAGCGGAAAGTTGAAGTTCGAATATCCCAAGAAAAAACTGCTAGTTTTACAACAAATGCCTTTCAGGTTTTATAAAGATCCAGAATCGTTTGCCCTGCACCCTGGAGACAGGAATTTAATTCATTTAGGTGAGTGGTGATGTCAGTTAGAAACATAAGCTTACACAGCCATTTATCATTGAGTTTGGGGTAGCTTTGTCCTTTTTTGACAAAGACCTTGATTGCATCAAAACAGTTTACAAAGAGCACCAAAACCTTGCCACAACTTAGCCACCGAATGTTGCTGTGAAGTGGAATGTTATAAACACTGTCTGTCTTTTCTAGAAGTGCTTGAAACTGTCTGTGAGTTAAAGCAGATCGAGTAACAAGGAAATTCACAATTCGCACCACTGTCTTCATCACATTATTAAGCTCTGAATTAGAAATTTTAGCATACGGGTTGTCTTGATGGATGATACAGTGAAATTTGATCGTCAGGCAGCCAATTTGATCTTCAAGTAACTTTACAAACTTTACAAACCCTTCTGTTTTCCGACCATGGCAGGAGCACCATCTGTTGTCACAGAAAATATTTTTCCGATGTCAACGCTTTGTTCTTCAAAATGGTTTACAAAAGTTTCCACTATATCTTCTCCCTTTGTTATGCCATGCAGGAGTTTTAGGCCAGAAGGTTCATCTTGCATTTCATCGGAAGCACAATAACTTGCAAACAACTGCCAAATGTGGAACGTCGTTTATATCCACGCTCTCATCAACTGCAATGCTAAACACTGCTGTGTCTTTTAATGCAGTTGTCTGCTTTTCGTTAATGTTTTCTGCCATTTTGTTTGCGTGTGTCTCAACTGTTCTGGCAGAGGCAGGTAGTTTTTATTCTAGACACAATTGCATCTTTATTTGGCAAATCATTGAACAAAACCTCTGGACTGCTGAGAAACTTTTTATATATTCCCCATCTGTAAACAGCTTTCCATTTTTTTTGCAATACACTGTACGATCTTGTAACTTCCTTTCTTTGGCTTGATTTTTACTTACACTTTAAGCATTTAAAAACACTACTTTGCTTCTCATATCCTGCTACTGCCTTTTTGATTGATACAGTCCTGTCTGCTTTGTCAAGAAAGGATGGGACCCCACGTGGCAGGGGGCCTGTAGTAAAACCCCAGGCTGGCAGGAGAGCCCCAAGGCCGGCGTCCAGGACCCGGGCAGTGTGAGTGCCACTCAAAATCATCTCGTGTGCTGCCTTTGGCATGTATGCCATAGGTTGCTGATCCCTGCTCTAAAGCCACCTTACAATTCTTGGGCATTTATACACTGGCACCAAAGAAAAAATTATCGCCTACCACCATGCCAAGGCTATAGATCACCACATTTCTGTTGCTTATGAGCCTCTTCAGAGTGTCCTGCAGTACGCAGAACCAGTCTGCCTGTTCTGGCAACACAGATCTATGCATAACACACTCATTTGTCATGAAAATGGTATTTCTGAGTGTGACTAGAGAGCCATCAACCATTCCGTATACCAACATTCCTACCATCCACCTCATTCGTGGGTTATCTCAAACTCTTTCAACTAGCATGGAGATCTATAACAACAGTCAAGTGGGTCTTGGACATTGTTTGCTTGGAGAGGCTGAAATCAAGTTTTCATGATGATGCCTCCTTCACAGCTCCCCACCACCACCTCCCAGAGATCTCTCTCATGACAGTATTCTTGCCCTAGAGGTGGACTGCCTCCTGCAGAGAGGAGCAGTGGAACCAGTCTCTGCAGCCTTTCAGGACATGGGGTTCTATTCCAACTACTTCCTGGTACCCAAGAAGAAAGAGTGATGGAGACCAATTTTGGATCTCCAACTCCTCAACCTCTGGATTTGCAAGCCAGAATTCCATATGGTTTGCTTGTGGCCATCATTCCCTTGCTATTTAAAGGCATATGGCCTAGATTATGGCTTAGATTTGGAAGACACCTACTTCCCTATCAATGTACATCCCAACCCACTGAAGATTCCTGAGGTTCAAGGTGGGGCCTTGAATTCCAGTTCTCCCATTCGGGCTTAGAACTACTCCATTAGTCTTCACAAAAGTTTTCTCCATGGTAGCAGCTCACCTCTGATGTTAGGGAATCCTTGTCTTCCCTTACCTGGATAACTGACTGCTGGCAGCACAGTCCAAAGAGAAAGCTCAAGCATTGACATCCCAGCTTTTTCTACTCCTCTTCTCTAGGAGTGAGCATCAGTGTCAAAAAATCAACTTTTTCACCCTACTTGATCCCTGGAATTCATAGTCACTTGCATTGACGTGGCCTCCACATGAGTTTATCTGTCGAGATCAATTTCAGAGCCTACTAGACCAAATAGCCCTAGACACCTTCAATCTTTTGGTTTTGGCCAGGGTCTGCTTTTCCCTCCTTGGGCACATGGCAGCGTGCACGTACATCATGCCCTTTGCCTGCCTCCACCTTCACTGTCTATAGCAATGGCTACAAAGGACCTATTCTGTTATACACCAATCCATTAACACTATACTCAGTGTCTCAGTGGAAGTCATCTCCTCACTTTGGTGGTGGCCAGACCCTCTACAAGTCTGCTCCAGGTTGCGCTTTCTCCCATCTTCGCCAAGTGACAATAATGACACGTGTCACTTGCAGCCTGGGGTGCTCACATGGGAGATCACGTGACACAAGGCACCTGGACCACACGAGAGGCCAGGATGCGCATAAATAAAGTATGCCACGTGTTCTTACCAGCTGTCCACTATCGCCACATTCTCATCATACAAGGGCACATACGCAGACTGCCAAATGATACTACTTTCAAAAGCTCTAGCTCCAGGTGCATAGTGCATGCACATAACCTTCAATGGAAAGCAGATTGGGACCACACATCTTGAAGAACCTCCAGTTACAGGTAAGTAACCTCCCCTTCTTCAAATGTTGATTTGTCACCTGTACAGCTCAATGCAATATCCCCAAGTACAACCATCTGTACAACAATCCAAACAACACACACAGTAATCCCAAACACACAGAGCCCTTCATTGGCCACCTGCACAGATCAACACAAAGTCCAACACACACAGTTGTCCACCCATACTCATAGTTTACATAAAATCATAAACGTGAGCAGCGAAACCACTAGTTATCCTATAGAAAGCTGGCTAGTCCATCTTCCTTTTTTTTTTTTTTTTTTTTTTTTTTTTTTAGTAATCTCAGTATTAAATTTCCAAGCTTATTTCTCATTCTAACTGTTGTAAATGTGGAAACTGCTGATTGATATTGCAAGCGTGTTTATGCATTTATTTGACTCTGGATGCCTGAAGTTGAAAGCCCATTCATCCGCTTGGTTTTTAACACTTCTATGTAATGAAAACAGATAAATTATGAAATGTAACAGGTAAACATTAAGAATTGTTTAATAGTAAGGTAGAAAATCTTGATGCTTCTCTCAAAAAGTACAGAAAATCACTGTCTTTGGATTCATGAAGATCACATTTGCAATTGAATGGCACTGTCTTTTGAACTGGGAGTGAGATAGTTTTGATGCCATTATGTTCATCAAAACATAGCTGTGAGGATGAAGATTTAAATTTCCTCTTCCAGGCTCTCCTGCAAGTCTTCACTATCATGTTCTGTTCATATTTCAACACCGCAAGATGTCAAAGATCAATGGTAATTGTGCTATAAAAGCAATTCAACAGTTTATCTTGTTAAGGTTGGAAACCTTTTATGCTATCAACATTGATTTTAGTGTACCATAAAACGAATAAAGAAATAATTGAAACACTTCATTTTGGATATGTTCTTCTAGGCAGATTTAAACTTGCAAGTTTAAACTTATCAGATGCTGCAAGTAAATAGGGAATTTCAAGGAAGAATTAAAGAATTCATGCTGAATGGTTGGTCAAATCTGAGAAAATCCATAGAGGGGAAAATGCATTTCTACTTGAAATCTATTCCTGGAAAAAAAATTCCATGAAGTATTGTACTCAAGTTAAAACCCTGTTAGTCTGGAAGACAATGTGTTGTTCAGAGTTGAGATGAAATTGGGCATTAAGATACTACCAGTATCACATATAATAAACTCCTCTCTTATATAGCATGACAGTGAATATTCTAGCTTCCTTGGGTGAAAGAGTTGTGTCATCATCCTCATACTGCCCTTTCTATCTCGGAGATGGTTAACAGAAAATACTTTCTGCTTGGGGAACCCACCAGCTGTTTTTCCGATCCTCATAGTGTAGATATGAATGCCTTTCTGTAGAACGCTAGCCTGATTCAAAGTTATAGTAGTTTCCTGGGACAATGACTTGAGATACTGGGGTGCATTTAGATGCCATGTTACTCCTGGGGGCATTCTGCACCAAAAAATTAAAAATTCTGCACAGAATATTAAAATTCTGTAAACATTTATTTGTGAAAATAACACTACATAATCACGTCAGTTTCAATCATTTTGGTAATTTTATTTCAAAATACTTGTCAGTAAGTATGTCTGTAACAATACAGACACACAAACAAATTCCCCCAGGAGTAGAGAGTTAAAGAAACCCCTATGACAACCCAGTTCCTGTTTCTCTGCCCCCTTCCCTCCCTCCAGACACTCCCCCCTCAGAGCCCAGCCATGGGGCTCCCCCATCCAATACACCCAAACCCCCTCCATCCCAGAGCCCAGCTGCAGGACCCCCAGCCCAGAGCCCAGGCGTCCCCCCACCCGAAGCCCAGGGATTCAGAGGGAGAAACAGCCTGATGCTTGGAGTTTCCTCTGTGCCGCCCTCTCCTTCCCTCATGGCATGCTGGGAACTGCAGCTGCCAGGAACCCTCTAGTTCCCTCTCCCTCCCCCTAGCAGTGTCTTCTATGTACGAGCTGGGCTCTGCGGGATCTAGTGGCAGTAGCAGCACTGCAGCCGATTACTGGGGGGGGGAATTCTGCGCGCACATTAATTGCAGCAAAATTCTGCATTGCGCAGTGGTGCAGCATTCCCCCAGGAGTATACTGCTCTGCCTGAGAGGACAGCGCCTTCCCCACTACTACCTCCTCAGAAATATCCTGAAGCCCTGCCCCTACACGCTGAGAGTGCTACAACAGCGAGTGAGAGAGTGAGTGTGTCCCTCTCAAATGCATGACTGCTCATTCCCCCGCACCCCAGTCAATGATTTTGTTTCTACTGGCTGCTCCGCACGCCCAAACTGACCTGCCTGCACTGTCAGGGAGGGGCACATGACCACCCTTGTGGCTTCCCCACAGAAAAATGACATCTTATGGGGAAGCAAAGAAATCTGCAGGGGACATGAATTCTGCACATGTGCAGTGATGCAGAATTCCCCCAGGAGTACTGTGTATACCAGTTTGTTCAACTAGCAATTTTCCTGTCTTTCCTGGGAAAATGCCATTTTTAGCTGTGGGGAAAAGGCCTTTAATGGGATTTCTTCCAAAACAGAGAGACTAAATGTGTAGACCTGGGTAACAAAACTTGAGGATCCAGACCTCCTTTCATGTTGGTGATACAGAATAGAAGATAGTTATCTTTGGTTGTACTTTTCATGCTTTCATACAGCATTTTAGGAGAATCACAAAGATCTTCAGTGCAGCTGAGAAGAGCCTGTTTGGTGTAATCTCACTAAGGCAAAAGAGTCGATCATCCTTTCTCTTAGTGTATGCAGTGTAGTTGTAGCCATGTTGGTCCCAGGATATTAAAGAAACAAAGTTGGGTAATCTGGTTTATTGGAAGTTGATTCCATAAAAGATATTAACTCACCCACCTTGCCTCTCTAATCTTTTCCCTTGGGTCTGTCATTCAGTCATCCTATATTCATAAAGGGGGGGAAAGGGAAAAAGCTCCCTGGCAGGGTACTTGGACTCCATTTTTATCAAAATTCAAAAGGCTTTAAGCGTTCACCTCACAATTGGTGGTAATCAGATTTTTTTTAAAAAGAAAGAATACCCACCTTGTCAGGGAAGAGCAGAGGTGATTTGTCACCGGTGTGTGATGATAAACTCTTTATTCTGATTGTGACTTTGTTTGACCCCAACGGTATACTTAACACCTTGGTATGTTTCTTCATGGTGTACCCTGTTTGAATTTTGATTTTGTAGGCAGTCACAAGCCACATAAAGACCTGTCATCACATCCAGCTGACAAACTACCTCCTAGCTTGCCTTTTTTGGTGGTAATCATGTCAAAACATGTGGTATTCTAATACCCTCTTTGGCAGGGTAACAAGCCTTGTGGATTGGAGGAAAGCAGCGATATGATACATCTCAACTTTAGTAAGGCTTTTGATATGGTCTCACATGAACTTCTTCTAAACAAACTAGAGAGATAGAGCCTAGACAACCCTACTATAACAAGGGTGCACAACTGCCTGGAAAGCCGTACATAGAGTAGTTATCTGGTTCACAATTGGGGTGAAAAAGCATATGGAGCAGGGTCCTCCAAGGCTCTGACCTGGTTCTGGTTCTAACCAATATCTTCATAAACTATTTGGATAATTGCATAGAGAGTACACTTATAAAGTTTGCAGACAACACCAAGCTGGGAGAGGTTGTAGGCACTTTGGAGGACCGTATTAGAATTCAAAATGATCTTGATCAATTGGAGAAATGATCTGAATGAAATACGACTAAATTCAATAAGGACAAATGCCAAGAACTACACTTAAGAAGGAGTAGTCTATTGCTCAAATACAAAATGGGAAATGGCTACTTAGGTGGGAGTACTAGGCAATCATTTCCCATTTCCTGTTCATGGAGGATAGGTCTATCAATGGCTACTAGCCAGGATGTGCAGGGATGGTGTCCTTAGTCTCTGTTTGCCAGAAGCTGGGAATGGACAACAGGGAATGGATCACTTGATGATTACCCGTTCTGTTCATTCCCTCTGGAGCACCTGGCATTGGCCACTGTTGGAACCAGGACACTGGGCTAGATGGACCTCTGGTCTGACCCAGTATGGCTGTTCTTGTGTCCTTACTGCAGAAAAGGATCTCGTTTTATAGCGAATCACAAACTAAATGTAATACTGTTGCCAAACGCCCCTTCCCAAACATCATTCTGGGATATATTAGCAGGATTGTTGTAGGCAAGACACGAGAAATAGTTCTTCTCATGCTTGCTCAAGTCCATTTCATGTTAGATGTTCCCACACCATGTGCCCCATTGCCATCCCTTAGTGGTATCCATTGGGCCAGCTCTAGCACCCTTTGGTGCCATGTTATAAGGGGCAAAGCTGGCCCCACACCCTCTCAGTTCCTTCATACCACCTGTGATGGTTGCTGGAACAACTCTTGCTTCGGCAAGGCATTATTCAGTGGTTTTGTCTTTAGCTTAGTTTGTGTCTTAGTTTAGTAATAGGGTAAATATTATTAGCATAGATATTTAGTTCCCCTCTCTTAACATTAGAGGGGGCTCCCTTCGCTTCTGAGCTGGGCCTGCCCCAGTTCCCAGGCTTCCTATGGCAAGTCTGTTCTGGTCAGCGACCTCACGCTTCAGTTATCTGAAGTGTCTGGGAGAGGCTCACGTACGACAGCACTATCAAATCTGTTGAGACCTTAAGCCTTGTATGAAGAAAGACAGGGAAGCTAGACTAAGGGCTATCCTAATAAAAGCTGCACTTTGACTGGTGTCAGAGCTAAGCTGAGTGGATTCAGCACCAAGCACCTTGGCTTTGGTATGAAGTACCCTTCTGGAACTGCACGTTTCTCAGCACCTTTCTCAGTCTCCAGTGCTGAGGAAGAAACATAAGAAGCAGCAGTCTGAAAGATGACGCTCCTTGGTGCTGAGAAAGGACAAATGGGGAGGGCAGCAGAGTGTACCTGCGTTGAGCCACTCCTCCACCCCCTGATTCCCCAGACACACCATCAACTGTGCCCTGTTTGCAGGGGATATTGAGTTTGGTACTGGACCTCCCACCGACACCAGGAAGTGATTGATGTGCCTTCCACCTCACAGGCCTTTGCAGCGTTCAGGGACTTAATAATCACTCCTTGTACTGCTGACCCCAATGGGACAACCTCTGCCTCTGTTGAGGACAACGAGCAGAAGGGGCCATGGGGCTCCAAGCTCTTCCCCAGTACTGGTCCCCTCGGTATCTGCCCGAGGCAAATTGGTCTTTTTGTCATCCATGAGGGAATGAGATCAGACGGAAGGTCCTCTCATGGATCAGTAACTGATTGAAAGATAGGAAACGAAGGGTAGAAATGGTCAGTTTTCAGAATAGAGAGAGGTAAAGAGTGGTGTCCCATAGGGATTGATACTGGCACCAGCACTATTCAACATATTCATAAATAATCTGGAAAAATGGGTAAACAGTGAGGTGGCAACATTTTTAGATAATACAAAACTACTCAAGTCCAAAGCATACTGCAAAGAGTTCCGAAGGGCTCTCACAAAACTGGGTGACTGGGCAACAAAATGGCAGATGAAATTCAATGTTGATAAATGCAAGTAATGCACACTGGAAAACATAATCCGAACTATACATATAAAATGATGGGGTCCAAATTAGCTGTTACCTCTCAAGAAAGAAATCTTGAAGTCATTATGGATGGTTCTTTGAAAACATCTGCTCAATGTGCAGCAGCAGTCAAAAAAGCTAACATTAAGGAATTGTTAAGAAAGGGATAGCTAATAAGACAGAAAATATCATATTGCCGCTATATAAATCCATGGTACGCCTATGTCTTAAATATTGCATGTAGCTGTGGTCACCCTGTGATGGGTGGGACCCCTTGGGAAGCCATCTGATATACAGAGATACTACTGAGTCTACCTGTTCTGCCAGCATGGGCCCGTTTTAACCTGTCTTGCTGAGCTAGGCTCCCCTGCCTTTTCTAGCCAAGCACACAGGCAGGACCATGCCCAGCTGCACAGAGAGACCGAGGTTTGCTCTGAGAAGGCTCAGTTTATGGGGCTTGCCACAGCACCCAGATGTCCACCCACCCCCAACAGAGTACAAACCCATTAAATTCGCCTCTTCCTTCAATGTGGAAGAGGGTATGCACAACTTCTTGCTCCCCCAGTTTGAAATCACATAAACTGGGTTATATCATAAACCAGAAATAAATGTATTAACTATAACGTGTATTTTAAGTAGTTAAGGAAGTAGCAGACAGAACAAGGCAGATTACTAAGAGAATAGAGCACACAATCTAAGCTTAATACACTAAAGAAACTGGTTACATGTAAATTCTTCACGCTAAATGTGGTTCTAATAATCTTCTTCACAGGCCAGATGCCCTTCCAGCCTGGGTCCAGTTCTTCCCTCCAGTTCAGTCTTAATTGTTTCCAGCAGTCATCTTGGGTGGGATAGCAGGGGAGAACTGATGACCTCGATTACCTCACTCCCCCCCTTAAATAGGATTTTCATAAGGCGGGTGTCCTTTGTTTCCTAGTTTGGAACACTCCCTCGCCCCCAGCTTCTTGTGGAAAAGTACAGAATTCATGATGGGTTCCAGTATGAGGTGACATGGTCATATGTTTCTGTAGGGCACCTGTAGCCATTCTTCACAGGCTGACCCACACGTTCACAGGAAGACTAAGCTCCTTTACAGTCCACTGTCTCTTGCTGATGTGCTATCAGCACTGTTGGGCTTTTTCATTGTTGTACCTGAAGTCTTAGCACTAGGTGTGGAGAAAGTAAATAAGGAAGTGTTATTTCTGCCTCATAACACAAGAATTAGGGGGTCACATAATTAAATTAATAGGCAGCAGGTTTAAAACAAACAAAAGGAAGTATTTCTTCACACAAAGCACAGTCAACTTGTGGAACTCCTTGCCAGAGGATGTTGTGAAGGCCAAGACTATAAAAGGGTTCAAAAAAGGACTAGATAAATTCATGAAGGATAGGTTCCTCGATGGCTGGTAGCCTGGATGGGCAGGGATGGTGTCCCTAACCTCTGTTTACCAGAAGCTGTGAATGGGTGACAAGGGATGGATCATTTGATGATTACTTGTTCTGTTCATTCCCTCTGAAGCACCTGGCAATGGGCACTGTTGGAAGACAGGATACTGTGCTAGATAGACCTTTGGTTTGACCCAGTATAGCCATTATTATGTTCTTATACGGATGAGGTCTTCCCCAATCCGGCACCGGTCCCTAGGCACTGTCCGGCAGAAGCAAAGGGTACTGTTCCCCCATAGTCAGCTCGGGAGGACTCTTCTTCAGAGTCAGAGAGAGGCTGGGTGGAGGGCTCCAACACCCACCACTGCTACCCATCCTACGTCCTGCCAGCACTGGCTTGGAGCACAGTGGATGATTCAGGTCCAGTGGCTGTTCTGGAGCCTGTGGGAATTTCCCTGGGTATCGGGGCCATAGTTCTACGGGTACTACTCGGTCAAATCCAAAAGGAAGGCCCCTACACTGCCCCATTTGGCACCAAACCCAGACTGTGGTACTAAGACCAGTACTAACACAGAAGATGTGGGTCCAGGGGACATCATAAGGGCAGAAGAACAGGAGAAAGCCCCCTTCTTCCTCCTCTCCCCCAGGTGAAGCAATCTCGGGGCTGAGTGACTCACTGTCACAAGATGAGTTTAGAGCCCATCAGGAACTTCTAAAGAGGATAATAGCCTCATTGACATTTTGACTGCAGCAGCCTCATCTAAAGTGGCCTACCCATCAATGAGGCTGTTATGGGCCTAGTCAGATCCCTGTGGCAGACCCTATCTTTTCTCCCTCCTGCTTCAGAGGGCAGAGAAAAAATACTATGTGCAGCCATGGGATATGGATACTTATGTTCTCATCCTCCTTCAGGTTCCCTAGTGATGATAGTGGCCAATGAGAGGGACAGGCAAGACTAGGCAAGCACTATCCCCAGTTAGAAGGACTTAAAGAAGCTAGACCTGTTTGGCAGAAAAATTCATTTGACTGGAGGGTTCCAACTTTGTATTTCTAACCAGCAAGTCCTGCTTGGGAGGTACAATTACAACATTTGGGAATCTCTGGAGAAATTTAAAGACTTGCTGCCTCAGGACTCCAGGCAAGAATTTTTTCTGCCCTATTAGAGGAAAGAAACCAACATAGCCAGAGCCTCACTCCAGGCAGCCCTGGCCACAGCTGACATGGCTGCCAGAATGATGGCTTCCACAGAAGTCATGAGGCGATGCTAATGGCTTCAGTCTTCGGGACTCCCACTGGAGGTTTAACAGTCTATCCAAGACCTCCCATTAGAAGATACCTCTTTCCTCAGAGCAAATGGACATGCAAAGTTCCATGGTCTGAAGGACTCCAGGTCTGCTCTCAGATCACTGGGCTTCTATTCTCCAGTTCCTTCGAGGAAGCATTTCAGGCTCCAGCAACTGGCCCACTTCTTGGCACCACCGCAGAGACAGGACCTGCTGAAGAAAAGGAGCAGGGGGTTCAAAATGTTGGCAACCATCCCTGTTCACCTCAGCCTCACTACCGGGTGTCTCGGGTATTAGGGAGGCCCCAAACAGAACTTTTGAAGGTGCGCCCAAGGGTGCTATATCAGTTTCCGCGTCAGATCGTGCCTCCTTTTTGTTTTTTGACCGACTCTCCCACTTCATTCTAGTTTGGACCTTTGTCACCTCAGACCATTGGGTGCTGAGTACGGTGGTGGATGGTTATACCCTTCCGTTTTCTTCCACTCCTCCCTCCCATCCCATTTCAGGGACCCTTCTCATGAGCAACTGCTAGCCCAAGAGGTACAAGTCCTCCTATAGGTGGGAGATCTGAAGGAGTTGCCTCAAAACTGGAGAGGGTAGGGGTTGTACTCCCAATATTTCCTAATTCCGAAGGGCAAGGAGGGTCTTTGACCCAGCCTGGACCTGCACTGCCTCAACAGTTATCTCAAGAAACTGAGGTTCTGCATGGTCTCCATCATTCCCTCCCTAGATTCAGGGAACTGGTATGCTGCCCTCGACCTGAAGGATGCCTGTTTCCACATTTTCATCTTCCAAGGCCACAGAAGGTTCCTTAGGTTTATTAGAAGCCAGACCCATTAGCACTTCACTGTCCTCCCTTTTGATCTGTCTGCAGCCTCTTTGGTTTTTACGAAATGCATGGTGGTGGTGGTGTCCTTCCTCAGAAGTGAGGTGTCCAAGTCTACCCATATCTCAACAGCTGGCTGATCATGGGCTTCTCAGAGGCTCAAGTAAAGAACAGAATCAGCCTGCTCCAAACGACCTATCGAACACTGGGCCTGTTGATAAATGATCAAAAGTCTACTCTTGTTCCAATACAGATAATAGAGTTTCTTTGGGCAATCCTAGACTCAACCCAGGCCAGAGCCTATATTCCAGAGGCTTGATTCCAGACAATGTCACATCTTTTGGGGCACATGGCTGCATGTACTTACTTGGTATGACATGCAAAGCTGCACCTCAGACCCCTGCAGATGTGTTTGGCTTCGGTGTACTCACCAAAGAGACACCACTTAGACTTGGTGCTTACAGTTCCCTCTCTGGTACTCGCCTCTCTCAACGGGTGGAAGGACCCCTGGTCGATTAGTGCAGGCATTTCCTTTATCACCCCCGCCCCGCAGCCTTTAGTATCCCTAGTTTCTGATTTAGGTTGGGGAGCTCACCTCGAACACCTCTGGACACAGGGTCTGGGATCCCAGGAAGAGTTCTCCCTACACATGCACGTCCGAGCTCAGAGCAGTCTGCTAAGTTTGCCAAGTGTTCCTTCCCCAGATCACAGGCAAAGTAGTATGAGTTATTAGAGACAACATGGTATCAACAAATAGGGAGGAGCACACTCCTCTACCCTGTGCTGGAAGGATGTCCATCTGTGGGACTTTTTTGTGAAGCACTCTGTTCACCTCGAGGCTACCCATCTTCCGGGAGCCCTGGACTCTCCGGCAGATAATCTCAGCACATCTTTCTCCTCTCACCATGAGTGGTCCCTTCACTCAGAGGTCACCGGATTCTTCTTCCAGAGGTGAGGATCTCCCTCGGTAAACTTGTTCGCAGCCAGGCAGAACAGGAAATGCCAACGGTTTTGCTTGCTGCTCTGTCACAACCTGGGCTCCCTTTCAGGTGCCTTCCTGTTTCCATAGACAGAGCTCCTATTCTATGCATTTCCTCCAGTTCCTCTGATGCACAAGGTCCTTCCGAAAGTCAAGTGGGGCAAGGGGAGTATTAATTTTTATAAGTACAGCATGACCATGCCAACACTGGTTCGGCATGCTACTAGACTCGTCAGAAGCACCCCCACTGCCCATCTCCTTCTGCCCAGACCTGATCTCACAAGATCACAGCTGTTTACTCCACACAAACCTTCACCTGATCACATGGAAGCAGCATGGTTGAACTCAGAGAAGCAAGCCTCTTCAGAGCAAGTACTCCAGGTGTTGCTAGATAGTAGGAAGCCTTCTACTATGGCTACTTATCTGGCTAAGTGGAAATGTTTTTCAGTTTGGTCTTCCCTCCAATCTGTGCTGGAATACCTGCTCCATATGAAATAAGTAGACCTGGCTTCACATCTATCAAGGTACACCTAGCAGCGATCTCAGCCTTCCACCCCCCAGTGAGCAGCAGGTCAGTCTTCTTGCACAAGATTTCCATCCACTTTCTAAAAGGGCTAGGAAGACTTTACCCTCAAATTCACAAGCTGATTCCACCATTCGACTTAAACCTGTTGAGACTTGTGGGCTCTGCCTTTGAGCCGCTGGCATCGTGCCCTCTGCTGTTTCTCTTGTGGAAAGTCGCCTTCCTGGTTGCGATTACCTTGGCCACAAGGGTCTCAGAAATCAGGGCCTTCACATCAGAACCACCATACCTCATGTTTTTTAAGGACAAGTTTCAACTGCTTCCCATCCAGCCTTCCTTCCAAAGGTGATCTCGCACTTCCCTGGTAACCAGGCCCTTTTCCTACCAGTTTTCTTCCTGAAACAGTACAAGAATTCAGAAGAAGGCAGCTTCACTTGTTGGATGTTAGATGTGCACTAACTTTCTATATCGAGAGAACCAAGCTTCTTTTATAGATCTACACAACTCTTCATAGTAATCACAGAAAGGGTAAAAGGCCTGCCAGTCTCAGCCCAGAGAATCTCATCCTAGATAACCTCCTGTTTGCAGACATACTACAAGCAGGCGGGCATCCCCCCTCCTGCTATCATGACGGCTCATTCAATGACCGTTCAGGCCTCGTCAGCAATGTTTCTGGCCCAGGTCCTGACCCAAGACATCTCCAGGGCTGCAATATGTTTATCAATGCATACCGTCTCCTCCCATTATGCCATCGCCCAGCAGGCTCATGATCATGCCAGGTTTGGGAGAGCAGTGTTGCAATCTGCATGTCTATGAACTCTAAGCTCACCTCCTTTGGGCTTGTGGGTCACCTACCGTGTAGTGGATATGCAAGCACTCCAAGAAGAAAAAGTGGTTCCTGACCCTTCTGTAACTGTGTTCTTTGAAATGATGTTGCTCATGTCCATTCCATGACCTACCCTGCTGTCAGAGTTAGCCGGCAAGAAGGAACTGAGGAGGTTGCAGAGCCAGCAGTGCCCCTTATAACAGTGCATAAGTGCAGAGCACCAGAGGGTGCTAGAGCCTGCCTGACGGATACCACCAAGAGAAAAATCTCCAGCAACAGTGCATGCAGCACTTGCACATCTAATGTGGAATGGACATGAGCAACACATCTCGAAGAACAACAGTTACAGTAATTGTGAAATCTCCTTCATTGGAGGTTTTTAAGAACAGGTTAGACAAACGCATGTCAGGGATGGTCTAGATAATAATTAGACTGCCTCAGTGCAGGAGGATGGATTAGATGACCTTTCAATGTTGCTGTTGAGTCCGACATTTCTATTATTCTAGTCCAGGAACAATCTCCAATTAGCCTTATGTGTAGTAGGACCCACTATGTTCTGTGATTCCAAGATAGAGGAATTTCGCACACAGTTCAACCCCGCCACAAAACTGAGCTCCAGAATACAAGCTTTCATGTAAAACAAACAAAACCAAACCTCTTTTATGATTTCAGAGTAAGCTTTAAAAACATGAGCTGATTCTAAAGAGATGTCTTCCAGAGTCTGCAGACGGCCTGAAACAATAGCTCTAAAAGTTATTAGAACTGCTAAAGTCATCCAGCAGAATATTCAGCTAATATGCTTATCCCAAGTCTCACCACCTGCTGTTCCCTCCTGGCTGCCAAAAGCTTCAGCTGTAAAAACTTCCAATTTGTTCTCCCTCCCCTCCCCCCGCCAATAACTTTTATACTATAAATACAAAACACTGTATATAGCACAATGCCAGTATAAAATTCTCTTGAATATTGGTACTGTAGGGCAGAATAAAACAAACTGAACTAAATTTAAAAAAAATACAAGTAATACTGGTTGCATTAGTCAGGTTATTGAATTAAATATCAACATATCTTCTTTGTTAATTAAATAGTATTTCCTATAGGAAATTACACAGTAAACCTGTGTTCCATAATTTGCACTAGCCACCCAGACTTCCAGGTGAAGTTTTAAGGTGTTGGTTTTAATGTGTGAAACCCTAAATAGTCCTAAAGTGACTCTAGCTAACAATCTCCTGGCTTAAATGAGAGGCTGCTGTATGTAGGATGTATTCTGTGAGGAGATTTTCTGCTCGGGAATGCATTTCTTTTCTCCCTTTTTTCTTCCAAAGCCTGTCTTTGTTAAATAGATAGAATGCATTTGTGTATAGATTTCAGAAACTAGTATAGTCACGTCACTGGACGGTGGCAGAATTGCCTTGCCACATTGACATTTAAAGGCCATGCACTTGAAATATGGGGTGGCATCTGACTTGTATTTGCCATGGATACCAGGCACTTCTCCAGTATGCATAATGTTGTGTTAGAACTGCAAGGTATCATCTGCAGATTTAGACTTCTGTAGAAATTTTGTCTGGCCTTATCTACACTATTAAATTCAACTGTTACTAGCACTGATTGTCAGCCGTCAGTTTAATTGAACCAATATTGAAAACTCTTTAATTCAAATTGTAGGCAAGGCCAAACTGTGTTCAGTACTGTTTCAGCAACTCACTCAGATAATACTTTTTAATTACAGTTTTGGAAATTATGTCTCAAACAGTATGTCCCCCTCTTTGCTCTTACAGTGTAAGAGTTTCAACTACAGATCCAGCTAAACTGATTGCCGATCGTCATTGTCAATAACAATTCTTTTTCCTAGAATAGACAAGGCCATAACACTTAAGATTGCACCTGGAGTGGAGCAATGAGAATGAATATATTTTTAATTATGTCATAAGACAGTGAATTGTGTGATATTAATTCATGCAGAATATGTCAACATCATGCTCTAAATTCAACTAGTTTCAGAGTAGCAACCGTGTTAGTCTGTATTCACAAAAAGAAAAGGAGTACTTGTGGCACTTTAGAGACTAACAAATTTATTTGAGCATAAGCTTTCGTGAGCTACAGCTCACTTCATCGGATGCATTCAGTGGAAAATACAGTGGGGAGATTTACATACACAGAGAACATGAAATAATGGGTGTTACCATACACACTGTAATGAGAGTGGTCACTTAAGATGAGCTATTACCAGCAGGAGAGCAGGGCGGGGAAGAAAACCTTTTGTAGTGATGATCAAGGTAGGCCATTTCCAGCAGTTGACAAGAATGACTGAAGAACAGTGGAGGGTTGTGGGGAGGGGAAATAAACATGGGGAAATAGTTTTACTTTGTGTAATGACCCATCCACTCCCAGTCTCTATTCAAGCCTAAATTAATTGTTCCAGTTTGCAAATTAATTCCAATTCAGCAGTCTCTCGTTGGAGTCCGTTTTTAAAGTTTTTTTGTTGGAGAATAGCCACTCTCAGGTCTTTAATCGAGTGACCAGAGAGATTGAAGACTTGTCCGACTGGTTTTTAAATGTTATAATTCTTGATGTCTGATTTGTGTCCATTTATTCTTTTACGTAGAGACTGTCCAGTTTGACCAATGTACATGGCAGAGGGGCATTGCTGGCACATGATGGCATATATCACATTGGTAGATGCGCAGGTGAACGAGCCTCTGATCGTGTGGCTGATGTGATTAGGCCCTATGATGGTGTCCCCTGAATAGATATGTGGACAGAGTTGGCAATGGGCTTTGTTGCCAGGAAAGGTTCCTAGGTTAGTGGTTCTGGTGTGTGGTTGCTGGTGAGTATTTGCTTCAGGTTGGGGGGCTGTCTGTAAGCAAGGACTGGCCTGTCTCCCAAGATCTGTGAGAGTGATGGGTCGTCCTTCAGGATAGGTTGTAGATCCTTGATGATGCGTTGGAGAGGTTTTAGTTGGGGGCTGAAGGTGATGGCTAGTGGTGTTCTGTTATTTTCTTTGTTGGGCCTGTCCTGTAGTAGGTGACTTCTGGGTACTCTTCTGGCTCTGTCAATCTGTTTCTTCACTTCAGCAGGTGGGTATTGTAGTTGTAAGAATGCTTGATAGAGATCTTGTAGGTGTTTGTCTCTGTCTGAGGGGTTGGAGCAAATGCGTAGAGCTTGGCTGTAGACAATGGATCGTATAGTGTGATCTGGGTGAAAGCTGGAGGCATGTAGGTAGGAATAGCAGTCAGTAGGTTTCCGATATAGGGTGGTGTTTGTGACCTTCGCTTATTAGCACCGTAGTGTCCAGGAAGTGGATCTCTTGTGTGGACTGGTCCAGGCTGAAGTTGATGGTGGGATGGAAATTGTTGAAATCCTGGTGGAATTTCTCAAGGGCTTCTTTTCCATGGGTCCAGATGATGATGATGTCATCAATGTAGCGTAAGTAGAGTAGGGGCATTAGGGGACGAGAGCTGAGGAAGCATTGTTCTAAGTCAGCCATAAAAATGTTGGCATACTGTGGGGCCATGCAGATACCCATCGCAGTGCCGCTGATTTGAAGGTATACATTGTCCCCAAATGTGAAATAGTTATGGGTGAGGACAAAGTCACAAAGTTCAGCCACCAGGTTAGCCGTGACATTATTGGGGATACTGTTCCTGACGGCTTGTAGTCCATCTTTGTATGGAATGTTGGTGTAGAAGGCTTCTACATCCATAGTGGCCAGGATGGTGTTTTTAGGAAGATCACCAATGGATTGTAGTTTCCTCAGGAAGTCAGTGGTGTCTCGAAGATAGCTGGGAGTGCTGGTAGCGTAGGCCCTGAGGAGGGAATCTACATAGCCAGACAATCCTGCTGTCAGGGTGCCAATGCCTGAGATGATGGGGCGTCCAGGATTTCCAGGTTTATGTTTTGGGTAGCAGATAGAAAACCCCAGGTTGGGATTCCAGGAGTGTGTCTGTGCGGATTTGTTCTTGTGCTTTTTCAGGGAGTTTCTTAAGCAAATTCTGTAGTTTCAACTAGGAATCAATTAATATAACACAATTCCCACAGCAAAATGTTATGTTTATTATTAAATGTTCCATTTTGATATATTCATTTAGATGCAGAATTCTTAGATTCTTTGATTTTTGGCCTTTTTTATTTTATTTCTCACATGGCCATTCAACAAGAATGTTTGTTTGTTTTACATAAAGCTTCTTTTTCAGCTTTTAGGTACTTCTGTTTTCTGCTACTGAGCTCCATTCAAGTTTACACAAGTGCTGACAGTGCTGTATCTGGTCTGTTGATAGAGGAATTCAGTCTCTGGATTTGTCAGTCTGGCAGCTTTTCACAAGTATAATGTTCACATAAAATAAATAATAAAACTGTTCGTTGTTGTGTTCTTTTGTTTTGTTTTTGAAATTTTCCTGAATTATTTAGCAGAGCAAAATCAAAATTTTGGCATGTGGCAGCTCTGTTTTGGTTTTTGACCAAAGAAGGAAGAGAGTGGTTATATATTGTATATATTCATTGAAATAGAGATGAGATTGTTCAATTACTGTATTGATATTCTGTATATTGTATTTAGGAAGTTTTATATATTATTCTAGTGCTACAGTAGAATGTTGATTTACATACAGTATCAGTATAACATTAGTTACTGCACAGTAGTATTACATCTGCAAGGCTAAATGGAAAAGTCACTGTGCCCTAATTAGTAGCTTACAAGTTAATTTAACATTCAAATCTTTTGTTATTGAAAGAAAGAATATTAACCAGGGCCCTCAGGTTAATATGCTGCCTTTTGAAAAGAGTCAGAAGATCTTTAAATATGATTTGGATAACCACAAGAGACAGCCAAAGTGGCCACTGGGTTTTATCTTTCATTTAAAGAATAACACCCCCATCCTCCATTGTCAGCTTTGATCCCAAATATGATGTGGGAATTGAACTCAAAGCCTTCTGATCTCTACCAACTAAATCATACTAATAAATACATGTTAGACTAGAAATTTTAACTTTGTAATTGATCACACTTTGTTCCTTTTAAAACAATCTATATTTGCTCATCTTTAAATAAAATTTTTAATTGTTTTTCTTTTAAGACTGTGAGCCAGAAGAGCTGACTGACTGGTCAATGGATGAAAAATGTTCCTTTTGTAACTTACACAAGGAAACAGTCAGTGTAAGTATGAATGTGATATAAATTGTTGAAACTTATTTTTTTGAAATATTGGGTCTAAAAATAGAGCTTGGAGGATGAAATTTCCCATATGGATTCACACGGTTTGTTTTGGCGGGTGTAAGGGAGGAATGTTAAGTTGGCAGAAATCTTTTTTATTTATGCTATTCATTCATGTCCTGGGTTCTGAAAACAAGCTATAATTGTTATTGAGATCTGTTGCCATCTTACATTTTCTAGGATCGTACCCAAATTATTGGTTCTTCACAGTCAACACCACCAGAGGAACTATCATCTCAGGGCCAGTCCAACACTGATAAGATTGAATGCCAAGCAGAAAATTACCTAAATGCACTCTTTCGAAAGAAAGGTAATAGATGCATGTCTTTCACATTAAATTATGCAGTAAAAGTTTTGAATAATCACATGATTTAGGGATAATTTTTCAATCCCAGATTGCTTTTATTACTCCAGTTTTGAGGTCTGAGTGTTTTATTTTATTTGTCTTTCCTTCCTTCTTTTTCTTTCTCTCTCTCCCCCTCCTTCTTTTCGGACCAGTGGATGCACTGGTGCTTACCTCTCCACTCCTGCTGTTACTATCCTCCAGTTTCATTTTGTTCCTGAATTCTGCCTTCCCCTATGATGCATTCTTCCCCCTTTGGTCTCTGGATTCCTGAAGCATTTAAACATTTTCTGTTCTTAAGCTGCTTTTTCTATTTTTACAAAAAATGCTTTTTTAAAGGGGGGAATTGGATATCTCAAGGGTTTAGTAACAAGATATAGTTCTTCTTATCTCATAGTTGCTACTCTAAATCCATCCAAGTTAGTGATTAAAACCTGTTATTTGATAGCATTCAGTAACTCCACATTTTCACTTCCATGACTGCTGTCACTGATTTTGATCCTGGTAATTTCATGGGGTATGTAGTGTGGATGACAAGTCAGTTTGGCTCTTGATGCTAACTTGGGAATAAACTAGTCACCTGCTAGAAGGGCTACACAACTCATTTTCTCCCTTGAATTTGGTGATAAATATTTGCAAGAGTTCAGTTCCTGCCTGGTAGTTTTGACTCCCACTTAATACTCTTCTGAGATCTACTAGACTAATTGGACAACCAGTCATAAGTGTGCTCTGCTCTCTACAACACGCACATATGAGCTACATTCTTTGTATCTGTTCTGCCTATTGTGTTTCAAACAGAGCAGCGACTAATCCAGGTGCTAGAAAAAGATCTTCTTCCTTCACCTGTTTCTTCATGTGTCAGTGGAAGTAGGAGTGGCACTTCGCTCTCTTCTAAGCAACTAGAAAGAGATGGAAGAGAATGGTGTTTCACTCTTTCCAAAGGAAAATAAAAAAGGAAGAGTGGCTGTCTTTTCTTTCTTTACCTGGCTACAGGATGGAGAAAATATGGAGTAGCTCCTTGAAATCAAGGAGGCTGGATCCTTTGTCTGCATTGATGGGACTTTTTGATCTGTGTATTCAGCATAGGCCTGCTTTAAAGACTTTGACATTTGAGAAACTAGGGGATTTCAATCCTGCTTTTTTTCTTGGCTTCATTTGAGTCCAGGTCAGTCTTATCTCACTTTTGAGTGAATAGAAAGCTCAGCTGTGGTATCACCTCAGTGCACCTGAGAATCATCTGTTGCAGATTAATCAGGGCTCTGCTCCATGGCCTGTCCTGGGGGGTTCCTCCTGCTGCTTCTAAGTTAAGCTTGGGATATGGTCTCTGCCTTCAGGTTCCACTTGTTCTACTTCTTCTTGGTGGTGGTATCTGGAAAAGTTTCTCCCCATAGAGCTCCTCTATACCTTATAGCCAATTGTAGGACAAACCCACCCACCTTCTTCTGATGTCTCTATAGAGGAACTTTCAGTGTGTGAGAGAGACCTTGAGGAGATCTGAATTTTCTTTAGCACCGGAGACGTGTACATCAAGCTCCCAAGACTTCCCTGAAAAGTGCAATATTTTAGTCTTACCTACCTCTTTTGGTCTCCTATGAATCAGTGATGCTGTGTCAGAAAAATCATTCTTCCTATTCAGAGGAGACATAATAAACAGGACTGGAGGGGTTTTTGGTTTGTTTTTATTATTATTATTATTATTATTATTATTATTATTTTATTATTTTATTACTTTTACCCCTCCAGTGAGTGTCCATGGATCTTCCAGTAAATGGTAGGTCAGATATCTGCTGTTTATGGATACTGCTTTAGTTGAAGTTCTGGTAAGTTGCTTGATACTTTGAAAGTGAACAGAAAGAGAATTGCTGTATGAGCAAAGAACTTCTAAAGGAAGTTTAAGAGGTTCGGAAATATCCTGTGTCTGTCCCATCAACATGCAGGAAATCTAACTCCCTCTACTGGCTTCCTGGTAAAAGGGTATACATTTTTTTTCCCTATCACTATGCTGTTCTTTGATATTTTTTGGTATTTTCATAGTGTTCTTGATCAAACCCTTTGACTTTGGGGGAAAAGAATCCAAATATTTAGCAGGTAGGTAGGTCTGCTATTACAAGGAAGGATAATCTTATGGTTCAGAAATTGGACTAAACCTACCACAGACTTCACATATGACCAGTTTAGTTGGAGCCTCTGGGAGTTACTGTAATGCAAATAGTGAGCACCAAATTTATCAGGCTCATTCCATGTGGCCTCTTATGTTGAGAGCAAAGAGAATTTTTTTTTAAGACATCATGAAGGTACTTCAGTAGATCTTGAGGCATCCTACAATGTCACAAATTCATCTGCTAAATATGTGCTTGTGGCATTGGTTTATCTACAGGCATTCATGGTTGAAAAATTCTGTTTTGTGTATAGAAGCTCAGTCTAATATTGATTTAGGCAGTTACAGAAATTTAGTAGGACATTTCAGAAAAGCCAGAGATGATATAGTATCTGTTTTCTACTAAGCAACAGATCTGAAAGTTAGCCAGATTCTGCCCATTTCTTCCTTCTCTTTCCCTTATGGGGTCTCTTTGAACTAATTTTTATAAGATTGGTTTTCATTATTCAATGGTGGGTCCCAGAGGCTATGGAACAAAAATGCTTTTTCAGTTAGATGACATACCAAAAGCCACCCAGTCCCTTCCCAGTCTTAGAAAAGCTGCTATGGGGAGGAGGTGAATGGTTAGGAAAAAGAAATACGAAAAAAATCTAATGTGTTTTTAAAAATCCTTTTCCTCTCATCTTGACCTGCAAATAGTAAAATGCATTTTCAGACTAGCATAGTTATTTCATGATATTACTACAGGGCAGAGTTAATATCTTTGGATATTTTTAACTTAACTCTGAATTTTCTAGGTTTTGATTAGTTTTGGAACAATTACAACATCCAAGTATGTTCATTTTATTAAAATATTGAGATGTACTCTCAAACATAACTCCATCTTAATGCAGTTTTTGTCTAGAAATACACGAAATGGTTAGGCCCAAATTTTCAAACTAAGTACAAGTATATAACATCTCAATTCCTATTTAGTTTTCTAAATAAGAATGGCCTGATTTTCAGAAGTACGGAGCCCCAGCGGCTCCCATTGAAATCCATAGGACTTGAAGGGGTCTTGCTCTGCACCTTACAGAATCAGACCTCTATGCAAGAGAAGATGGAAAGCCGGAGGCAGTTGCAGTGGAGGTTAAGAAGTGGAGTCACAAGCAGAGCAGGGAGCAGTACTGTCAGGGTGATTTGAGTCCTTCCAAGCAGCCATAAGCTAAGACAGGCACCATCCATTGCAGTTCTCTTTTACAACAAAATGATCTTTCCTGCAAGCTATTCAAGTCTATCTGTGCTTCCAAACCCTAATTCCTTAGCTGCCAAAACTCTCCATATCCTGACCTCCCCGGGCTTGATTTCCGCAGTGAATTTTGTTGTGTTTGGACCCCCTCCGATACTGTGTGTACTTTTGGTCATCCCAAGAAAGATTAATTCAAACTGGAATAGGTGTAGAGAGGGCTATGAGGATGATCATGGAATAGAGACACCTATCTTATGAGATAAGACTAAAAGTGCTCAGCATGTTTAGCCTGAGTGACTAAAGGCTGAGAGAGGGGATATGAGTGCTCTCTCTAAATACATTGGGAATAAAAACGAGGGAGAGAGAAAAGCTATTTTAGCTAAAGGATAACCATTGGCACAAGGACAAATGGGTATAAATTGGTCACGAATACATGTACGCTGAAAATTAGAGGGTTGCTAACCATCAGAGGTGTGAGGTTCTGGAACAGCATTCCAATGGGAATAGTGGGGGCAAACAACCTAACTAGGTTTCAGGTGGAGCTTGATAAGTTTAAGAATGGGGTCATGTGATGGGGTTGCCTGTGATAGCAGAGGACTGGATTTGATAAACCAGGAGGTGCCTGTCAGTTCTACGTTCCTCATCCCTACTCTTCTCTTGCCTTGTCAGACTCAGAGGTATTCCTGTCTTAGCAAAATGTAATTGTGCTGCCTCTAAAGTTCTTTCAGCTCCTGCTGGCCTGTGTGAGTGGAGTCTGATCTTGCAAAAGTTAGTGCACTAACCCCAAAACAACTAGGTTTGCTATTAGATAGTCCTGTGATTATTCAAATAATTAAGACACTTTAAGGGTGAAAGTGATTTGTATTATGTTAACTACGGTCTTCTAATTCCAAAATAAATGTATTCAAAGGTCAATTTATACAATTGTTGCAAACATATCCTTTAGCTAAATAGCTCTTCTTCTTCCTCCCTTGTTTTTACTTGTGTTACTTGCAGGATTTTTGGAGGTTTCTGTTGCGTTTGATCCAGTAGCAACTGTTCACTTTCTTATATTAATCATTTTTGAACTCTCCTTATATCTTTCAAAATCTAGTATTAAAATTGATGAATTGAGCCAAAGTAGAGCTGAAAACAAAATGAGAAATCCACAAGTTTTGGTTAAAATCCCAGGTGAAACTCCAAAAGTCTGGGGAGAATGCTCAACAAATGTTTGTAAAAATCCCTGTTGATTTCTATTATCCTTTGTCATAATGTTCCTGTCTGGAGCCCCCTTTACCGCCGAGCCAGGCCTTTGCATTCACCCAGCCTTAGGTCTGCAACATCTGGGCACTCTAGCGCACTAGTCCAAGTATAGATATGTGCTAGTCCAGTTAGAAGATGCTCAGCCCTCCAGCTGAGCCCTGGTGGACAGTCCACCCGTTCTGGGGTTGCCAATGAGCATAAAAAGAAAGGAACACACGTGAATTGTCCCATGGGTGTGGTAAAGTTCTGTTCTTCTACGAGTAGTGTTCCTACGGTTGCTTCACTTCAAGTTTGTGTGTACCTTTGATTGGAAATGTTCAGTGGAAGTGCTTATTTAACCTGCCATCCTTTTCCTTGTTACGGTGGCTATATAGAGCTGTGTGGGCAAAACATCTTAAGTTACTTCTCAACTTCCCTTTGGCCTGAGATGGAGTGCCTAGTATGACTGTTTCAAACGGAGTTCATAACTCAACCTTTTCTGACAATTTAGTTTAGTTTACTTATTTCTTATTGTTGTAGCATAGTTTTATAGTTTGATATTATCTTAACTTGTTTTCTTCTTCTTAACATCCTTTTTTCCCCTCCTCCAGCCTTCCCTTGAAGGCCGATCTTCAGGAATAATCTTTGCAGAGTTATGCTGGGATTCAAATGCTGCTTCACCCGCCAGGAATCGATTTCCAGTTAGTGACAGACATTTCTGGTGCCTCCACTATCTGGTAGACAACCATGTACCATTAAAGTGTAAAATCTGCTTATCTATTAAAAGCAGATCTCAAAAAAACAGGGAAATTAAATTTAGACTTCTTACAATGTAGCAATCCCTGCAACCAGCCATGTATATAGGTCTGGGTAACCCCTCTGTACATCAGCCTCTGAGTGAACACAGAGCCCCATCGACCTCAGTACTCCATTCACCGAGTTTTGTGGGATAAGAGTACAAAGGGTATCGATAAGGCACCCAAAAAGAGGACTTTTAGATTTTCTCTCAGACAACCTCTGTCAAAGAAGATGTGATCATTGCCAAAATTTGACCATTCCAGAAAATCTGATTCCAGATGGGATACATCTGAGACTCCAGCCTGCTCTGATACCGGCAGCTTGTTGAAGACTTCTGGTTCATCCAAGAGCCATGGAAATTGTTTTCTGCACTGAAGCTCGACCGTTGCAGTAGGGACTCTTAAGCACATTGCACCAAGAAGAGTGCTTAGAGTCTCTTTTGCCACAAGCTGGGAATGAGCGACAGGGGATGGATTACTTGATGATTACCTGTTCTGTTCATTCCCTCTGAAGCACCTGGCTTTGGCCACTGTCGGAAGACAGGATACTGGGCTAGATGAACCTTTGGTCTGACCTAGTATGGCAGTTATGTAGGAAGCTTATGCTGTCTTCAGACCCCTTGGTACCTAAACAGGTGTCTCAGATCACTACACAGTGCCTTTGAAGTCATCAACATCGGTACCAACAAAATCCACTTAACAAGTACTGTTGCAGCAAACAACATCCTTGGTACTGACCCCAGCCAGTTCAGAGCCTCGTTCACTCACAGTGCAGATGCACTAAGTTTCACGGAAATTTAGGTGCTCCAGAAACTGGATTTGGATGAGTCAGAATCTCCTTTTGTTAATGGGTATGAAACGTTTGTCAGATCTTCTGAGTCACCAAAGCCTTATCTTTCATCGGTACCTTCTAGTTCTCTGGTACCTATTACCACAGGGCAGACAGCCATCTTTACCCTTTTTAGCTGCCCCTCGTCTGGAATACGTCGAGGACGATTCCTTGGATTCTTAAATATCTGTACAGGAGTCACCCACTTACAAAGAGATATCTCCCATTCACTCAGAAAAATACCAAAGGACAAGTAATCTCTTATTCCTTTTCATTAGTTTGACCAGCACTGGATGCCTTATTCTCTACCTTGTTGTCCCCCTCAGTGGCCATACTGGGACCTGAGAGCTGCCTATTGTCAGCAGTTCTCAAGGGCTCTTAGCTACTCCTGTGGGGATCATTGAGGAGAACGCTTCCCTGCTCCATCACTTCCTGAACAGCCCCAGCTGCAAGAGGAGTTTCTTGAGGGGCAAGAGGCTAGAGCAGATAAGGAGATAACACCTCAAACTACTATTTTATCATCTTCACTGGATGTGAGGCTATACTTTCACTGACTACTTAAAGCAATTTCAAGAGGTGATGAAACATACTGCTGCCATACCTTAGATCCCTTTAGAGGAGGTCCAATAGTTGCAGCAAAAAGTCTTGTCATTTTACACACAACCACCTCTGTTGAAGTGGCTCTCCTAGTGAATGAGGCCTTACTGGAACCTGTCAAGACAATCTGGCAGATGCCACCTATGGTATCACTGATGCATAAATGAACTGACAAAAAGTATTACGTTCTAGACAGAAATCGTGAATATTTAATTTCCCACCCTCCACCAAATTCCTTAGTTAGTAGAAGCTGTCAGTGAGCATGGCAGCCAACACTATACAAAATCTACACCTTATAATAAGGACCACTAGTTCATTGTTCTCATAGATTCATAGATATTAAGGTCAGAAGGGACCATTATAATCATCTAGTCTGATGTCCTGCACAATACAGGCCACAGAATCTCACCCACCCACTCCTGCGATAATTCTCTTACCTATATCTGAGCTATTGAAGTCCTCAATTCATGGTTTAAAGACTTCAAGATGCAGAGAATCCTCCAGCAAGTGACCTGTGCCCCATGCTACAGAGGAAGGCAAAAAACCTCCAAGGCTTCTTCCAATCTGCCCTGGAGGAGAATTCCTTCTCTACCCCAAATATGGTGATTAGCTGAACCCTGAGCATATGGGCAAGATTCACCACCCAGGAAAGATCATAGGAGCTATTATTCTGTGACCCTGAAGTTTGGGATCTCATATCAAGTTCTGGTGGCGAAATATAACCACACTAAGTACAGTAAATTCCAACACCTCTATTGAACACCTTATGGGACATCATAACAGATGCAGGCCTCTCTAGGTACAGCCAACGCTGCAGCTCGTTCCAGCTCTACTGCTGTTGTCATGTGTCCAATATCTTGGTTGAAGCTGTCAGGTTTTCCTATGGAAGTCCAAAAAGAAGACCTCCCTTTCGATGGACTTAATTTTTTTTTCTGAATCTAGTGATGTACACTTGCACAGGAATTGAGATAAAAACTCAGGTCTCTTAATATTTATACATCTGCAAACAAGAAGATATTTAGTAGATCACAAATGGTACAGAGATTCCACACAGCCCAATTTTCCAGCTATCATATATCTACTGAACCAGTCAAAAAGAGGCCAAGGTATCAAAAAAAAAATAGAGACCTGCTACCACAACCATCCAGCCATCCTCATTGTTCAAATGGCAATTCTGAGGGTTTGGTTGATGTTCGAGAACAACACTACCTCAGGAACCTTCAGCTGCACCTTTCTTTCCACCTCCCTGTGACTGGAGACCATCTCTCCCTTTTCCAACCTGCATGAGAGCCGTTTACATCCTACAAATGGGCTTTGGAGGTTATAACATTGGATTACCCAATCCAGGTCACTTCCATGCCACCCCCCTTCACTGTCCCTTTTCACGGACTCATCTTACGAACACTTGCTGAGACAGGAGGGGCCACAGAACTAGTTCCAGTCCTACACAAGGGGAAAGGATTCTATTCCAAGTATTTTCTGTTCCCAAAAAGAACAGAGGCTGATACTGGATCTCAGACTCCTAAATACCTTTGGGAAATCACAGAAATTCAGAATGGTGACCCTCACAGCTATAATTCCATCATTAGATTCCAGGAATTGGTTTGCGGCCCTCGAACTTCAGGACAAGAACTAGGGGTCACCAAATGAAATTTAAGAGGCAGCAGGTTTAAAACAAACAAAAGGAAGTATTTTTTCACATAATGCACAGTCAAACTGTGGAACTCTTTGCCCGAGGATGTTATGAAGGCCAAGACTATAACAGGGTTCAGAAAAGAACTGGATAAATTGATGGAGGATCAATGACTATTAGCCAAGATGGGCCAGGATGGTGTCCCTGACCTCTGTTTGGCAGAAGCTGGGAATGGGTGACAGGAAGCCTGGATTAAAAAAAACAATGATTTAAAAAAAAAATTAAAAATCAGATTCTTTTATTTAAATCAGATTTTTTGATAAACTATCTAAAGATAGTTTTAATTAAGATACATTATAGCTCAAAGATATCTCATAATGGAATAGGGATTATAAATTCTAATTCTATAGTATGAGACAAAATATTCATGTAATGTTTAAGAAAAGTTTTGTAAATGACTTCCAATAGTTCACAGATTAGGGACCCAATTTTAGGGGTTCCAAGGGCTTCTGTATAGATTTAAGTTAATGTTTCTATCTACCCAGTGGAACTCAGTGCTCAGTCTAGAAGATACCATCAGAGATGCTTAGTTTTGCAGTTCTCAAACTGTGGATTTGTGTCTCCAGAGACAACATGATTGTTAACATAAAAAAAAGGTTTTAAATAAATAAATAAATAATTAGAGGTGAGAAGTAACAGACCTCAACCCTGTTGTCTCTCTGCAAGTTTGTGTGTACGAAGAGTCAATCCCTTACCTCTCTCTAAATGTGTAAAGTTTCAAAAAGTCCAATGAATAGAAGACTGTTCTGGACAAGGAGAAGAAGTCTGGAGATAAATGTGAGACGGGAGGGATAGACAATAGAAACAAAAGTGAAACTGTTTAAGCAGCACATATCAGAAGTCTTGAGGTCTTTCTAAGCGTAGCTTTCATTATTTGAAATCTACCATACCATTCTCTCACTAGAAGGGAAAACCTATAATGGCAGCAGCCGTAAGAGAGACCCAGTTTGGGAATATTTTAATGAAGCTCCTCTACCTGTGGGTAAGACAGGCGTGTGCAAAATGCAAACAGCGCAACAAAGAAATGCAAGGCCTGGTTGCCCAGATGAAACAACATCATGAGAAGTGTTCCTTCTCAGGAGGAAGCTGCGTTGAAGATGATGAAAGGAACATATCTGAACATGCAGGATCTTCAGGTTGGTAAACTTCTTTCTTAAGGACTGCTTGTCTTTCTTCTGGACTATTCTTGAATTCTCATGTTTGAGCAAAAATATGTAGTTGTTTTTCTATGGTACTATCATTTTAGATGCAGTAGTGATAAAAAAAATAGATAGCTGAAATAGGCAGATCTTCCTTTTACAATTTCACCTTTAAAGTAGTACCGAGTGTCAGTGAATGCAATGAATAATTCTAAATGAGCAGTATAGTAATAATAAATAACTGCATTGACTTGTTTTGTTTAGGAGAATCCATCCTCAACATACAGGATTCTGAAGACTATCTACCTTCAAGATCACCATTATTTTCTATAAAAAGAAAAGGAGTACTTGTGGCACCTTAGAGACTAACAAATTTATTAGAGCATAAGCTTTCGTGAGCTACAGCTCACTTCATCGGATGCATTTGGTGGAAAAAACAGAGGAGAGATTTATATACACACATAAATCTCTCCTCTGTTTTTTCCACCAAATGCATCCGATGAAGTGAGCTGTAGCTCACGAAAGCTTATGCTCTAATAAATTTGTTAGTCTCTAAGGTGCCACAAGTACTCCTTTTCTTTTTGCGAATACAGACTAACACGGCTGCTACTCTGAAACCTATTATTTTCTATAGTTTCAGAGTTACTGCCAGTGATAGTGTTTCAGTCACATCATGTATGTCACATAGCCACAGTATATCACCTGTAGCAAAAAGAAGAAAAAATCATCCAGAAACAACCATAGATAACTTTGCGATAAGAACCAGCAGATTACAAAAAGAGGTGATTGATGAAAAAATTGCCTGGTTTGTTTATGCAACCAACTCTCCTTTCCGTATGATTGAGAATCCACATTTCATTAACATGGTTCAGTCATTAAGACCAGGAGACAGTCCACCCAACAGAGCAGATGTAACAGGCAAATTGCTGGATAAAGCGTATGAAAGAGAAATTGAGCAATGTGCAAAAAGTCTAGAGGGTGAAATTGTTAACCTGAGTCTTGATGGGTGGAACAGTGTCCACAATGATGCTGTTGTATGTGTTTGTGTGACAACAGAAGGAGGGAAGTTCTTCCTTACAGAAACAATCGATACATCAGGAAATGCACACACAGCAGAATACTTACAAGAAGTAGCAGTCAAAGCTATAACAAACTGTGAAAAAAAATTTCAAATGTCTAGTCACATTGGTCACAGACAATGCTGCAAATGTATCCAAGATGAAAAGAAATTTAGAAGAGAGTCCCAAGCTAATAACGTACGATTGCAGTGCTCATTTGATGCACCTCCTAGCCAAAGACTTGTTCCAGTGTGTTCCAGAAATAAAGGCTAATGTTGAAATTGCAAAATACTTCCGTGACAACTGCTTTGCAGCAGCTGCTCTGAAAAAAGTGGGAGGAACCAAGCTAATTCGCCCACAAGACATGTGATGGAACTCCGTAGTGGACCGTTCTGAGCACTATATCAAGAACTGGCCTAGTCTGATGTCAGTTTGTGAACAAAATTTGAAAAAATAGATAGCACTGTCACAGCCAAAGTTCTCAACAGTGGGCTTAAGAGAAATGTTGAATGCATGCTGAGTACCTTGAAGCCTATTTCTGTAGCCTTGAACAAAATGCAGAGAAATAGCTGTTTTATTGTTGACGCTGTTGAAATTTGGAAGGAACTGAGTGAGATCTTAAAAAGAGAAATATGCAATGACAGAGTTAAATTACAAGCTTTAAAAAAAAAAAAACAAATGGGACAAGCACTATCTCCAGCTCATTTTCTTGCAAATATTCTCAATATTCGGTACCAGGGTCAAACCTTAACTGCTGAAGAGGAGGAGTTGGCTAGGACATGGACATCCAGCAATCATCCCTCCATAATGCCAACTATAATAAACTTCAGAGCTAAGGGTGAACCATTCAAGAAATATATCTTTGTTGATGATGCTTTAAAGAAAGTCACACCACTTTGACTGGTGGAAGTCACTTAAGAACTTGGATTTAGAGAGTGTTGAAGTGATGATCTCACTTTTAACAGCAGTAGCTTCTTCTGCCAGTGTAGAAAGAATATTTTCTTCCTTCGAACTAATTCATTCCAAATTGAGAAATCGTTTGGGACCTGAAAAAGCAGGAAAGCTTGTTTTTCTTTTCCAGATTATGAACAAACAGAAAAATGAAGGTGAAGACGACTGAGTTAGCTGCAGAAGCCAGTATTTTAAATTTTTCATGTTGACTTGGCTGACATAGTCGATTTAATTTTTTTTAATATTTCATTTAATTTTAGTTAAAAACAATTTAAACAAAAACAAACCTGCTTTTAAAAACCTTGAATGTTTAACTAAATTCAAAAATTCATATGCTTGTTATGTGAAAATATTATATATTTGTTGTTGAAGAAAAAAAATCCAGAATACATAATGTTGTTGTTTTAGTTAAATAAAACAATGTAAAAGTCTGTCTGGTGAGGTGTTCTCCTCCTAATACAACCTGGCAAGAAAATCCTCCAAATATTAATTATTAACCTGTTGAATTGGAGATAGTTCACCTCCCAATGACGTCATAAATATCTGCTTCAATTACTTTTGGTAATGAAATAACCAAACAATCGTTAGTTTTAAAGCTGTATCAGAAAATTAATCTGAAATGTTTTAAAAAAATCACTTAAAAATGTATAGTGCGTACCTTCTAAAAATGAAACCTACATCTATCTCTGAGTTATGAGGAATATGTATTAAGGTTATAACAGCCAAGAAGAATGCACTTTTATGTAGAAATCCATGATTAAATCAAGTCTTCCTGACTAGTGATTTAAATCAATTTGATTTAAATCAAATCCTCCCTGGTGACAGGGGATGGATCTCTTAATGGTTACCTGTTCTGTTCATTTCCTCTGAAGCACCTGGCATTGGGCACTGTTGGAAGACAGGATATTGGGCTAGGTGGACCTTTGGTCTGACATAGTATGGCCATTCTTATCAACAAAAAACATAAGAACATATGTACTTTTGCTGCATAAATCAGCAAAAGGTTTGCCTGTTTCACGCAACTGGGATCACTTCCAATAGTAAGTGTTTCCCTTTGGCCTCTCTTGTATGTCCCAGGGTTATTGTCAAAAGTCCTGGCATCTACATCAGCTGGGAATTATCTACATCAGCTGGGAATAATCATCTTTCCCTATCTTGATGATTGGCTGCTGACAGGCCAATCATACAGTGACCGTCTCTTTGCAGTACAGAGAGCTGTGTCCCTTTTCCACAAGTTAGGACTTCAAGTTAACATCAAAAAATCCATTTTGACATCAGTACAACATGTAAACTTAATAGGGGCTTCTCTAGATGCAGTAACAGCCAGACCTTACCTCCCTTTGGACAGGCTTACAACTCTCTAAGAAGCCTAATTTCCCAGGTTCAAATAAGCCACCAGACGTTGGCCAGAAATTGTCTCCAACTACTAGGACATGTGATAGCTTGTACTTTTGTGATGCAACATGCCAGTTTACATCTTTGCTGTCTGCAGCGGTGGCTCAGAACAGTCCATCTCCAAGGCAATTGCTGTCTAGACAAGCTTCTGTCTGTTCATCATCACGTGCCAGAATCGCTCAGTTTGTGGAAGGAGTTTGTCTGTTTAGGAGTTCCTTTTACCCAAGGCAATCCCCCCCCCCACCTCATCATCATTATAACTTTAGAAGCATGCCTTATAGGTTGTGAGTGGGCATCTAAGGACATGCACCACTCAGGGCAAATCATCTGCCCAAGAATCTTCTGTACATCAACTTTGTGGAAGTTAGGGCTGTCAAGAATACCTGTATCCATAAACAGAGGTCAATCCATCAAAGTCATGACAGACAACAGAGCCCAGGTGCTCTATATAAATCATTGGGGCTAAGCGGAGGGAGCAAGAGCCCCCTTCTTTTATGCTCGAGCACTAAAAGTATGGAACTGGTGTATAGTCAACATCCTCATCTCAACCTTGTATTTCCCAGGGATACAAAAGACCATGATCAACAATTTGAGCAGGCACTTCTTCAAAAGTTAAGAATGGGAGCTAAACTTTCAGATTTTCAAAAGTATTCTTCTGACTGGGAGTGGTACCAGAAATAGAATCATAGATTGTCAGGGTTGGAAGGAACCTCAGGAGGTCATCTAGTCCAATCCCCTGCTCAAAGCAGGACCAATCCCCAACTAAATCATCCCAGCTGGGGCTTTGTCAAGCCTGTCCTTAAAAACCTCAAAGGAAGGAGATTCCACCACTTCTCTAGGTAACACATTCCGGTGTTTCACTACCCTCCTACTAAAAAAGTTTTCCCTAATATCCAACCTAAACCTCCCCCATTGCAACTTGAGACCATTACTCCTTGTTCTATAATCTGGTACCCCTGAGAATAGTCCAGATCCATCCTCTTTGGAACCCCCTTTCAGGTATTTGAAAGCAGCTATCAAATCCCCCCTCATTCTTCTCTTCTGCAGACTAAACAATTCTAGTTCCCTCAACCTTTCCTCATAAGTCATGTGTTCCAGTCCCCTAATCGTTTTTGTTGCCCTCCACTGGACACTTTCCAATCTTTCCACATCCTTCTTGTAGTGTGGGGCCCAAAACTGGACACAGTACTCCAGATGAGGGCTCACCAATGTCAAATAGAGGGGAACGATCACGTCCATCGATCTGCTGGCAATTCCCCTACTTATACATCCCAAAATGCCATTAGCCTTCTTGGCAATAGCGGCACACTGTTGACTCCTCTCCAGCTTCTCGTCCACTGTAACCCCTAGGTCCTTTTCTGCAGAACTGCTGCCTAGCCATTCGGTCCCTAGTCTGTAGCGGTGCATGGGATTCTTCTGTCCTAAGTGCAGGACTCTGCACTTGTCCTTGTTGGACCTCATCAGATTTCTTTTGGCCCAATCCTCCAATTTCTCTAGGGCCCTCTGTATCCTATCCCTACCCTCCAGCGTATCTACCTCTCCTCCCAGTTTAGTGTCATCTGCATACTTGCTGAGGGTGCAATCCACAGCATCCTCCAGATCATTAATGAAGATATTGAACAAAACCGGCCCGAAGACCGACCCTTGGGGCACTCCACTTGATACCGGCTGCCAACTAGACATGGAGCCTACCATTGATCACTACCTGTTGAGCCCGACAATCCAGCCAGCTTTCTATCTACCTTATAGTCCATTCATCCAGCCCATACTACTTTAACTTGCTGGCAAGAAGGAGGGAGACCTTGGGAGACTGTGGGAGATCGTGTAAAAAGCTTTGCTAATGTCAAGGAACAGCACGTCCACTGCTTTCCCTTCATCCACAGGGCCAGTTATCTCGTCATAGAAGGCAATTAGATTAGTTAGTCATGACTTGCCCTTGGTGAATCCATGCTGACTGCTCCTGATCACTTTCCCCTCTTCTCAATTTTCCCTGTCTTGGTATTGACACCTTCTCATCAATTATTGGGAGTGGACTGCATCCGCCCTGATGGAATTGGCCCTGTCAACTCTGGTTCTCCAATTGTAAGGTAACTCCCTTCTCTTGTGTCAGTATATTTATGCTTGTATTTGTAATTTTCACTCCATGCATCTGAAGAAGTGGGTTTTTTACCCATGAAAGCTTATGCCCAAATAAGATTGATCAAGGGGCTGATTAATTTTTTCCGACAAGTTAGAAAGTCTACTCCTGCATGGAATTTGAACTTGGTTCTTAATTATTTCATGAAACATCTGTTTGAACCAATGGCTAAATGTTTGCTGCTTCATTTGTCTATGAAGACATCTTCCTTGGTATCCATTAATTCTGCCCAGAGAGCAGGAGAAATGGGTGCATTAATGGCAGATTCACCCTTTATAGTGTTCTTCAGAGAAAAAGAATTGTTACAACATCCTAAGTTTCAGAGTAGCAGCCGTGTTAGTCTGTATTCGCAAAAAGAAAAGGAGTACTTGTGGCACCTTAGAGACTAACAAATTTAAAAAAATTCCACTCTATACGGCTAAATTCAGTGCCTTGCATAATGACAGGTTTCAGAGTAGCAGCCGTGTAGTCTCTAAGGTGCCACAAGTACTCCTTTTCTTTTTGCGAACATCCTAAGTCTCTACCTAAATGTCTTTTAACATTCATGTTAGGTAACCAGGTTTTTCATTTGTCTTTTTTCCCCTCCCCACAAACCACAGCAATGTAGGGAGGAGGCTGTCCTCTGTACATATATGTTAGAAAGGCATTAGCCTTCTATCTGGACAGAACCAAACCATTTAGGAAGTCTCCTAGAGTGTTTGTTTGATTTGTGGACATATCTGGGGATCCACAGTTTCCACCCGGAGAGTTTTAAGGTGGATTTCAGGATATATTTTGCTGTGAGGCTGCTAACATTCCACCTCCTTCCAGATTATTAACTAATTTTACAATATCCCAGTCTATTTCTTTGGTGCTATTGAGAATAGTTCCAGTTGCAGGAATTTGCAGAGCTGCTACTTGGTCTTCATTCATACTTTTCTCAAACACAATGCTTTTATACTTGCTGCCAGATTAGAAGCTGCTATTGGCAATCCAGTTCTGTCATCACTCTTAGATTCAGTTCCAAAACTCACTAATCCTTCTGCGAATACTGCTCGGGAGTCACTGAAGTGGATTGCTCATAGGGATACTACTTGAAGAAGGAGAAATTGCTCACCTTAAGCAGTAACTGGAGATCCTTGAGATATGCATCCATACGGGCACACCACAACCTGCCTTCCTTCTTCTGTGTTTCGTAGTTTCTTCTTGCAGGTCTTCTCAGCAGAGAAAGAACTGAGGGTGGTTCACTTGCTCAGCTTTACATATCCTTGGTATGGGGCATGAGGATGTCTGGAGAACATGCATGGGCCAAACACACTGCTACTGAAAACATTCAGTCAAAAGCACATCTATGCATGAGCACATGAAGTGGAGAACCCTTCTGGGGACGCACAGCTCAAAGAACTCTAGTAACTGCACAAGATGAGTAACTGCTCCTTTCTTCAGAGGGCTTCTGGTAGCCTGTGAGCCCAGTTGTGGCCACAGCTTAACAGAAAACAATAGTTCCACTAAAAGTGGATCAGCATTCATTTAAGAAGCTCTTGCCTTCAGCCAGCCTTTCTCCAGGAGTTGAGTACTGGAGGCCTGTGGTCCTCTCTGGTCTGTTCCAAACAAACTCTGCTCTGATCTCCCCTCGTAAGCTGTTCCTTCCAAGTCTGACATCTCTCACAAGTGGGGTGCGGCTGATTGAGCCCATAATAGTTTATTAACTGTGTGGTGCCCAATGTGGGATTTGTATACCTCATCACACCCTCTGTAGACTTTCTAAAATGTGTATATATCCAAACCACCAACTAAACTAGTCATCTATGTTCTCTACAAAGGGCCATCCCAGTATAGTATAGCTTAGAAGATAGACTTGAATGTTTTTGGCATGCTAGAACCACATTTAAATAGCTCTTAGCTGTCATGACTTCCTAAGAAATAATAAAACACATCTTTGCACTGTATTACTAGGGTGTTCATTCATCCAAAGAGTATTTGCTTCTGCCTACTGAGGATTAAAAAAATCCATAACCTCACTATGCATTTTATTTTTTTGGCAAGAGTGTATTTATTATATTTACCGTTTTCACATTCACTAAATTAGTTACTATTACGTACAGTGAAACACTTCTGCTAAGTAGAATATTAAACTTTTTAATATTTTGTTCGTTTGTAAAAAAAATAGTTTTATACGCACAGTTGTACATAATTTTTTGACTTTGTCATATAATGCAACTGGGGCATATGTATTATAATGTAAATACTTCAACCTAGCGAGTCCTTTATTGAATTTATCTTTTAAAAATATTTTTCAGTATTCATCAACATACATTTAAAAATTACATTTCTGTACTTTTGCAT
Source organism: Dermochelys coriacea (assembly GCF_009764565.3). NCBI lineage: Eukaryota > Metazoa > Chordata > Testudines > Dermochelyidae > Dermochelys > Dermochelys coriacea. Next base: position 113,632,883 of record NC_050071.1, read on the forward strand.
AAGTAAATTTTTACTTGACGGAAGTATACAGTATGTGATTGAAAATCCTGTATAAATCCAAGGTCACATATTGTTTTCATTTGAATTTGAATTTTTCTCAGTGACTGGTAGCACACTCAAGACCCACAACACTTCAGCCTGTCTTGAAGAGCTGTTGGGCATTATATCTTCTCTCTTACATCTTCTAATCAGTTCCCTGCCATATCATATTTGAAAAGAAATGCTAGGTTTCTCATTCTTTTCTCCCAAACAAGTTTTTCTAGTCAATATGATTCTTCCACTATATGAAAAGTTAAAGAAATATGATCTGTCTTGGAAAAAATAGTAGTATAGTGCACACTCTCTCTGTATATTATTTCAGTAACACTGATGTGGCCAGATTACCAACAGATTCAGATGTGGTATTTTACTAAGTCAGGGTTGAGTTGGATACATAAATGAACAGAGGAGGAACACATAGGGAGTATGAGATGCACATCGTCCCCAAGGAAGTTGCTGATATTTTTAAAATCTGGTCTAGACTAAAGAAATTCATGTTTCTTGAAGATTTTTCACCAGGATTTGAGAGGGGTGTTGTTTTCAGGAGTGTAAATACAGAATTTCACACCGCTCTGATCTTGAACCCAGTCTTTCAAAGTTATTATCAAGAACTTTGTGGCCTGATTCTCACTTAACCTTTTAGCTGCAGAGCTCTTAGATAAGTTTTGTTACTTATAAGAAAAATCTGGACCTAATGATGCGAAACCAAAGTAGCATCTACTGGGGAGCAAAGTGATTAGCACCTCAGGGCTTATTTTTAGATTCTGTGTGGGTCTTTCAGTTGAATATATACACACATACACATAAGTTGTATGTGCTTGTTTAGCATTAACCCAAGAGTTCTTTAAAGAATTTTAGAAAAACAAATATAAAGTAGTCCCATGTTTAGGTATAAAGATAATAAAATATGAAATTGAAAGTACTATTTATATTTAAGTCATGTGCAATCTTGAGTCATGTTCTGCCTCTTCTACACACACACACACATTCTCCATATATTAGCTTTTTACGGTAAATAAGTTTAAATCTGTAAATTTACAGTAACTGGCAGTTGAAGATCTGGGTTGATTTTAATGGATTTTTTTCCATAGGTCATGTAAAATTGGAAAATGTTCAGAAGGGATTTTTTTTGTAAAACCTAATATTTGAGAGAATGTTTTGATGGGAAATTTGAATCTCCAGTGTTCAGTCTGAGTGAAAAGATGACTTCTGCAATTACCAGCTTTGCAAGTTCAACCTGGGTTCTAACAGTCAGTGTGTGATTTACACATGATCAACAGTAAAGATTCTGAAATTGAAAAAAACCAGTAATTTTGTGGATACAGAGAGATTATTGCTACATAACTTACTCTTCCACTATTACGTTAGTTCAGCAACTTTGATAGTAACTGTATTTCACTAAAGATGCCAGATGGGCAGATTTCTCATTCCTGGTTTTTGTGCTCCCTAGCATAACATAGGGTGAACTCTCCAAGTTCTGATAGTTTTTGTGGTTCTAAAGGCACAGAGAGTGTGTTGGGGTGCAAGCCACCTCACCTTCCCATCTCCACTGATGGTTGCATATTATCCGGGAATATGTAGTTATTTCTAGTCTGCTCTTTCTTGACTGCGTCAGCAAAGGAACTTAGCTCTCTTATCACTGCTCCAGCTGGTAGCCTGCTAGTGTTGATCATACTTCAGATATCTTTTTGTGTTTGTTAACTTTTTGACTATTAAATTTTTCAGTAGCTCTTTTCTTGCTCTTGTTTGGGAACTTCAGTTCCACAGGTAGGCATTTATTTCTGTTAGATGCTTCGGTGCTTTAATTTCACCACTTTGTCCTTGCATTAGCGTTTTTGCCTTGGTGTCTGTTGTTCCATCGCTTTGACACTTGTTGCCTTGCTGCTGCTTCACCTTTTTCATCTTGTTTTTTGTTTTTGTTCCCCCCTCGCTTCCCCCCAAAGCTTCCTTAAGTCTCTTGGGCTCTGGTCTGCATTTCAGAGTTCGCTAAATTACAAAGCTACTTGCATTGAGTGGTTTTTCTGTTTTTCAAAATACCATCCACTGCCTTTATCCTTAAAGAGCTAGGAAGATTACTTAATGGAGTCAGTGTCCATGAGGCAGAAAAATATCAGTAATAGAGAAGTGTGCTTGCCGAGTCCTGTGTCAGTGTGTTAGATTGTAATGTGGTAGGGAGTATTACATCTCTCTCCAACCATTCAGGCATCATGGGGATTGCCTTCAAGGCCTCCTCAGGGCAGTCCTGGAGATTCCAGAAGGTGTCTTAAGACTGACCGAGAGTGTATCCAAAGAGAAATTCTCAAACCATAAGTCTTAGTTTTCTTCAGCTGCTAACGTTAAAAATTAATGTCAGCACCACTGAAGTGCCCTGCACTTCATGCGGAGTCCCTCATAACCTTGGAGTCTTTGCACCTGAAAATTGGTGGTACTGAGCTCCCCCCCATCGGATAAGGTATTGCCTCTGAATAAGAAGCATTGGAGGAAGCTAGAGATAGCCAGCTGACCTCTTGTGCTTCACTGATGAAGCCCCCAACTCCAGGCAGTTTTATATTCAGATATCCATGATTCCCTTTTGTTTCCAGGGCTTGAGGTTGAGATGGAGTTAGGAATCATGAATGGCGGTACTTGGCTCCTTCGGATGTTGGAGTACTGCTTTCAGTGGTTCCCTCTAACGCTGTATCATGAGCTGTCAGATTTCTTGGTGCAACCTGAACTTATTTTTGTACTGTTTTAGCACCTCTGGTGTCGGTGTTCTTTGCACAGTGTGTTGATGCATCCCAGTGTGGTGGTGATACTTAAGACCAAACCATCATATCACCTCATTAGTTCTAAAGACATTTGGGTGGAGCAGGGTGCTGTCATTGTTATCTGGATTCTGAGGAACTGGAGAACTCATCTGACAGCAAATACATGCCAGCATGGAGAAGCAGCACGCTAAATGTTGAGATAGGGCAAGTCCAGGAATTTTCAAGGGCTGTGATATGTGGGTCAGAAACCCAAGTCCAGTAGGGCGGCATTTTTCTTGCTATCTGTCTTGCAGCTGCTGGTGATAGAAATGTGACAGGCAACTTATACCACTGCTCCATTCTTGGAGACAATTGTGGAAAAGTATATCTTTCCAATGGATGGCATCATGTGTTCCTCCCTTCCCACAAGAACCTGGTGACCAACACAACTATAGTTCGAGCAAAAACCAGTCAAACACATGGCACCAAGCTACAGGAATTAATATGGACAAAGAAATTATAAATCGGCAGGTGTAGCCTTTTTGTATTGTGATCTATTGGGCCTTCAAAGCCAATGTACAGGTCATGCTTTGGAAAAATGTGTCTGTGTTGGTGGAGTCCTTTCACAAGGGCAAATACTAGAATTGCATCATTTTCAGACAGTCATTGATGTGGATAATAAGATAGTAACAGCCTAAGTTAAAGGAATGGATGACTGTATGTCTGCTTCTCTGCTAGCTGCCAACTAGGTACTGAATAGAACCTCTGAGAGGAATGGGTGAGTACTCCTATAGAGAAGGTAAGAGTTGAAGGCAACCCTGTTTTTTCTGTATTTTGTGGTTGGGTCCATTAGGCCTTCTCACAAGGGAAGGAGCGGAAAGAGAGAGAAGGCCCATTGAAGAGGCAATTTGTGAGCTTGCTATCCCCAATGGCCACTAGTTGCCTGATTCTCCCTTTCAATTGGGAGCGCACATGTTCCCCTTCTTGGACAGATGGCTGGTCAAAGACACAATTGAAATAATTTCATCTCACTACTGGGTAGTTTGAGTAGTTTATGATGCTCCCTAGTGGTTTCAGTTCCTCAGCAAACAAGAGAAAGTAGGAGCCGTGCTAGACATGGCTCAGCAGAATGCCTTTTTTTGGTTCACAGCAGGATCCCAGACAGCCCCAATTAGAGAAAGCATAAGCAGTGGAACAGCTCAGACCATGCTGGGAATGTTGGATCTCCTGGCTGCAACTGTGTTAGTAGTACCCTGGACAGTCCCCATATGAAGCAAGTTCATTTGATCCCAAGATCCCATTGAAGTATGCATCACAGGGACTTGTGCATCACATTTGGGTGACATGATCCTAGTGGCAGTCCAGCAACCTGTTGCCAGTTAGGAATTGACTTGCAAATACTTCTCTTCCAAATTGTAGTGAAAAATGGATACAGCCAACCTGTGCTGCTGAGCCCACATTCAGGGATTCCATATTTAGGAAGTTGGGCTCTCACGGAATAGCAGTTGCACATCATTCTTGTGGAGAGGAGCGTGGTCCTATACACATTAGGCACTTTCAGATATCTGCTATCTCTAAAGGTAGGGCTGATTCAAATGCACTCTGACCCCCACATTCTGTATGCACAGGTAGGATGATAGTGGATCATGCCTTGATATTCAGAAGCCCCTGAAGGTGTGGGAATAGTGGGTGCAGCCCCACCAACATTTCTGGTCGCAATGGGTGATTACTCTGAACCAGGATACCATACTCCATTCCAACTTGACAGCCCTCACTGATGGTTTTTAGTAGGGCTTCATCAGCATACTGTCTCTGAGTAGGAGTACTGTGTCATACTGGTCTCTTTGAAACCATTTGTTAGAGGATTTAAAATTTGTAAGAGGTAAAAGTTCAGTGATGTAGTAGGCCTACATGGGTTTGAGCCCTTTAAATTCCTCAGTCCCCACTAATTAAACCTGCTTAATCGTCTGTCTGAGAATAATTTAAACACCAGAGTAACTGCATCCAGGTTCATTTGGCAGACTTTTCAGCTTCTCAAGACTCCAGTTGAAGGGTAAACCAGTTTCTCTGCATCCCTTATTGTAAGTTTTTGAGAGGCTTGACACTTTTGAAATCCCCATCAAAAAGTTCATGGTGTCATAGGATAGTGATATGGTCTTGACAAAGCCGATGAAAGTTCTCTGGCACACTCATAGATTCATAGATTCATAGATACTAAGGTCAGAAGGGACCATTCTGATCATCTAGTCCGACCTCCTGCACAGCGCAGGCCACAGAATGTCACTCACCCACTCCTATGAAAAACCACACCCATGTCTGAGCTATTGAAGTCCTTAAATCATGGTTCAAAACTTCAAGGAGCAGAGAAGCCTCCCTCCAGTCAACCATGCCCCATGCTACAGAGGAAGGCAAAAAAACCTCCAGGGCCTCTCCAATCTGCCCTGGAGGAAAATTCCTTCCCGACCCCAAATATGGCAATCAGTACCTGTGAGCTCAAAAAAGGGCAGTGGTTAGATTCCTGGGTCTTGTGTGCCACTTCTGTTGGAGGAGGAGGGTGGAAGAGAGGAGTATGACGCCCTAGCCAACTACTGCTGCCCTTAGGGACCAAAAGTCTTAGAGCTTGGGGAGTGGTGCCTGTCTTGTGCTAAAAAGCGCAAGTGAGAATTCTGCCAAAATTGTATCTTCAGAGAAGCAGAATTACAAGATAAGTAATCCTGCTTTATAAGGTTCTCCACATTCTTTGCCATGACATTTGGGCTGCTGACATTGGGTTCCAATATTGCTGGAATATTTAAAGCACAATTAAAACATAATGAAACTAAGGTTAACCATAGAAGCCATCTTTTTTTGTCAAAATAAAATGTGATTCAGACATGTAAGGGTTCATTGTTGAATGGGATATGGAGATTTAGCCATTCAACTCCATTGGATGATATTTGTATCTGAGAGTAAATCCCATGTATTACATTGAAAACTCATCTTATGTCAGCAAGAGTAGAAACAATAAGAGAGTAATGATCTATTTCGATAATCTTTCTAACTGTATTCTTATTCAGTGCTAATTTTTTTTTTTGCTTTGTTGATTTGGCAGACCTTTTATATTACAGCAGAAGGTGGGATTTTACGTAATTTTGGTGTTTCTCAAACTATGGTCTATGGCAAAGTTGTGAGTGATCTGACGAGACCTGACTAGTCACATGATGCTGTCTCTTTTCCTTTTTCCAGCTGGTAAACTGCATTAAAAGATGGCTAAAATATGTTACACTTCTAATACTACTTTTCTGTGTTGGAAAAATTAAGCAATTGCTGTTTTTGCCATAGGGATGTTATGTGAACACAAATTAAAGGAGATATGTCCCCATCATTGAAAATGGGAAAGGAAATTGTTCCCTAAGACAATAGTTTCTCTATTAGAACATGGAAAAAGTTTGAGAAATCCAATGTTAGTTTATTACAGAACTACATTTCTAATGATTTCTTACCAACTTGTCTCAGCAATACTGAATTGACAATGTGGACAATGAAAATTAACTTAATGTGTAAGTAGAACAGCTCTTTGTCAAACTTAATCTTTGGAATATTCTGACTTCCTCAGAAAAACAATCAATACTAAGGATTAATTGTCTGTAAAACTGCATTTTTAAAATAAATAATATTTTGTTTGCTATAGTAAAAATTCATTCTTAAAGTAACATTTTTGGACTACACTGTAACTTGTAGCTTTATTTAATTCACTTGCACTATTTTTGTTTAAACAACTTTCACATCTGAAACCACAGACCTAGAAGTCTACAAGACAGATTTCAGCTCAGTATATTTTAAAAATCAAAGGGCTAGATTCTGGCCTCTTACTTATATTAAGTAGTAATACCTTACTTCCCAGGTAATCTCACTGATTTCCATAGAATTACAGATGGAGTAAGGTAGAAAGGGATTCAAAATCTGGGCCAAAATGATTAAATTTCTTAAGTATTTTATCATTATTAAAAGAAAGATAATAAAAGAAAATTGTTTATTTATATTAATGCATGTGTTTCATGTGTTCTTTTCCCCCCCAGATCTTCCTCAGAACTGTGATCCTAACATTCCCCTAGTTGCTCAGGAATTAATGAAAAAGATGATCCGTCAGTTTGCAATTGAATACATTTCAAAAAGTAGCAAAATTCAAGAGAATAGAAATGGTTCATCATTTGAACCAAGTCTGATATGTAAAAATATCCAAATGAACCAAACGGAAAACTCCCTTCAGGAAGAACAGGATAGCCCTCTAGACCTCACTGTGAATAGAACTCAAGAACAGAAAACTCAGCAAGGTAAGTCTTTTGTGTCTGTTTCTTTAATATCCTGCTGTTTTGAAATTGTTTTCATGTAGAATTGTCTTATTGTTCAAATCTGAACAATTTAAAATAATCACTATTTTAAAATGTTTGTCTATCCAAAGTAGCATTCAGTACATTAAAATAAATTCTATTGTAGATTATTAAAATCCATGTACAAAAAAATCAGTTATTGCATGATTGATTTTCTGTATTTTTTTCAGCATTAACAAATGGTTCCCTAAACAGCTGCAGAAATCTCATAGGAAAACTTTGAAAAAATTCTTTCAAAAAAACATTTTTGTTTGTGTGCCATGTTTCCCTAAAAGCTAAATATCCCCACTCCTGGATCCATGCACTCAGTGACTGGTGGTGATTCAGCAACCTTTGGAACAGTAAGGCTCTTAAACCACCTCACCAATGGGCAGCATAAACCTGTTGAAGTGTGATCTACTGCTTGCTTCCCTCATTTACTTTTTGTACCATTAACAGGAGGGAAGTATATATTACACCTGTTTGGTCACTAAGAAAGCGAGGAAACCAGCGTATGATGACTTTATTGAAGAAATGGGATTTAGAAGCATGAAAGAGAGGGAGAGAAGATACTGGTGGATAAGTGGATGGTGTTCCAAGCATAGAGGGCAGTATGAAAGGAGGCACAAAGTCCGAACAGGAAAAGATGAAGGGAAAAGTAAGGATAGAAATTTAGTAGACGTGTATGAGGAAGTTTTAAATGGAGATTCTGTACATGTAGGGATGAGATATTGCAGAACACTGAAAGTAAGGACAAGAAGCTTGAATTTGTGTTTTGGGGGAGTGGAGTGTTGTGTGGTTTGTTTTTTAAAGATGCTAATAAAGGGAATCAGGTGGAATGATGGCATAGTGACAACAGGTGGTGGGATTTTGAATAGATTGAAGGAGGCAGGAGGTAGACAAGATGTTAGGATTGGTAATAAGTTCTTTTTGGATATTTGGCTCATTATGTTTGAGCTGGTTGTGGAACATTAAGGAAATATCAGAGACAAATGAAGTTTTATGACTGGAGACCATCATGATATAGATATACAATTAACTGTTGTATCACTCCCAGCCTTTCGTCCGGCTTTTTTCATTTTTTCCTGCCTAATTTACCATATCTCTTCCATTTTTACCTGCTTCTGTCCTTACAACCTTTCTTTGTTGGTATTTTTATTATGGGGGGGGGAATGCTGATATAACTTGACACATTAACTTATTAAATTGTATCTCAGCCTCGCAGTTTTAGTTTGTTTTTATAGACTTGTTAGTAACCGTTATAGAAACAGTGTAGGAAGAGATCTGGGATATCCTTTTTGCCGCTGACTGACTCTAGGTACTGCTTTTCTTCTAGTACAGTATAGTAAGAGGTGCTGTTTTAGGCTGAAGCTCTCAGTAAAAACTCAGTATTTTGTTGAGAAATGGGAGGGATGGAGATATGAAGAGGATGAATATAGCTCCACTACCCAAAGAGGTGGCACTAGTCAGAATAGTTCCTTTGGGTCTCCAGGCCTGAATTTGGTCAAGCAGCAGTTCTGAGGGAAAGGTTGGTGATTCTGCCATGGCATTTGCAACTCTGAGATTAGGGCCCCTTTGTGCATATGCATTAAGATACAGTCTTTAATTATAGAATCATCATCATGCTATTTTTCCACATGGATGCACCTCCCCTCACTACTTATGCTCTGCTCTCACCCTCTGTGTTCCATTCAAAACGCATTGTTCATTTCTCCGGGGCACCAGCAACCAGAAGCATTGATAGCACAGGAGAGAGAGACTCCCTCCTCTCATTTCCTGTGCCAAACACCATGGTGGCCCCTGATGGCTGGGCAGAGCAATTGCAGGGGAAATCCTGCTCACCACTTGCAGCCCTGGTGCAAACCCAGTACAGACAGAATCTTCATTGACTGTTTCTACCAAACAGTCTCAAGTGAGTATGTGTGAACTGCAGGGTTTTTTTGTTTTTGTTTTTTTATATTTATAATTTGGCCAGATTTGGGCAGTTTTTTTCATGAGAGCAGCAAAAGGCATATTCCTGATACCAGGGCAGCACCACCTTACACCATACCCTCCAGTTTCACATCCCTGCTCTAAAGCATGGAGATGCTAGTGTCTTAGTGAAATGTTTGTAAGAATTTTTCAAGATGGGCAGAACAACACAATTCTTTCCAGCCTTGTTCTGAGAAAAACCTTAAACTTTTTGGTGAAATATTCTAAGAACATTTAGCCATCCAGCATGGAAAATTCAGCCCAAATGGTTGAAGTTTAGCTAAGTTAAATGAAAGCAACTAATGGAAAGTGTTAGGCGAGTTTTACTTTTGGTATTGCTACCAGTTCTGCCTGTAATATGTTATGCGCTTGCTCAGGGAACTGTGCCAGGAATTGTGGGATAGATGCAACGATCTATAGGCCCTGCAACACTTGCAGGAATTGTTATATGAGGATGGGCACACTGTGTACACCTGAAGCAGAGTGGTTAATAAGGATAGATTGTACTGTTGCTTCAGGTGCAATTTTCTCATATAAGTGCAGCCATAGCAGAGCTGGGAATTGCCGTGTTTGTCACAGAGGAGAATCATAAGGCCCTCCCCCAGTTACTTTGTCAAAGGAAGAGATGCAGGAGCAGAGTCTGGGGAGTCACAATACTGGACGAATATGCCTGTCAAGGCTGAATCTCCACTCTGTCACTTTGAGTACAGAAGGTGGGGGCCCGTAAGGATTTTAAAAATACTTGCCACTCGAGGCTTATATCAAACTCCCAAGTTTCAGCTTTTCTCTGACCTTGGCTTGGTAAACGCTGCCACCACCCAAATGCAAAAAACCCCTTGGACCCAGGAAGGAGCACTTAGGAATTCCTCCCTGTGGGGTACCCTCAAGCTCCCGCCCCCCCCTCCTCCCCACAGGGAAGAGCTGAGAAAGAAGACAAAGGAAATTAGCTGTTGCTACCAGCTAATCAAACAACATGTATAAACCTCTTAGGACACCAAAAATCCAATCCTGTTCTTAAAAAAGGTAAATTTTATTAAACACAAAAAGGAAGAAAATACGTCTGGAACTTAAGCTTTTGCTAGATTTTAGAAGAGCAATTTCAAAAATTAAGCACCCAAAATAGCTTTCTAGCTTAAAGGTTACAAGCAAACAAAAGCATCTGGGGTTAGCATAGAGGATTTCACAAGTCTTAGAAATAAACCTAATCACGTCTTTCTAAATGTTCCTAATTTACTTACATATTTGGGTTGTTGAAAGTTCTAAATATGATCTGATGTTTTCATATCTGGTTAAAACTTTATGCAGCATTCCTGCTGGCCGTCTCTTCAGTCCAGAGAGAGCAATAGACCAAGGGAAAGTTTTCTTTCCCAATTTAAAGAAGTTCTAGCCTTCCCGTTGGCTCTTTTGGTCAGGTGCCCACTTTTTTTTCCCTTTACCTCGGGGACTTTTTAACTCTTTACAGGTACAGCAAGTAGAGAACAGCTACCGAGAGGGATTTTACAGCTACCAGACTGTGTGTACATCAAAGGGAGCTACCCCCTCCACTTCATTTATCTCACACACGCCAAATCACAGATGGTGCTGGCCAGCCTGGTTCAGGTTAGGTCCACACCGTCTGGAATTTCTTCCCAGAGGTTTAGGAAACAGAGTTAATAAAATACGTGCACCTCTGATTTTACTAATAATTATATAAATAACTAAGCAGTACTTTTTCCATTTCAAGGACTACAATGACTTAGAATGTAGGTACATTTTTACCCACCTGATTCTGGGAAACTTTCCTGGGAGATTTCAGAGTAGCAGCCGTGTTAGTCTGTATTCGCAAAAAGAAAAGGAGTACTTGTGGCACCTTAGAGACTAACAAATTTATTAGAGCATAAGCTTTCGTGAGCTACAGCTCACTTCATCGGATGCATTTGGTGGAAAAAACAGAGGAGAGATTTATATACACACACACAGAGAACATGAAACAATGGGTTTATCATACACACTGTAAGGAGAGTGATCACTTAAGATAAGCCATCACCAACAGCAGGGGGGGAAAGGAGGAAAACCTTCCATGGTGACAAGCAGGTAGGCTAATTCCAGCAGTTAACAAGAATATCAGAGGAACAGTGGGGGGTGGGGTGGGGGGGGAGAAATACCATGGGGAAATAGTTTTACTTTGTGTAATGACTCATCCATTCCCAGTCTCTATTCAGGCCTAAGTTAATTGTATCCAGTTTGCAAATTAATTCCAATTCAGCAGTCTCTCGTTGGAGTCTGTTTTTGAAGCTTTTTTGTTGAAGTATAGCCACTCTTAGGTCTGTGATCGAGTGACCAGAGAGATTGAAGTGTTCTCCAACTGGTTTTTGAATGTTATAATTCTTGACGTCTGATTTGTGTCCATTCATTCTTTTACGTAGAGACTGTCCAGTTTGGCCAATGTACATGGCAGAGGGGCATTGCTGGCACATGATGGCATATATCACATTGGTAGATGCGCAGGTGAACGAGCCTCTGATAGTGTGGCTGATGTGATTAGGCCCTATGATGGTATCCCCTGAATAGATATGTGGACAGAGTTGGCAATGGGCTTTGTTGCAAGGATAGGTTCCTGGGTTAGTGGTTCTGTTGTGTGATGTGTGGTTGCTGGTGAGCATTTGCTTCAGATTGGGGGGCTGTCTGTAAGCAAGGACTGGTCTGTCTCCCAAGATCTGAGAGAGCGATGGCTCGTCCTTCAGGATAGGTTGTAGATCCTTGATGATGCGTTGGAGAGGTTTTAGTTGGGGGCTGAAGATGATGGCTAGTGGCGTTCTGTTGTTTTCTTTGTTGGGCCTGTCCTGTAGTAGGTGACTTCTGGGTACTCTTCTGGCTCTGTCAATCTGTTTCTTCACTTCAGCAGGTGGGTATTGTAGTTGTAGGAATGCATGATAGAGATCTTGTAGGTGTTTGTCTCTGTCTGAGGGGTTGGAGCAAATGCGGTTATATCGTAGCGCTTGGCTGTAGACAATGGATCGAGTGGTATGATCTGGATGAAAGCTAGAGGCATGTAGGTAGCAATAGCGGTCAGTAGGTTTCCGATATAGGGTGGTGTTTATGTGACCATCGCTTATTAGCACCGTAGTGTCCAGGAAGTGGATCTCTTGTGTGGACTGGTCCAGGCTGAGGTTGATGGTGGGATGGAAATTGTTGAAATCATGGTGGAATTCCTCAAGAGCTTCTTTTCCATGGGTCCAGATGATGAAGATGTCATCAATGTAGCGCAAGTAGAGTAGGGGCATTAGGGGACGAGAGCTGAGGAAGCGTTGTTCTAAGTCAGCCATAAAAATGTTGGCATACTGTGTGGCCATGCGGGTACCCATCGCAGTGCCGCTGATTTGAAGGTATACATTGTCACCAAATGTGAAATAGTTATGGGTCAGGACAAAGTCACAAAGTTCTGCCACCAGGTTAGCCGTGACAGTATCGGGGATACTGTTCCTGACGGCTCGTAGTCCATCTTTGTGTGGAATGTTGGTGTAGAGGGCTTCTACATCCATAGTGGCTAGGATGGTGTTTTTAGGAAGATCACCAATGGACTGTAGTTTCCTCAGGAAATCGGTGGTGTCTCGAAGATAGCTGGGAGTGCTGGTAACGAAGGGCCTGAGGAGGGAGTCTACATAGCCAGACAATCCTGCTGTCAGGGTGCCAATGCCTGAGATGATGGGGCGTCCAGGATTTCCAGGTTTATGGATCTTGGGTAGCAGATAGAATACCCCAGGTCGGGGCTCCAGGGGTGTGTCTGTGCGGATTTGTTCTTGTGCTTTTTCAGGGAGTTTCTTGAGCAAATGCTGTAGTTTCTTTTGGTAACTCTCAGTGGGATCAGAGGGTAATGGCTTGTAGAAAGTGGTGTTGGAGAGCTGCCTAGTAGCCTCTTGTTCATACTCCGACCTATTCATGATGACGACAGCACCTCCTTTGTCAGCCTTTTTGATTATGATGTCAGAGTTGTTTCTGATGGCACTGTGTTCTGCATGGCTGAGGTTATGGGGTAAGCGATGCTGCTTTTCCACAATTTCAGCTTGTGCACGTCGGCGGAAGCAGTCTATGTAGAAATCCAGGCTGCTGTTTCGACCTTCAGGAGGAGTCCACCCAGAATCCTTCTTTTTGTAGTGTTGGCAGGAAGGTCTCTGTGGGTTAATATGTTGGTCAGAGGTGTGTTGGAAATATTCCTTGAGTCTGAGACGTCGAAAATAGGATTCTAGGTCACCACAGAACTGTATCATGTTCGTGGGGGTGGAGGGGCAAAAGGAGAGGCCCCGAGATAGGACAGATTCTTCTGCTGGGCTAAGAGTATAGTTGGATAGATTAACAATATTGCTGGGTGGGTTACGGGAACCATTGTTTTGGCCCCTTGTGGCATATAGTAGTTTAGATAGCTTAGTGTCCTTTTTCTTTTGTAGAGAATCAAAGTGTGTTTTGTAAATGGCTTGTCTAGTTTTTGTAAAGTCCAGCCACGAGGAAGTTTGTGTGGAAGGTTGGTTCTTTATGAGAGTATCCAGTTTTGAGAGCCTCTGTCCACATATCTATTCAGGGGATACCATCATAGGGCCTAATCACATCAGCCACACTATCAGAGGCTCGTTCACCTGCGCATCTACCAATGTGATACATGCCATCATGTGCCAGCAATGCCCCTCTGCCATGTACATTGGCCAAACTGGACAGTCTCTACGTAAAAGAATGAATGGACACAAATCAGACGTCAAGAATTATAACATTCAAAAACCAGTTGGAGAACACTTCAATCTCTCTGGTCACTCGATCACAGACCTAAGAGTGGCTATCCTTCAACAAAAAAGCTTCAAAAACAGACTCCAACGAGAGACTGCTGAATTGGAATTAATTTGCAAACTGGATACAATTAACTTAGGCTTGAATAGAGACTGGGAATGGATGAGTCATTACACAAAGTAAAACTATTTCCCCATGGTATTTCTCCCCCCCCACCCCATCCCCCACTGTTCCTCTGATATTCTTGTTAACTGCTGGAATTAGCCTACCTGCTTGTCACCATGGAAGGTTTTCCTCCTTTCCCCCCCCCGCTGCTGGTGATGGCTTATCTTAAGTGATCACTCTCCTTACAGTGTGTATGATAAACCCATTGTTTCATGTTCTCTGTGTGTGTGTATATAAATCTCTCCTCTGTTTTTTCCACCAAATGCATCCGATGAAGTGAGCTGTAGCTCACGAAAGCTTATGCTCTAATAAATTTGTTAGTCTCTAAGGTGCCACAAGTACTCCTTTTCTTTTTCCTGTGAGAGTGCATCAGCCACGTTGTTAGAAGCTCCTGAAATGTGTTGTAATTTAAAATTAAAGTCCTGAAGAGCTAAACTCCACTGAAGAAGTTTTTTGTTAGTCTCTTTGACTGTGTGAAGTCACTTCAGTGCAGCATGGTCAGTCTGCAGGTGGAACAAATATATGGACGTAGCTTCTGCAGAGCATATACAATGGCACAGCATTCTTTTTCTGAGACTGAAAAGTGGCTTTTCCTCTCAGAAATTTTTTTGCTCAGAAACAGGACAGGATGGAATTGTTGATCTGGTCCTTCCTGCATTAAAACTGCTCCCACACCACGCTCGGATGCATCTGTGGTTACGATGAGCGGTTAGTTGAAGTCTGGGGCCATCAGTACAGGGTCAGACGTAAGGGCCGCCTTAAGCTGGTTAAAGGCTTTCTGACGCTTCTCAGTCCACTGAACAGCATTTGGTTGTTTTTTCCTGGTCAAGTCTGTCATTGGGGTGGCTATTTGGCTGTAGTTTGGTACAAATCATTAGTAATACCCGGCCAAGCCCAAGAAGGATTGGACCTGCTTCTTTGAGTTAGAGACAGGCCAATTTGGGATAGCATTTATCTTAGCCTGTAGGGGGTTGATAGTACCTTGACCCACCTAACGTTCAAGGCCTTAATCGTTAATCCTGCCTCTCTTATGCACTGGAAGACAACTTGGAGGTATTCCAGGTGTTCTGCCCATGAATCTGAGAATATAGCCACATCGTCAAGCTAGGCGACGGCAAATTCCCCAAATCCAGCCAGAAGATTATGTTTCAATCTTTGGAAGATGGTGGGTCCATTTTGCAGTCCGAAAGGGAGCACATTAAATTCATACAGCCCTGCATGGGTGATGAAAGCTGACCTTTCCTTGGCTGGGTCATCTAGTTGCACTTGCCAGTACCACTTAGTTAAGTCTAAGGTGGAGATGAACTGGGCACATCCCACTTTCTCCAATAGCTCATCTGTGCGTGGCATTGGATAGTTTTCTGGGCAAGTTACAGCATTTAGTTTATAGTCCACACAAAAGTGAATTTCTCCATCCGGTTTGGGAACCAAAACCACTGGAGATGCCCATGCACTCTCAAAGGAGCGGATTACACCCATCTGTAACATATCCTTGATCTCTCTTTCTATTGTGGTTTTGGCTTGAGGAGCCATCCTGTAGGGTTGGGCTCCAATTGGGCAAGCATCGCCTGTGTCAGTGGAGTGGTATGCACATTCTGTCCGTCCTAGGGTGGCTGAAAACATTGGCTCAAAGCTAGTGCATAGCCCCCTTTCTTTTTTCTTTACCTGGGGGACTTTTTAACCCTTTACAGGTAAAGCAAGTAGAGAACAGCTACCAAGAGGAATTTTACAGCAAACTGGCTGGCTGGGTGTCCATCAAAGGGAGCTACTCCCTTGCCCCCCTCATTCCCCACTTCATTTATCATAATGCCCTTCAGCTTCTTGACTGTTAAACTGGACTGGACTGTTGAAAAATACTGGTCTGACAGAAAAGGGTCAGAATGCTACTTGTGGCACCAAACTGGTGACCCAGGCTTTGGTTCCCAGATGGGGTAAGAAGACACTGCTTGCTATTTTTATTCAGCTATGACCTTTTCTCTGGACTTAATGCTTCCTCTGAATCCAGCAGCATTAAACCTCACAATGACAAAGGCTAACACCATTAATATATGTCAGACACTCAGGTAAACATCAAAACCTAATGCATGAAGTCTACAGCATCCTAAGCATTTTGCAGATTTTACTTTCACAATATGGTCTGTTGTTTGGGTGTCCACTAATTCAGTAGCTTCGCCCTTGGGTATTATGATGAATTCAAATAACTCCAGACGAGTTTGCACACATGTCAAGAGATTTTTAAAATACATGAATGTTATTGAAACCTCCAGAAATTAAGATATTTCTCATATAGACGCTCAAACTGGTACTCTATTCTTTAACCAAAAAAACATTTGAACCATTCCAAGAGGTGGTATTGTACTTCCTGTTCTTCAGAGTGGCCTTACTCATGCCTTTTGTTTCTGACAGGATGATGGCCAAACTTGGAGAATTGTTATAAAATAATAATACTTTACATTCCATCAACAGAAGATAGTACTCTGTGTTCTATCCAATTTCTTCCCAAAAGTCAACACTGAGTTCACAATTACCAAAACACTGATCTGATATCATTTTGCCAAACCCATTATTTCTAGAAGTCAGTTTCATAATAGTCTTGGTCTGCTTGAAGATTAGAGATTTATTAGTGCTACCTATAGCTGAATTAAGCCATGATTTAAACTATACAGAGTTATTACTCTTATTGACTTATAAAAAATCCTGATTTTTCCCCTTAAATTATTAATTAGATTTTCCAGAAATATCAATGCATCCAGGACATTAATCCATCCCTTTGAGATTGCAGAGATTGTCCTACTGCATCAAGCATCTCCTAGTTCAATGGCAAAAAATGTTCACTGATGACAAAATCAATGAGAAGAAAAAGCCTGTGGACTGAGAATTGTAAATAGTCTAACTTTCCTCCATAATCTGCTCCTCTCTCTGCATGTCCACAGTATAAGGAATAGAGCTGCAGTCTCCATTTTTTTACTTTTTATATTGCTCATTGTTATCTATGTTTACTGTGTGTACTGAACAAACAAAGTATATAGTTAGACCAAGAATACAGTCTGTAAAGGAATTCAGTTAAGGATAGAGATATAAGTCTATCTGCCAAGATGCTGGTGATGGATTCATCCACTGTTGGATGGGGAGCTTATCTGTATTAATGGAGCTGCCCTTTGAACCTTTGGCATCCTGTGCTTTATATCGCCTGCCTATGAAGACCATCTACTTTTGATATATTTTCAAAGTATTTGAATGAAAACCGCCTTTTGGTTAAATCCCTGGCTGTGCTAACTGTAGCCTGCGGAGTTCTTCAATTCATAGATTCCAAGGCTGGAAGGAACCACTATGATCATCTAGTCTGACTTCCTGTATAATACAGGCCTTGCAACTCCCCCAAAATAATTCATAGAGCATATCTTTTAGGAAAACGTCCACTCTTGATTTAAAATTGACATTGATGGAGAATCCACCACAACCTTTGGTAAGTTTTTCCAGTGGTTTAATTACCCGCATTTAAAAATTTGCACCTAATTTCTACCTTTGTCTAGCTTCAAATTCCAGCCATGGGATCATTTTATACCTTTCTTTTTGAAATTGAAGAGCCCATTATGATATATTTATTCCTCATATAGATACTTATAGACTGTAATCAGATCATTCCTTAACCATTTCTTTTTGTTAAGTTAAATAGATTGAGCTCCTTGTGTCTATCACTATAAGGCATGCTTTCTAATCCTTTAATCATTCTCATGGCTCTTCTCTGAACCATCTTCAGTTTACCAACTTTCATCTTGAATAGTGGACACTAGAACTGGACACAGTACTCCAATAGCAGTCACATTAGTACCAAATACTTAGGTGAAATAACATCTCTACTCTTACTTGAGAGTCCCCTGTTTATGCACGCCAGGATTGCATTAGCACTCTTTGGCCACAGCATTGCACTGGGAACTCACGTGCAGCTGATCATCTGCCATCATGCCCAAATTTTTTTGAGTCACTTCTTCCCAGGATAGAGTCACCCATCCTGTAAGTATGGCTTACATTCTTTTCTTTAATGTATATGTTTACATTTAGCCACATTAACACATGTACTGTTTGCTTCCACCGACTTTACCAAGTGGTCTATATTGCTTTGTACTGGTGACCTATACTCTTTGTTATTCACCACTCCCCTCCCAGTTTTTGTGTCATCTACAAACTTTGTCAGTGATGATTTTATATTTTTTCCAGGTCATTATTAAAAACGTTAAATAGTGTAGGGCTAAGAACCAATCCCTGAGGGACCCTGCTGGAAACACACTCACTTGCTGATTCCCCATTTACAGTTACATTTTGAGACCTATCAGTTAAACAGCTTTGAATCCATTTATAGTGTATTGGGTTAATTTTATATCCTTCTAGTTTTTAATTAAAATGTCATGCTGTACCAAGTTAACCACCTTACAGAAGTGTAAGTATGTTACATTGACACCATTACCTTTATCAACCAAACTCATTATCTCATGAAGAAAATAACAGGTTAGTTTGACAGCATCTATTTTCCATAAACCCATTTAGATTGGCATTAATTATATTACCTCCTTAATTCTTTATTAATCAAGTCCTGTATCAGTTGCTCCATCATCTTGCCCATGATGAATGTCAGATTGGCAGGCTATAATTAACCAAGTCATCCTTTTTACCCTTTTTAAATATGTGGCACAACATTAGCTTGCTTCCAGTTGTCAGAAGTTGAACTTCTCTGGTTTTCCAAGACTTATTGAAAATCAACATTACTGGTTCAGCAAGCTCCTTAGCCAGCCTTTTTGAAACTTTGTTGCAAATTATCCAGACTTAAAACTGTTTAACTTTAGTAGCTGCTGTCGAACATTCTCCTGAGATACTAGTGGAATGGAAAGAGTGTTATATATGATACAACTAAATCATCTTTTTTCCCCCAAATACAGAAGAGAAATATTTACTAAACACTTCTGCTTTTTCTGCATTATTATTGATAATTCTACCATTTCCATCTAGTAGTGGACCAATATATCGAAATATACACAAAATATATCAGAACGACAGAACAGGTAGTGCTGGTGGGGGAGTGGTGCTATATGTGAAAGAAAGTGTAGAGTCAAATGAAATAAAAATCTTAAAATGAACCCAGCTGTACCATACAATTTGTATGGATAGTAATTCCATTCTTGAATAGTAAGAATATAGCAGTAGGGATATACTACTGACCACCTGACCAAGGATGCTGATAGTGACTGAGAAATGCTCAGGGAAATTAGAGAAGCGATACAATTAAAATAATAATAATTAATAATGAAGGATTTCAGCTATCCCCATGTTGACTGGGTACATGTTTTCTCAAGATGAGATGCACAGATAAAGTTTCTTGACACCTTAAATGACTACTTCTTGGAGCAGCTAATCTTGGAACCCAGAAGAGAGGCAATTCTTGATTTAGCCCTAAGTGGAGCACAGGATCTGGTCCAATAGGTGAATATAGCTTGTCCACCACAGTAGCATTTAATTTCTGAAAGGGGAGCTACACAAAAATGAGGAAGTTAGTTAAACGGAAATCAAAAGGTACAGTGCCAAAAGTGAAATCCCTGCAAGCTGCATGGAAAATTTTTAAAGACACCATAATAGAGACTCAACTTAAATGTATAACCCAGATTAAAAAACATAGAGGACCAAAAAAGTGTCAGCGTAGCTAAACAACAATGTAAAAGAAGCAGTTAGAGGCAAAAAGGCATCCTTTAAAAAGTGGAAGTTAAATTCTATTGAGGAAAATAGAATGGAGCATAAACTCTGGCAAGTAAAGGCTAAAAAAGAATTTGAATTTGAAGAACAGCTAGCAAAAGACTCAAAAAGTAATAGCAAAATTTTTTTTAAGTACATCAGAAATAGGAAGCCTGCTAAACAACCAATGCCTCACTGGATGATCGAGATGCTACAGGAGCATTCAAGGACAATAAGGCCATTGTGCAGAAACAAAATGAATTATTTGTATTGATCTTCACGGCTGAGGATGTGGGGGAGATTCCCAAACCTGAGACGTTCTTTTTAGGTGACAAATCTGAGGAACTATCCCAGATTGAGGTGTCAGTAGAGGAGGTTTTGGAACAAATTGATAAACTAAACAGTAATAAGTCACCAGGACCAGAATGTATTCACCCAAGAGTCCTGAAGGACCTCAAATGTGAAATTGCAGAAGTATTAACTGTAGTCTGTACCCTTCTGTACCCTATCGTTTAAATCAGCTTCTCTACCAGATGACTGGAGGATAGCTAATGTGATGTCAATTTTTAAAAAGGGCCCCAGAAGTGATCCTGGCAATTACAGGCAAACTTCAGTACCAGGCAAACTGGTTGAAAATATAGTAAAGAACAAAATTTCAGACACATAGATGAACGTAATTTGTTGGGGAAGAGTCAACACTGTTTTTGTAAAGGGAAATCATGCCTCGCCAATCTACTAGAATTCTTTGAGGGTGTCAACAAGCATGTGGACCAGGGGGATCCAGTACATATAGTGTACTTAAATGTTCAGAAAGCCTTTGATAAGGTCCCTCACCACAGGCTCTTAAGCAAAGCAAGCTGGCATGGGATAAGAGGGGTCACCAAATGAAATTAATAGGCAGCAAGTTTAAACCAACAGGATGTATTTCTTCACACAACGCACAGTCAACCCGTGGAACTCTTTGCAAAAAGATGTGAAGGCCAAGACTATAAAAGGGTTAAAAAAAGAAATACATACATTCATGGAGGATAGGTCTCTCAATCGCTATTAGCCAGGATGGGCAGGGATGGTGTCCCTAGCCTCTGTTTGCCAAAAGCTGGGAATGGGTGACATGGGATGGATCACTTGATGATTACCTGCTTTGTTCGTTCCCTCTAAAGTACCTGGCATTGGCCACTGTCAGAAGAAAGTATACTGTGCTAGATGGACCTTTGGTCTGACCCAGTATGGCTGTTCTTATGTTCTTATTACCATTGTTAGGATTCTTTTTGTTCTTAATTGACTTTAAAAACTCCTTTAATCCAGCTGGCCATAGATTTTGCCTTGTGTCCCTTTTCTTCCCTTACCATTTTTATACAAGTCTTAGCTTCTGATTTGTATTTCTTACTGTTAACTTCCCCTTTCATCTATTTGTAATATTTTTTAAAAAAAAATTTAGAATTGCCTTCACTTCCCCTCCAAACCAAGTTGTTGTTTTAATCAATATGGCCTTCTGATTGTGGCTTTTTTGGGCAACTAGTAAAGCATTCTTAAACAATTCCCAATTATTCACATTTTTCTGATTAAATTCTTCCTTGCATCTAATTCAGCTCATAATTGTTTTCAATTTTGTGAAATTGATCTTTTTAAAGCATCAAATAAATATTTATATCATTGGTTTAGGCTTTATTCTGTTTGCACATTAGAAATGTAATCAAGTTGTGATCACTTGTACCTAAATTACTACTAATTCTCTTTCTCAAATCCTGGTTTGAAGAACTTTCTGCCAAATAGCAGTTCTTCCTTACTCTGTAGGGGGCATCTTTGGAAGCTTCTTGGTCAGACAATGAACTAGCTTAAAATTAAGATGGCCATGCTTTAGGAACGAGAGAAAAACAAGGCTTCTAATTTCAACTTTCAAGTCTTCATTATCTGTCCTGGTCCTACTTTCATGTACTCCTTCCTTCCTTCCTCAAAACAATTAATGTTACTTCTACAAAGCCAGAAGGCCATCTTCCAGAAGCAGGGACCACAGTACACAAGAAATCCTTTTGACTATTTCTGACTTACCAGACCATTCTATATTAGGGCTATTTTTTTCACCTCCAGTCATTTAGTAAAATCTGTTACCAGTGGTTACTGTATACATTTCTGCACCTTTTTCTTGTTCAAAATTGTTTTTCATCTCTCTTCAGTATCCTATTAAAGAGACAGAATGTCTTTTAAACAGTCATTTTGCCATATGACTTCAGTCCTCATAGCTATTCTTGGTGACCTATTTGTTTATTTAGCAATCAATAAACTTGCAAGAGGGAGGACAGAAGCAGCTGATCTTAGCCTTTGTCTTAAATTGTTCTGTTGCCAGCTCTGAGGCTCAAGTCTGAGTTGACCCATTTAATCATATATCCCCGTCATCCCAGGGAACTCTTTCTTATCCACAAATTTATAGGATATAAATCTGTGCTTTGACAGCCACTCAACTACCAACTGTACACAGCAGTTGTTCTTCAGGAGCCTGTGTTTCCAGTCGTAGGCTCTTCGCTTCACACCCCTACCTTGGCCTGTCTTTGGCCACATGTTATTCAAAGCCCATCTCCAGAAGTATGGAGAGTCCAGTGATTGCATCTTGATGACTGTCTAATTCAGGGTAATTCTCTTTGAAGATGTAATTAAGTGTTTCCCATACTCTTGTCTTTTTCCAAACCTTAGGTCTTCTGAACCCTGTCAGAATCTCCTTTATTCCATTCAGAATGTCGTGCACATGGGAGTTCTTTTTCACATGGAACAGAACTGGTCTTGCTGCATTGTCTATTAAAAGACAACTTTATCTGGCTAGGTATTCCAAGCTCTTCAGCAGAGTTTTCTTCCTCCAGAGGATGGGCTACTTGCCCTCTTAAAACCAGTCTCACAGTGATTCCCTGGGTCCACGTTCTATTTCTGTCTCTTCTGCTGTACTTGGTAATCATGAACATCTGCACATCTCCAGTGCATACTTATCTAAAGGTTTACTCCAGATGCCAGAATCCTTTGTCTTACTAGGTAGATTCTTTTTCAGTGACTTGGTCCAATGTTCTCTTAGTAGTCATTTTTATTATTTTGTTTTGTGATGTTGCCTAGGAGCCCCAATTAAGGAGCATGGCTCCATTGTGCTAGTCACCATACAGACATGTAAAAAACTGTCCCTGCTTAGGAGAGCTCACAAGATATGCTAGAATTCGTTGAGGGGTCAACAAGCATGTGGATAAGGGAGATCCAGTAGATATAGTGTATTTAGATTTTCAGAAAGCCTTTGACAAGGTCTCTCATCAAAGGCTCTTAAGCAAAGTAAGCTGTCATGGGATAAGAGGGAAGGTCTTCTCATGGATTAGTAACTGGTTAAAGATAAGAAATAAAGGTAGGAATAAATGGTCAGTTTTCAGAATGAAGAGAGGTGAATAGTGGTGTCCCTCAGGGTTCTGTGTTGGGACCAGTTCGGTTCAAACTATTCATAAATGATCTGGAAAAAGGGATAAACAGTGTGGTGGCAAAATTTGTAGATGATGGAAATCTACTCAAGATAGTTAAGTCCCAAGGAGACTGCAAAGAGCTACAAAAGGATCTCACAAAACTGGGTAACAAAAAGGCAGATGAAATTCAATGTTGATAAATGCAAAGTAATGCACATTGGAAAACACAATCCCAACTATATATATAAAATAATGGGGTCCAAATTAGCTGTTACCACTCAAGAAAGAGATCTTGGAGTCATTGTGGACGGTTCTTTGAAAACATCCACTCAATGTGCTGTGGCAGTCAAAAAAGCAAACAGTGTTGAGAAACATAAAGAAGGGAATAGATAAGACAGAAAATATCATGTTGCTTCTATATAAATCCATGGTACACCCACATCTTGAATACTGCGTGCAGATGTGGTTGCCCCATCTCAAAAAAGATATATTGGAATTGGAAAAGGTTCAGAAAAGGTCAACAAAAATGAATAAGGGTATGGAATGGCTGCCACATGAGGAGAGATTAATAAGACTTGGACTTTTCAGCTTGGAAAAGAGACAACAGCAAGGTGAGATATGATAAAGGTCTATAAAATCATTACTGGTGTGGAGAAAGTAAAAAAAAAAAGGAATTTATTTACTACTTTACATAACACAAGAACTAGGGTCACCAAATGAAATTAATAGGCAGCAGGTTTAAAACAAAAAAAAAGGAAGTATTTTTTCACCCAACTCACAGTCAACCTGTGGAACTCTTTGCCAGAGGATGTTCTGAAGGCCAAGTCTATAACACGGTTAAAAAAAAGAAATACATAAATTCATGGAGGATAGGTCTCTTAATCACTATTAGCCAGGATGGGCAGAGATGGTGTCCCTAGGCTCTGTTTGCCAGAAGCTGTGAATGGGCGACAGAGGATGGATCACTTGATGATTACCTGTTCTGTTCATTCCCTCTGGGACACCTGTCATTGGCTACTGTCTGAATACAGGATACTGGCCTAGATGGATCTTTGGGCCTTTCTTATGATCATTTGATGAGAGGTACATGAGAGCTTAGAATATTTTTGCGGTTGTGAGTATGACTTCAGTATTCGTCATTGCATGGGTTTTTGTAGGATTTATATATGCGATGGTAATTGTAACTTTACTTATTGCTTTAATAAAACTTGTAGTACAGATAGGACTTATATTTGTGATTGTGTCTGAGGTCACTACCTCCTGTTCCTGGAGTCTCCAAATTTGAGAAAAGCATCATTTTGTCAAGCTTGAAACTAGCAACAGGAGCTGAACCTATTGTAGTTTGAACACAAAATCACTAAATTCAGTTTAAATATAAAAGGCTACAAATGGTATGTGATTGATTGACTATTATAAAGGGAAAAGGACAGAGTTAAGTTTGCTTGTACAACCGTAATTTTGATATATCTAGATATTTTTAATGTTTAACCATACAAACTTAACATTGATTTAGCTGAGTAGAAATAGCCCTGACAAAAAGTGGTAGCAAAGGTTAAATGAAAGGAGGTGAGGAAAGGCAATAATTATGATAGAAATTAAATTAAATACATTAAAGTAGTTCATTATAAGACTGAGAAAAAGACTGAGCAAAAAGTTTAAAAAGAGGAAGAAATGTTATGGAGATTATCAACTTTTAAACTCCATATTCCAAAATTCAGGATTTTCCTAATCTATAACTCTGAGGATGGGAGTTTAGCCATTGACTTCAGTGGAGCCCTGATTTTACCCATTATGTCTGCCCTGTGCTCTTTACATTAGGTGCCTTCAAATTGACAGATTTACCTGACAGTTGTTTTTAAAGCCCTTAGTTGGTGTAGGCCCTGAATACATTCTTACCCACCCCAACTCTTGTCCGTGTTTTACCTTTTCCTTTAGTGTTGTGTCCCCTCCAAGGTATTTAATTTTAATTATTAGGAGTGGTTTTATTTATAAGTAGTTTACTTGTTACATTGTTTTATTTTTAGACATGTAATATTTTGTATAGTGATGCACAGTGTATAGCCCAGGGAACTTTGGAAGTCAAGTTGTGATACATAGAGTATATATTTGATATTCACTTTACTAGAATAGTCGTGCAATCACATTCAAATTTCTCCCTACCCATCCAACCAATACAGTTAAACTTTTCATGGAGAAGATTTGGAGAAGGACCAATAAATAAATAAATCTGTTGTCCATATGTATTGGTGTGGATCCCAATATTGTAGGTGTGCATGTGTACAAGGACCAGATTCTTTTAGCTAGCAGTGTGTATTTGGGGTGGTGCATGAGTCTTCTGCTGTCTTTTGCTGCCACATTAAAGCATAAAGGGTGTGGCAGCTATGAACCTCCCTCAGTTCCCTTTTACTGCCATTGGCAGAGAGATGGAACCTATCGGTATCCTTTCAATTCACACTAGAGTTGTCAGCAATCTTCACCTAAATTTCTGGAAAGCTATAGAACAATGTTCTTATAGCATCTTGGACTGACTAGTCCTCAATGGGTTCAAAATTCGTTGACCACTCACCACCCACAGCAAGGCACCCTTGTACAAGGATCCCAAGATGCTGGAATCAAAACCCACAGGCTTTAAGTCTTGCTCATCCTGGGATGGACTAATTCTGCTCTAAGATTGGCACAGATGCCTTTTCTATCTCGGCAAATCCCATGTCTGAAGCAGGTGCTCAGTTTGCCTTTCATTCTGCACCAGAACCTGAAAATCATGGAATGCAAGACTCAGGCACCATCTCTTAGAACAATCTATGAGAGTGGGATTGGACCCAATAGATATGGACTTGAAAACCACAATACCAGTCAAATCTGGATCCTCAGTGCTCCATCAAGCAGGCAGTTGGCACTCAAGACTTCATCAGAGAAGTTGGCACTGACCATGGCACTAGAACCATTGAGGCTGTCCACCTTGAAGGTGGTGCCAGAGATGTGAAAGCAGGCCATTGAAAGACGCTGCCCCGAACACTGAGGCAGGAGCTCTAGGAAGATCTCCGTGTGCTCTCACATACAGACACAGAGAGAGAGAGAGAGAGAGAGAGAGAGAGAGACAGTAAACCATCACAGGATAAATCCTCCAAAATGTGTATGGCACTGAAGACAAGTGAAAAGGAGTAGACTGTGGTGCAGCAGACTCTATCACCCCACTACCAGTTTCCACAACCGGGGGAAAAATTGTGGACACTGGAACTGTCATTGGCACCGAGATATCCACCAGTACCAATAAAAACTCAAGCACCAACGGTGCCATATTACTGGCAGTGCCTTAGGAGAAGATATACTGACCATTGTGGTCAGGGTACTCCTCCTCAGCACTGAGTAGGAAGTAGTGCCCCGTATGATCCCTGAGCATTAGTGCTGGAAAACCAGAAGACTTCTTTGCAGCTCAGCCACTGCAACACTGGCATTGGTCCAGTTAACAACGTGTCTGTCACCTGTATTCATATGGGATGCCTCCTGGGCCCTTCTGGGATTACTTGGGGTCTGCCTTCCAAAGCCTCAAGGAGCTGCTTACCTACATCTCAAGAGAAAAGATCCCCCTCTCTTTTAGCCTTACTGGCAAAATGGCAGATGTCGGAGTCGTAGGAGGAGCGAGACACAGAGATGCAAATCTATCAGAGCCTGATGTAATCCACCGAAAGACCTTTGCTCCTCATTGCCCAACACGATGGTCACCTCAGCACCGATACTAATGTAGGATGATTTCAAGGTGTTTCCAGAGCTCCTGGTACTTAATGCAGACACACTGGAAATCAAGACTTCAGTCCTATAAAAAAAAATCCAAAAAAATCTCTAAATATTCAACATCTCATCAGCTGCAGATGAGGGATTTCTAGACCCAGCCTGAACTCTGTGACACATCCTAGCCACTGTATGATGAAAGGAAAAACATACTGAGAACAATATTAAAAGCACAAATTCAAACTATCCCAAAGCAAAGTAAAGATCAGAAGAAATAGTAAGAGGCCAATATGGTTCTATTAGTAGCTCTTTAACTACCTGAACATCAAAAAGGAAGAAGTGGAAGCATGGACCAGTTGCTAGTGATTTTGTTCCTACACACTGGCTAAGGCATAAAATGAGGTACACCTTGTTACCTTGTATAGAAATGTATCTTCCCCCTCCAGTTGTGTTTTTCCTCCATTGGAACTATGTGCAGTGCTGGTGGATCCAGACCCTTTCTTTTGTTTGGCAGAATCTGAGCCACCACAACAGCCACCATCTCCTCCTCTGAAATCTGTTAGTTCACACAGGAGATCCAGAGCTTCCTAGTATCAGCTTCCCCTCTGACACTCATCTTAGGCCAGCTGGTACTCCCCTTGCCTTGGGGACCTCTACAACTTCTCCAGATGCAACATGTTGGAAAATATGGTATCCCGTATAGCACTTCCAGACAACAAAGCTTAGTCTGTAACCATATTTTATCCCATCCAGGAGAGTACAATTCCTTTTACCCACATGACACTGAACTTTTTGTTGGTCCAGGTGGCCATGGAGAGATCTAGGCAGCAACACATTAAATCTACAAGGAGGCTAAATGTTTAGACTTATTGGGAATAAAAGTGTTCACATCTATTAGCCTTAAGGTTTGTGCAGCGAACTTACAAGCGCTGTTGGCTAAGTAGGCCTATCTCTACTACTGAAAATGTATGGATTTTGTAGACAAGCTAGCACAAGACAGAACTCATTTCCAGGCTCTTACTGATGAAGGAAAGCTAGTGGCCAGAACTGCACTTGGATCAGCAGTTGATGCAGCAGACACATCATCCTGGTTGATGGCAATAGCCATCATAATGTGCTGTGAGGTTGGTTATGCACCTCGGGATGGAGGACCTGTTCTTTGATGAAGCCCACCTTATCAATGAAATGACAGTTGAGTCTTTGCACACTGTAAAGAACTCTAGAGTCATCCTCTGCTCCCTGGGAATATATACATCTGCCCTGAAAAGGAAATATTGCAGGCAATCTTACAGACCTAGACTAGGATCTCAACAGTTTTATTTCCAATTATCTTATGACCCTCCTCGTAAAAGGCAGAGTACTCTGTATCATTTCCCTACTGTATCATGTCAATCCTAGTGAAAAGATATTTTTGACAGGAGTTTGAGAGATGTAGACCATTAACAATACCACCACTACCCAATCCTTGCATACCATTTGGGAGTCCTTTAGCACTCTATTTCCACAACTGAAGTGCCTCTACAATGGACAAGTGGGTTTTAGATGTCATCTAATATAGCAATGAGAGCAAATTTACTTCTGTATCTCCTTCAAAATTTCCATTCTCATGAGCAGATTCTCAGACAGGAAGTGGAGTCCCTCCTCCAATGGGGAGCAATAGAACATGTACCTGTCCAACACCAAAGGAAAGGTTTTTACTCTACATACTTCCTAATCTTCAAAAAAAAAAAAAAAAAAAAAAGCGAGTCTGGAGACCTATCCTCGATCTTTGCAAAGTCAACAGATTGATCCACAACCTGAAGTTTTGTATGATCACTCTGCCATCTGTAATCCCATCCCTGGAAAAAGACACATGGTTTACAGCAGTCAATATGAAGTCTGCTTGCTTTCATGTGGATATTCACCCTACACAGACATTTTCTCAGATTCATAGTCGGCCCTGACCACTTCCAATACAGAGCACTCCCATTTGACCTTCCCACTGCCCCCAGAGTCCTTACCAAAAATCTTCCTGGCAGTAGCAGCTCATTTCAGATGGATCAGTTTCATTTTCTTCCCTTGACAATTAGCTTCTTGTTGCCAGCACTTGTGAGGAAGCCCACAAGTTGACCTCATTAATGCTTCAACTACTTTCTTCTCTAGGAGTCAAAGCAATTTGCAAAGGTCTATTCTCATTTTGAGGCAGACTGTAGACTTCATAGGGGCTACCCTAGATTCAGTCAGAGCAAGAGCTTATCTGCCAAAGGACAGATTTTACACTATGAGAGACCTGATTGATTTATTAAGTTTTACGCAACCCTCGAGCTTCAATCAAAACTTGTCTTGCCCTCCTGGGGCACATGGCTTCATGTACTTACATTACTGCATTTGCCTACCTTGGCTTCAGATGTGGCTCCACACTGTGTATTCACCAACCAAACATAACATGAACACCATGGTAAAAGATCCTTCCAGAGTAACAGCATCTCAAATATGGTGGAAAGATCGTCATCAGGTGTGCGTGAGCATCTGCTTCCTACCATCCTCACCAGATAAGATGATCATTACAGATGTGTCTCACTTAGGCTGGGGGGAGCGCACACTGACAACCATATCACTCAGGGCACTTGGACACCTTGAGAAGCCGTCTGCACATCAGCCTTCTGGAATTCCAGGTAGTTTGAGAAACTTGCAAAGTTTTTCTACAATTCCCGTGGTCCAACCATGTTCTGATAATGTCAGACAATATGACAACCATCTTTTACATCAACAAACACATAGGTCTGAGATCAATTCCCCTCTGCATAGAAGCACTCAGCCTATGGAGTTGATGTATCAAGAATCAAATCACATTTTTGGCAGGTTACCTTCCAGGGCCACAGAACGTGCTGGTGGATGCCCTCAGTAGGCATTTGGCCATCTGATCACGAGTGGGAATTGCGTGAGTCAGTAGTAAACATTTTTGCTCAGTGGGGGATTCCCACCTGGGATCTGTTCACCTCTCAAATGAACAAGAAATTCAACACACGTTGCTCCAAAGGTGCTCAAAGGCTACACTCTCAAGATGATGTCCTCCGTCTTCTCTAACCAAATCATCTGAACTATGCCTTTCCTCCTTTACCACTCCTTCCTGGAGTCTTGAAGAAAATTTGTCAAGAAAGGGCACATGTCATCCTCATTGCCCCCCATTGGACCAGACAGTTTTGGTTACCAAACCTTCTACAGCTGTCATCCTGTTCTCTGATCAGAATGTAATAGTTTTCAAATCTCTTGACCCAGGAGAGAGGCAGGATCAAGCATTCCAACCCCGAGAGCTTCATCTCACAGCTTGGTTTTTGGATGGGCATCAACACTAATACTTTCCTGCTCAAAAGCTGTACAAACCATGCTTAATAACAATAGAAAGAAACTCCACTAGGAGTCCTATTCAGCCAAGTGGAAACATTTCTCCATCTGGGGATGTCAGTCAGTGGTTATTCCTTCCATTTTGGACTAGTTTCTCTCAAAAAGGCTGACCGTTCCTGTAGTTCTGTACAAGTCCACTGGGAGCAATCAGTGTATGTGTCATGACCCATGCGTCTCAAACCTAGATCCACAGGATTTATAGGAACAGCTACAACCCTCCACCTAGCAGCCACTGATGCTCACTTACTTATGACTTACGAAGCCTAGCCCCAGTTTGAGCTCTGCCCCTGCAGTCTTATTGGTGGAGTCCCAGAGAAGCTGATTGACCTGCAGGCCCTACTTAAGCCAGCAGCAGGAACTGGAAGTTATCTGAACAACTGGG
This sequence comes from Dermochelys coriacea, assembly GCF_009764565.3. Lineage (NCBI taxonomy): Eukaryota > Metazoa > Chordata > Testudines > Dermochelyidae > Dermochelys > Dermochelys coriacea. Next base: position 113,663,529 of record NC_050071.1, read on the forward strand.
CTTTACCCTGTTTTGGACTGTGTGCTTTGTGCTTCCTGCTCCTGTTCCCCCGGCTTGATTTTCCTGGAATCCTAACCTAGCATGACTCCTGGCATCTGATTTGTGTTTCTGATGTTCAGTTTGTCTCCTGCCTCTGTCCACCTGGTATCCTGACCTGACTTTGGTTCCTGACTTGTGGTTCTGGTCTCCAGTTTGTCTTCTGCTTCTGACCTCCTAGTATCCTGGCCCAGCAGACTCCTGTCTTGTGATCATGGACTCTGGCTGCCCATGACCCAACCATAACAATTTGTTCAGATTACAGTTACCCTGAGGGACTGAGCCTGATGTGAGAAGTATGGACCCAGATGCACCACTGCAGCCCCTAGAAGCATTGGACTTGCCTGAATGGGCCTTCCACCTCCAGGTGGATAATTAAGGCTGTGTTTCTGTCACTGAGGTCATGGATTCCATGACCTTTATGATTTCTGCAGCAGCTGGTGCTGGCTTAGGGGCTGCCTGAGCCGGCGGCAGCAGTTTGGGTGTGTGGGAGGTGGCTCAGGACTGGGCAGTGGGTTGGGGTGCATGACGGCGCTTACTTGGGAGAGGAGGGAGGCTCCTAGGGGGAGGGGCAGCCAGGTGGGGCTCCATGTGCTGCCTGTATTCGCATGCGCTGCTCCTGCAGCTCCCATTGGCTGCGGTTCCTGGCCAATGGGAGCTGCATAGCGAGCGCTTTTGGCATGAGCAGCACACAGAGCCCCCCTAGCCACCTGTCCCCCTAAGAGCTACGGGGGACATGCCAGGTAGGGAGCCAGTCAGTCCCGCCAACCCTCCCTCCCCTGGACCAGCAGGGGTCCCGGGTTGCACGCTGCCACTCGGCCCTTCTCTCTCCCTCCCAGCACCAGCGGGGGTCCTGGCTTGTGTGCTGCCACCAGTCCCTTCCTCCTTCCCAGCACCAGTGAGGGTCCAAGGTCATGTGCTGCCACCTGACTTCCTGTTGTGTTCCCCCCCCCAGCACCAGCGGAGGTCCCGGGCCACCACTCTGCGGTGTCCTTAGCCCGCACCCCGGAGCACCCATGGTCCCCAGCCCAAGTTTTAGTTAGGGGTATATAGTAAAATTCATGGACAGATCACGGGCCGTGAATTTTTATTTACTGCCCCAAGCTGTCCATGACTTTGACTAAAAACACCCTTGACTAAAACGTAGCCTTACGGATAATCAAGCACTACAGGCCCAAGTTGCACAGCTGATCTTGGACAACCAGCGGCTACAAGTGAGGCAGGTCAGCACTGAGAATACTGTGCTGTGAACCCAGCGTGCAGTGCTTTGCCCTAAACAGGGGGCTCCACTACCCTTGCTCCAGTGGCTTAATGGGAACTGCCAGTAGTTCCAGCGCTTCATGAACCAGTGTCACCTTCTGTTTCTGATGCATCCCCAAGTCTATGGCTCTGATCAGGCCAAAGTGGCCCTGGTAACCTGCCTGCTGACGAGATGTTTTAGACTGGCCCTCCCTCTTCCTGGAAGGCCATAGCCTTGTGCTGTCGGACTGGGATGCTTTTTTCCAATCAGTGTCAGCCATCTTCGATGACCTACACCTAGTGCAGTCACCCTGAGGGGACTCCAGCAGGGGCAAGAACCAGTGGCCTCCTGGGCAGCGCACTTTTGTTGCATCAGAATGGATACAGAGTGGAACAAAGCAGCTGTATCAGTTCCAATGGGGTTATGGGAAAAAATAAAAACGCACTGGCCCCATGTAGAGACACCAAGAGGTTTTTTTGTATGGACCTCACTATCTGCATAGGTAATCAGCTGCGAAAACAAAGGGATAAGAAAGGAGGTTGCCTGCAACTCCCTTACCGTGAACCACGACCCCAGCTTCTGTGTTGCTCATGCATGCATGCCAATCTGATTTATTGGCGACTCTCACATAAAGAAAAGGAACGGCACCATCAGTGTAACCTGTGCTTCTGCTGTGGTGAACCTGACCATGCCATCTCATTCTACCCAGTATGAACACCGAAGAGCTTGGAAAAACAAGCTGACCCAGGCCTGGTGGAGGGAACTGGCCTGCACCTTGAATGAAGAGAATATCCCCATGCCCTCGTCCTCACTGATATGCACCCTAAGCCCCATCCATGGGCTTCTCATTTGCAGGTGTGTATTCAGCTTCACATCCTACGGGATCCCCGACAGATTCCCCTCCAACAGACCCTCATTGATTCAGGAGCAGCAGACAATTTCATAGCTGCAGCTCAGCCCTATAGATTCCCCTGCTACGCAAGGCCATACCCAACCAATTGAAATGGTTGACAGCTCTCCACTATCTTCAGATAGAGTTTTGGAGGAGACCGTCCCCCTGGATGCCAGAGAAATAATACAATTTGGTGTGATTTATTCCCTGCATTTTTTCCCCTGATCCTTGGCATGACCTTTCATGACCTCCTCATTCACTGATAAGAACAGAAAGTTATCTTCCCATTGGAATTCTGCTGCCAGCATGGCCATGGACTAGCAGACATTGCACCCACACCCCAGAAGACTCCAATAGGTGTAGTTGTCCACATTGAAACACCCACTGGAGGAACTCTGGAACTTCCCCTTCTTCTCCTCCCCCCAAGTACCATGAATACACTGATGTCTTTTGAGAAGAAGAATGCAGAAAACCTCCCCATATATGAGGCAGACTGCGACTGCCCGACAGAATTTCAGCCAGGGGCCGGGGCAAAGCTGCTGTTTGGGCGGATATATGCGGTGTCATAGCCTAAACGGGCAGCATTGTGAGAATCTCCAAGAGAATCTGGCCTGGGGGTTCATCTGCAAATCCTTTTAATAAAGAATGACAGCCTCCACCTCTGTGTCGATTACCTAGCCTAAAACAGATAATTTGGAAACATTACCTGCTATTCCTGATAGCCCCCACACAGTCCAACACATCTGCTATCTGCATATTCACAAAACTGGATCTCTGGGGAGCTTACAATCTCATCCGTATCAGAGATGGGGACTGCCTTTTGGATCTGCTATGGCCACTTTGAATATTTAGTTATGCCATTCAGACTGACTAATGCCCCAGCAACAATCCAGCACTTCATTAACAATGTGCTTTAAGACCTACTGGAACAGTTTGTGATAGTGTACTTAGATGATATATTAATCTTCTCAGATGATCTAGACAAACACACAACTCATGTCCCCACTGTCCTGGAGAGACTACAGCACATGTTCTTTACGCTAAACGAGAGACGTGCATTTGATCAGACCTCAACTGAGTTCGTGGGTTTCATCTGGTTGGATTTTTGCAAGGTCCAGGCTATCCACAACTAGGCAGGCCCCTATAATGTTCATGACCAACAAGGTCTTTTAGGCTTTGTGAACTTCTACTGGAGGATCATTTCAAATTTTTCAAAATAAACTTCACTGCCCTACTCTGAGAAAATGCCAAGTTCTGTTGGTCACCAGAAGCCCAGCACACATTTGAGCAATTGAAACTTTCCTTCATCACTACTCCAGTATTGGCCCACTCCAGCATGGCACAAGTTTTCATTGTGAAAACTGACATCTGTAGAACAGTGATCAGGTAACTCCTCTCCCAAAGGCATAAACTCAAGCAAACACTGCATCCCATCACCTACTACTCAAGGAAGCTTACATTTGCTGAGAGAAACTGAGATCTTGGACAAGATGCTCCAGACAGTTAAGGCTGCCTTCAAAGAGTGGCAACATTACTTGGAATGGGCCCATCATCCAGTCCAAGTGTTTATGACCACAAGAACCTGTAGTACCTGCACAGGGCCAAGGCCCTGCACCAACAACAGGTCCATTGAGCCAGTGAGCATGCATATCCCACAGTTCTTGTCCCTGTTCAATTTTACCTTGACCTACTGCCCAGGAACCAGAAATGACAAGGCTGATGCCTTGTCTCAGAGAGATGGCTTTGACATATGAGGCCCAGTTTGGAACCAGCCCACATTCTCAAGTCTCATAACTTTCTTAATGCAGCTCACTGCTAGGACCGACTCATACTCATCCACTTCGCTTCTGTCTCTGGAATTCCACCTGGTGAGTTAGCCCTTGTCAACCAAGAACCTCACGATACCCAGGAAGGGATCATATTTGTGAGGGACAGTATCTGTGTTTTCCCCAAGGACTTGCAAGCGTGGTGTTTCTTCAACTATGCCATGACTCCACTTTTGTAGGACACTTAGAGTGATATAAAACTCAATGATCAACATCCCATTTCTTCTGGTAGCCCCAAATGTGCCTCACAATAAAGACCTTTAAGTTTCCTTCCCACTCCACTCGAAGATCCCTAGCCAGAAACCCTGCAATCCCCTCCAACCTCTGGATACCCCATCTTGGGCGTGGAAAGCCATTTCCTTTCACTTTGATATGGAACTATCAGAATCCAGTGGTTTCACGACCATCCTGAGAGCGGTAGATTGCTTTCCTAAGATGGCGCACTTTATTCCCTGCACAGGCTTACCATTGGTGGAAGGAATCGCCTGGCTCTGGATAAACAATGTAATCCGTCTTCATGGCCTTTCAGATCATAATCACCTCTCACTGGTGACTACAATTTACTACCCCTACCCACTTCTGGCACGAGGCCCTAATTTTTTTAGGAATCCATGTGCACCAGTCCTGTGCGTAATATCCCCAGTCAAATGGAAAGAAACAACCAGATCCTTGAACAATAATTAAAATGCTACATGAGCCATCACTAGGATGACTGGTTTTCACTGTTATATGTAGAGTTCTCAGACAGTAATGCAGACGGTGCATCCACAAGCCACAGCCCATAACGCATTTGGCCAATCAACGTGGTCACCTTCAAGCTTCTTTGATCCCTTGAAGTTCACCTTGTGTTCCACATCTCACTTCTCAGAGAATACATTTTCTCTGAGCTCACTATCACCACCCTACCAGTACAAGTACAAGATCAGGAAGAATATATTGTTCATGAAGTCCTCGACGACTCAGATCAAATGGGGAAAATCATGGTACCTGATGGATTGGGAAGGTTATGGCCCAGAAGCTCACACTTGGGAGCCTGCAGAAAATGTTCATGCTTTCACCCTGATTCGAGTCTTCCCTAGGAGCCACCCTGAGAAACCTAGGCCCACATCTCCTGGAGAGCATCCCTAGGGTTAGGGTTGATATCAGAACCCACAGGTCTTGAAATTGGTTACCAGGGTTTACAGCGGCAGCCAGCTCCAGCCCTCCACCTAGCAGCCTGCTAATGCTGATTATATAGGACCCACAAAATCCTGCCCGAGGTTGAACCTCCTCCCATGCATTGCTATTGGTTGAGTCTCAGAGCACCTGACTGGCCCTACTTATGGCAGCAGCAAAAACAGGAAGCTGTCTAAACAACTGGGCTCCATGCTTTTCTGGACTGTGTGCGACTTGTGCTTCCTGCTTCCGTTCCCCTAGCTTGAATTCCTGACATCCTGACCCGGCATGACTCCTGGCATCCAACTTGTGATTCTGATCTCCAGTTTGTCTCCTGCTTCTGACTTCCCCGTATCCTGACCCAGTTGACTCCTGACGCTTGTCTTGTGATTGTGGACTCTGGCTCTGACTACTAGATCTGGCTGCCCATGACCTGGCCATGACAGTATGCCATCCTCCAGCAGATGGTTATTTGGTTTTCACTCAGCTGTTGACTATCAGATTCTTAAGAGCCTAATTAGAACCTTTCCACTAGTAAGGAACCCTCCCCCTCATTGGGACTTGAATCTGTCAGCTCTGACTAAGCCTCCGTTTGAGCCATTAGCTTCATGTTCCATGTCTCACCTATCTATGAAAGTTGCATTCCTTGGGACCACCGCCTCCACTAGCAGAGTAGGTGAGGTGGGAGCCCTAGTGGCAGATCCGCCATACACTGTATACCATAAGCAAAACGTTTATTTATGGCTACATCGTAAATTCATTCCCAAGTTGATTTCAGAGTTTCACATAAACCAACCAATCTACTTAACTGCATTTTTTCTAAAACCACGTACATCGTGAATAGAGGTGGTGTCATTCCCTTGATGTACAATATGCTCTTGCCTTTTGTCTACAAAGGACACAAGTGATTTAGAAAATCTCCTGGACTCTTTATTGGTGTAGCAGAAAGAGTCTGAGATCAAGATATCTCCTCTCAGAGGATCTGTAAGTAAGTGGCTCTTAATTGATAGAGTAAGAATCAATTCGTCTCACATTCCTCCCCGATAGAGAGTGAGAATTCTACCAAGAGTACAAGTGATGTCTATAGCATCGCTTCAGGAAGTGCCTCTGGTCGACATTTGTAAAGCAGCGATGTGGACTTCCATCCATATATTCATGAGACATTATGCTATAGTACAGGACTCCGCCCCGACATCCTTTGGGACAGCTTCAAATGGCTCTGCCACCTGCCTTCTTGAGTACTGCTTGTTAGTTACCCATAATGGAGCACACCAGGACCAGCACTTGAAGAACAGGAGAGTTGTTTCTAACCTTATAGTAACTGGAGGTTCTTTCAGATGTGTGGTCTGTATCCACTACCCACCCTTCTTTCCCTACGCTTAGGACCTTACTTGAATTTCAGTAGAGAAGAAACTGGAGATGCAGTCGGCCTACCTCTCCATTTATCTTCTCAGTAGGATGCACCAGGAGACCAAGGGTATATGCACGGGCCAGCGGACACTGCTTTCGGAATTCTCCAACTCTGGGCGCATGGAGAGCATGCATATCCCACAGTGGATACAGATAGGGACCACACATCTCAAAGAATCTCCGGTTACTATAAGATACGTAACCTCGCCTTCCTCCACTCCAGCCATGCAGTGCTCCGTGCACGCACCAGCAAATTTGACCACTCAGTTGAGAGCTGCACTGCAGCTCAGAGTGCTTCTTTTGGAAGTCTCCTTGCCTCTTTCCATCAGGCATGATCAGACATTACCACCAATAAGTGTGAGCTGGATATTGTCACCTGTGGCCATACCATCCAGTTTCTTTCCCTTTCCACCATAACCCCCCTTCCTCATCCATCTTCAGGGACCTTTCTCGTGAAACCTTTTACAAACAGAAATGGCCTCATTGCCCTGTCCAGATGCCATAGGAGAGGTGCCGTAGGAGTACAGGGAAAGAGGCTTCTACTCCTGGTATTTCCTCATTTGAGAGAAAAAAGGTGGCCTTCGTCTTGTTGTAGACCTGAGGAGGCTCAACAAATGTGTTTGATGCCTCAGATTCAGGATTGTAACACTTGCTTCCATCATTCTATTGCACCAAGATCAAGACTGGTTCATGGCTTTTAACTTGTTAATTTGCATATTGCCCACAGAAAGTACCTTAGATTAACATTAGGATTCAATAGTTACCAGAACAAGGTGCTATCCTTCATACTCTCCACTGCTCCAAGAGTATTCACTGAGTGCCTGACAGTGGTAGTGGCACATTTAAGGAAACATCTACCTGTACCTGGACAACTGGCTGATCAAGGACAAGCCTCATGACGTGACCAAGATAACTGTAGCTTGAATCCTCACCTGTTGTCTCAGGGCTAATGGTGAACTACAAAAAGTCATCTCTCACTCTATTCCAGATGATAGGCTTCATAGGAGACCCTGTTTGACTCTGTCAGTATGATCATATCTGCTGGTGGACGGATTCTGTTCCCTTTGATCAATCATACATGAAATAAGGTCAAGACCATCTACGATGGTTCATGGTTGCATGGGATTACTAGGTCATATGTTATGTACATACATGATGCTGCTTGCCATACATTGCTTGAGGTCACTACAATACCATCAAAGAACAGTGCATTCCCCAGCCAAAAACAATATGAACAGATTGGCCACTGTAACACTTCAGTCCTGTGAGAACTCACCTGATGACCCCCCTGAATGTGAGATAAGGGTATGTTTCTCAACTCCTTCCTGCGCAAACTATACTTAATATGGATGCAAAAGTGAGAGGTTGGGGGACCACCTGAATCACCTCAATTGCAAGAAAGTGCATGTGAACCTCCTAGGGCTGAGAGCCATCAGATTGGCCTGTATAGCATGCTTGTCAGTTCGACAGAATTCTGTAGAGCAAATCCTGATGGACAGTACATCTGTGATGCGCAATGTCAACAAACAAGGAGGCACTTGATAGATCCCACTTTACCTGGAAGCCATTGAGTTCTGGGAATGGTGTCACCAACACAGAGTAAACCCCCTGAGCTCCCACTGGCCCTGCACTTTCCAGGGGTCAGCAATGACCTTGAAGTCTTCTTAAGCAGAGACATGATAACCAACCAGCAGTAGTCACTGGAAATTCATCCTAGATATGATATTCCAGCCTGGGGGGAGAGGGGGAGGGTTCTGACCAAAGACCAGTTTGCCACCGCAGAGAATGTCAAATGCAACACCTTCTACTATAGAGGTAGCGTGAGCCTAGCCTCTCTACCAGATGTCTTTCTATTCTGCTGGTGTCAAGATCTCCTTTGCACCTTATCACTAACCCCCCTGATTATCGTAATAATATCAAAGATCAGATGGGACAAAGCCACTGCTATCAGGATCTCCTCATGCTGGCCAAGACCGTTTTGGCTGCCAGATCTACTCCATATGTCCAGTCAATCTCCCATTCATTTTTCCTCTTTGTGTGAACACAATATCTCAGAACATCCAGACCTGCAGTCAGTACACCTGACTGCATGGATGCTGGCCAGATGAGCACTACTGATAGAGAATGCTCCAGGCAGTTCTTATCCACATCAGGAAAGTTTCCACTAGAAGTATCTGCTCTGAAAATGGAAGAAGTTTTCTTATGGGCAGTCCAAAACAACCTGAGGTGGTTGAAGCCCAGATTCCAAAGATCCTAGACTACATGCTGCTCTTGAAACAATCAGGACTTGCATTAAGCTCTCTGAGTCCACTTAGCAATATCAGCATATCATACACCAGTTCAGTTGCATTCACTTTTCTTACACCCTGCAGTGTCAAGATTCATCAAGGACCTTTTTCATGCCTACCCTCCATTTAGAGACCAGACTGCTTCCTGGGACCTCAGTGTGATTCTCCTGTATCTCCTGGTGACTCCCTTCAAGCCTCTATCTTTCAAAACATTATACTTTGTTGCTGTCACATTGTCCCAAAGTCTGTGAGATCCAAGTCCTTATAGCTGGACCATCTGTATTTTACCGGGACAATATAGTAATGAGACAACACCCTAAATTAATTCCCAAGGTAATCTCAAAATATCAACTGAATCAGTCACTTACCTTACTGGTCTTCTTTCCAAAACCTCTCTCTTCTGCAGGAGAAAAGAAACTTCACACCTTGGATGTCTCCAGAGCTTCTACTTTACTACCAAGACAGGACTAAACCCTTTTGGCTCTCACTGTCTCTTTGTGGTTGTTTCGGGTGTATAGAAAGGCCTGGTGATTTCTTCATAGAAACTTTCCAAAAGAAATAGACAGTGCATTTCCATCTGTTACCAGATGCCCTCCTTCCCCCCAAACATTAGGACATAACTCCACTGAAATACAGGAGACATCATCATTGGCCTGCTTCAGAAATGCACCAGTCTTACAGATTTGCAGGTAACCCACCACCCTTTGTTAAACGGTATGCATTTGACATGGTAGCCAGGGCAGATACCAAGTTCAGAAGAGTGATGTTACAATCTGTCTGTTTCATCTGCGGAGACTCCTCAATCCCACTATCTCAGGAAAATATTGCTTACTGGTCACCTACAGTGGGGTCCATGCTGACACTTACTCGAAAAATAACAAACTATTACTTACCGTAACTGGTTCTTCAAGATGTTGTAGTCAATGTGGCTGCTACAACCCACCCTCCGTCCCCACTTCAGGAGTTCTTGGCAAACACAGGTTTTGAAATGAAAAGGAACGGAGGGAGGGTTGGCGGTCTCCCCATCCTGTGCGCCTTCGTGTGGGAACATGTGCAGTTCCGATTAAACACTGCTAGCTAAAAGAATTGGGTTTTGCATGCATAGGGCTCATGCGCACCTACACTGCGATCCTCACTGATTTCAACATCTTGAAAAAACACAGTTCCTGTAGGATAAATAACTGTTCTTTCATTTCAGAGTAGCAGCATCTGATGAAGTGAGCTGTAGCTCACGAAAGCTTATTCTCAAATAAATTTGTTAGTCTGTAAGGTGCCACAAGTACTCCTTTTCTTTTTGTTCTTTTATTGACCTCGTCCCCCAAACACACAGATCTCGTCATCATTTTGGATCTTTGTATTAATAGTGTATCACGGATCTGCTATTTGTTAATATGAACTTGATCTTGAACTACGTATATTCAGATTTATGACCCACATATCAAACCATTATTACTAATGGCTTATTGGTCTGTTTGAAATGGCAAGTGTAATCTTAGAGTATATCTGTGGAAGAAACAAGGGATGAGAATTCCATTTTATGGCCTAATAAATATCTATTTTTAAGCCTTCTGATTCCTGTATATGACAATAGGCCCACTTTTTTTTTTATTTTGATTCATCTTTTTTAAAAAAAAATCCTGTTTAACTTTTATAAATTAATTTTGCAAAAAGTTAATTCCTCAACATTTCACACTGTTAATGGAACCAAGATGTCAGAAATATTACAACATAGGTTATATATCAAAAAGTTGTGCTATGTGTATAAAAATTTAGTAACAGAATTCCAAAAAAATCCTTAAATTCTTAAATTATTATGATTATTTTATTACAGGGGATGGAGTGCTAGATCTCTCTACAAAGAAAAGCGCAAGGCTGGAAGAGTCAACATATGATCCATCATCTGAAAATTCAGTGTCTGGGTAAGCAGCATTTAAATATTTTTTTAATATATGTAAAAGGAAACACTGAAAAAAATCTCTTCTATGAAGGCAGATTATTTTTATAACATATTTGTACAGTATATACTGACACACAAATTCAGTTTATATTTTGCTTTCCTCAAGAGTTTCACTCATAAGTGTGTGTCTATGTATATATCATTTGTTTCATTGTCTTTTTCTTTTCTTTCTGTTAAAGAAAAGTTATCAGAACAATCACCAAACTTTAGTTCATGTTACTAAAAATGAACTGAAATTAATTACATAATACAAAAGAGTAGGACAGTAGAAGAAAACATAAATTATTATTCAAGGTTTATTTAGGAAACTTCCATTTTGCACAAAAATATAACATCCAGATTATATTTTAAAAATATCCTTCAGATAACATGAACAAGTTAAATCGCTATTATCTTCAACATTTCTTAATGTGAGAGAGAGAGAGAGAGAGAGAGTTCCTAATTGTTATACTTACATCATGGTTTTGCCTATAGTGTGTGGTGGCAAACTGCTAAATATGTCCATTCAGCATTAAAAACTAAAAATGTTGTTTCATGTGCTGAAAGCTATCATTAAATTAACTGAAACAAAAATAGTGAAATACATTGTTCTGTTGGATTTTGTTATAATTTTGGCATCCTCCCATCCACTAGCCATAGCAGGACCCTTTTTGTCACCTGTACATATTACAAAATAATTTGTTCCAAATAATACATTTAGCTTTATTTGTTGAATTGTGTAAAATTGTGTTATGTTAATCTATTAATATGAACAAGTTTTAAAATTATTTGATTTTATAATTAGAAAATATAAATAGTGATTAGAATTTTAAAAACTGAGTTGTAAATTGACAAAATGGGACTTACCTGTTAATACAGCACTTTATCTTATGAATGTAGAAAAATTAGTCCTGTGGAAATCTGGGGTTTTGTGTTGTACCTATCACTGCAAATTTTCTATAAGGGGGTTGACTCTTTTATTACTTGTTTAGCGGTAACGTCACGTTTCTACTAACAAAATCTCATTTAGGATTTGGGTACTTAATGGAATGTTAATTGCATAAATAAAATTATAAGTGTTGCTCTGCAAGCATGTATCAAAGGGAATATAGCAAACACATGAGAATATTATCAAATACTGAACTAGGATTTAAAGTTCTTGGAAGGGCTGCTGTAGAAGCCACCGTATGATTTTGACACGTAGCATTTTACTATGATAATCAGTAACTACTACATCTCAAAGACTTAAAAGTATCAGAAGCAGTGATGTTACCTAAGCAAGGAGTATAATAAAGGAGTGGACCCTTCCCTTCCATAGCTGTGTGAGAGTCTCTCATACATCAGTTTACCATCGTTTCATTCCATCCATCCAGGAGACTACACAGACACAGAGAGGACTATGTGGAAAGAAGTGCTGAGTTTGCAGATGGTTTGCTCTCAAAAGCTTTGAAAGACATTCAGTCTGGAGCACTGGACATAAATAAAGCAGGCATACTTTATGGCATACCTCAAAAAACTTTACTTCTCCACTTAGAAGCCTTACCAGCAGGAAAGCCTGCACTTTTTAAAAACAAAACTCGAGATTTCAATGATAGTTATTCATTTAAAGACAGAAAAGAAACTTGTGCAGTGCTGCAAAAAGTAGCCTTGTGGGCAAGAGCTCAAGCAGAGCGCACAGAAAAAAGTAAACTCAGTCTACTTGAAACCTCAGAATTAAAATTCCCAACAGCTTCCAGTTACCTCCACCAGTTAACTCTACAGAGAATGGTCACTCAGTTCAAAGAAAAAAGTGAAAATCTACAATATGAAACTTCAAATCCTACTGTACAGTTAAAAATTCCTCAGCTAAGAATAAGTTCTGCGTCCAAACCACAATCTGATAATGCTGGTCTTCTGGATGTCATGTACCATGTTTCCAAAACCTCCTCAGTCTTAGATGGATCAGCTCTTCAAAAACTGAAAAATATACTCCCTAAACAGAACAAAATTGAATGTTCTGGACCTGTAACTCACTCAAGTGTTGACTCCTATTTTCTGCATGGGGACCTCTCTTCTTTATGTCTTAATGTTAAGAATGGAACAGTTGATGGAACATCTGAAAATACAGAAGATGGTTTGGATCGCAAAGACAATAAACAACCAAGGAAAAAACGTGGCCGTTATAGGCAATACGATCATGAAATAATGGAAGAAGCTATTGCTATGGTAATGAGTGGGAAAATGAGTGTTTCCAAAGCACAAGGAATTTATGGGGTACCTCACAGCACTTTAGAATACAAAGTTAAAGAAAGATCTGGAACACTGAAGACTCCGCCGAAGAAGAAACTTCGATTACCAGACACTGGGTTATTTAATATGACAGATTCAGGGACTGGCAGCTGCAAAAACAGCAGCAAGCCTGTGTAGATTAATTGTTAGCAAATTGTTTGGGGTGTGTGTGTGTATGTCTGTCTGTATACACACACACATATGAGAAGTACATATGCTCACACTGACAGAAGACATGAAATTATACAGTTCAAAAACCACATACATGCCTTTTGAAAAGTAGTTTTATTCAGGGTTTTCACTGTGGACAGAATTATAGAGTTCTCCCTTAATTCTGATAGTGTGTATTTAATAAAATCCTTGTATAAATAGGTGAAAAAGATTCAGGTTTTCTTTAGTAGTCAATAGCATAAAATGTTTGGGGAAAACAAGTATTTGTCATGTGAAGCATTATTTTTAGTTGGTAAAGAACCACATTAGCCATTGAATAAACCATCTTATTATGGAAATACATGACCCATGGTTTGCAAACTTTTATACTTCACAAAATACTTGCAATAGTTTGTAAGTAGTTCAGAATACACACATCAAGGGATTATTTTTCTTTTACAAAGTTAGTTCCTTACTAAGGAAATGGATATGTGAAGTATTAGTAGGAGGTAGTACATTCTGTGGAAGAAAAAAAATACATCATAACTAGATCTCCAATACAACTAGAAAAAACCAAAACATTTCATTAATAAAAATGTGTGATAGCAGACATAAAACTGCATTTTTATTATTTTAAGAAGAATTTTGTTGTTCATTTAGCAAGAAATTGGTGTTTACAAAATATACATTTATGAAAACTGACTAATTACTGTAGCTATAGAATTATTAAATATGAAAGAAGATGGAATACAAAGTATAAAATAATTTAAACTTAATTATTAATCTAATTTTCCTTTTTAGTTTGGAGAATAAGATAACTTCAAAGTTTAAGAAGAAAGTTGGAATGCAACTTAGAGCATGTTCATAATGTGCACAGAATGAGCTTGAGAATGGATATTAAATGTGCTGGTTAGTTAATGTTATGACTACTTTAAATTCATTTAAGGATTGTCACACTCCTTATATTGAAAAACAAAAAACTCACTGTAACTGTAATGTATTTGCTGCTGTGACATTTCAAACCTTTTCAGTTTATCAAAATGAATATCAAGTTTTCATTTTGGTGGGCCGATACACTATTGTTTTGCTAATAACCAAATTTACAGTTCAGGGTCTTGACAGATTCACAAATATTAAACAGTGAAGCTGTTTTGAACTTTCAGTAGTATAAATTCATTATAAATTTGGTAGAAGCTAGGCAGTTCATTTAAAATATGTGACTTAATAGAATCTAAGAGAGACTAGCTGTCTTCAGATTGCAGTTTTTAAATTAATTTCCAAGTATTTACATTGGATTTTAAATAATATGTAATTTAGATGGTGTAATGTCATAAAGCATGTGTCTACATAAGAACGAGTACTTGCTTTATACATTCAAAATTAAACATCTGTTCCCTTTTTTCCAGTTACATTTAGGTTTAGATTGTTTGTTTTTTCTAAACCAAATCAAACATATCCAGAAACATTTACCCTTTTTTCTACTTTTTGTAAATTTTCTCACACACATACATTGTCAAACATGTTTTTTGCTTAAATTTGCCTTTGTATAGGCTGAGTATCCTATGTGAATGTAAGACTACATTACACGTCTAGGCCACATCATGTAATTGACTTTCAAAAGAAACTTGAACTCAGCGGGGAGTTTCTCTTAAAAATTTATGGTAAAATCTATCTCTTGGCTATTAACCTAATTACAGGTAATTTCTTACGTTTTAAAATAAATTAATCCATAAGAAGTTAAGTGAAACTGCACAACCACCAACATATCAATCTTTTGGTCTCTTAGATCTATAGTGTACCCTCTTCAACTATTAAGGTTTTCTTGCATATTAGAAAAGAATCCTTCTGTAAAAATAATTGTATCTAATGACAAGTAGGATACATATAAGCAGGTGTCAGGATCATCGTTGATTTTTAAAGAATTAAGCCATATTTTGTGAGGGTCAGAAAGATGAATTTGTTGATGTATACTCCCCAGTGGAAAACAAAATTGATAGTACCTAATGGTTTCAAAATCTCTCTTTATACAGAATTTTACTTGCAGAAGTTTTAGGGGCTTCAATACATTGCCTAATATTTGTACCACACTAAAAAAATTTTTATTCCTCAGACAATATTATAAATTGAGTCAGAAGTTTATATTGAAGGCAAGTTACAGTACACTTTTTATATCATTTAAAAGATGACCTGACCAAAAATTGACAGGATTCATAAAATCAGGGATCATTTTACTATTCACTTAACAGTGATCAGTAGTTTTATATGTAATATTATAATTAATTTTCAGCATTTTAGTACTTGTATTTATTTATTTTTTTGGTCAGAAATAGTATATTAAAATATTTTTTGATAGTTTATAGATAATGCTCAACCTGTAAGTGTTTAAAAAGAAACAGAATTATTTGTTTCTAATTATTAGATTAACTTTTGATTACACAACTAAGGAAAGGCAGGGAAATGTGTAGCTTCCCCTTCCCTAACTCCAGTGTATTCCATTTAAATGTCATTTAAGTTGTACCTTTGAACTGTTTTATAAATTCAGTTACCAGTCACTACTTCGTAATTGACAATTTCTGAAAATTCATGTTTCAGCAGACTTTTAAATGAAGGCGAAAGCAAGCCCTACATGCTTTCTACTTATTTGAATGTTTCTCAAGTATTTTATATTAAAAAACAGTGCCTCTGTTTTTAGAACTACTGCTCAGTAAAGTTGTTTAAACATTTCTGGTAGCTAATGACAATTTTATATTAAATTGTATATTAACTTTAGTGAGACTGATTTTTTTTTAGTTGTTTACAGTACAAATACTTGTATTTGTTTTTTAATTGCAGTATTTCCATTGTCGCAGTAATTTAGTAAAACTCTGTGGCTGCCTTGATTTTTTTGACAGATTTTGTTAATAACTGATTTTTAGGCAATTAGTTATATTTATGCATAAATCAATTGCACTATAATTCATGAATTATTTATTACAATATTTTCTAATGAATTCCATGTATTTGTCTTGTGTTGTAAATGTACTGTAATTCTGTTTCCTCTTTGTGTTGTTATATACCTAAATCTGATTGTATGAATTTAATTGTTTAGTTAACGTGTTTCTACGTTGTAATTTGTAGTAAAGCACTTCAATGCTTTTGCACATAAATTTACAACAACACTGATGTGTGATTGATTTTGCTCATTCAGTAAAACAAAACAAAAAAAGACCATATACTGGCTCATTGGACTTACTCCTTAGGCACAAATTTACTATTAGTCTAATAAGTTCATGATAGAACTTGCTTTTGACAGTTGTTGCTACAATGAACGTATTTATAAAGCAAAAATAATTGTCACAAGGAAGACTGATTCTCAAAATATGATGATCTACTAATAAATTAGGCACACTTTAGAAAATTAAAATGTCCTAAAGTATAGGAGTCGCACAAAATTGTTTTATCAGTTTTCAACTACAAACCGATCTGTATAAATTGAATGCTTATTTTACTAATAATCTGTTCAGAAAGCTTTATTCATTTAATTTGTTAAACTTTCTTCAGTCAATATATTTATTTATTAAATATATGCATTGGGGCATAGAAAAAGGGAGAACATTTATGCAAATAATTTATATGGCCAGTAATTTTTTTTGTTCTCCCGTTGACTACTTGAAAACGTTTTTGTCCCTCTCAAGTCCAGTTTCCTTTCTGCTCATTTCTTCATTGAAGCTGTTATCATGTTATAAAGCATCTCTGGAGGAAAAAGCTGAGGCTGGAATTCCAAGGGAGAAAATCTTGGTTAGAATCATAGAATATCAGGGTTGGAAGGGACCCCAGGAGGTCATCTAGTCCAAACTCCTGCTCAAAGCAGGACCAATCCCCAATTTTTGCCCCAGATCCCTCAATGGCCTCCTCAAGGATTGAACTCACAATCCTGGGGTTTAGCAGGCCAATGGTCAAACCACTGAGCTGTCCCTCTCCCCAGTTCCTCTTTGATAGTTTCCTTGGGTTGGAAGAGAAAACAGATCTTGATATTTTATATGTTAATTCTATACAAAATAGGCCATCACACCTGTCCTCAAATTTGGTGGGTCACAATGTGATGACTCCATGCCTTTGTGCCAACTTTGACCCCCGCAGACAATCGCCAGTTTTTCAATTGCTGCCCCTGGCACTGAGCAGGGGATCTCAGTAGAAAAGATAATACAGTCCCAGGTTCTATTACAATTACCACCGAATCTGTGAATTGCTTCACTTTGGGGGACAAGATGTGTTGATCCTCTTGCCCCTAACCCAACCCGTTTCTATCCCTTTCCTCTGCATGAACCCTGTACCCACAGAACCTCTACCATGGAATTCATAAAAAGATGAAGAGTTCTGTGACGACAGGAATTGTAGCTACCGCTGTGCACAGGAAGGGGGAAGATTCATGTATGGCTCTACAGGGCTAGTAACCTGGACCTCTGTGTTTGACACTGCCACTTTTTGCCATGGGAATTACTGTGATACTATAGATTCAGTATAATGACGACACAACAGGATGAAAGAGAAAAAGAGGGAAAAGCATTTGCTGAAGCACAACTCTTTAATACTTAATGAAAGTGGTTGGAAAGCTATTAAAAACATGAAAGTTGAATGAATTTGTTTACAAATACGAACATTTCTACAGAGGGATTATGTGTATCTTTTTAAAATAAATGCTTTGTTTTAAACAGATTTTTAGGCCTATGTCCTGAGCAGCAGCCAAGCTATGCTCAACATACTTTAGTGCAGGGTGGTGCAAAGGTAACTTTTAACATTTTGCATTCCCCTGAACCTGGGATCACGTAGTCCATGGCATAAGTTAGAGCAGCATGAGCTGCATATGATTTTATAGGGCTGTTCTGGCAACTAAGGATCACTGGAATATAGGGGTGTCATACCCACTCTACTGATGGCCAGGAAAGGGATGGTGTACAAGCAATAGTAGTGGCTGTGCACACCTGAGAATTACTGTACACAGTGGGAAAACCTTCAGTGGCAAGTTCAAGGCAGCTTTGAGCTGGAAGACCTGGCCCATAACTTTGAGACATCTTTAGGAACACTGAAGTTTCTTACACTAGTGAGCATATATTTTTTTTAGATAGATGTTCTAGTATTCTTGATTAGTCAAATGTTTAAAAAAAGTACTCTTATAAAGAACACTAATAGTCCATAATTGATCACGCATTTATATGCGTGGAGAGCATATAAAGACAGATTCCTGTCTGGAGGCTTCAATTTATGTAGGTATTTTTTACCACACCAATCACAGTGAATTAAGTGCTTATCAAAGTTGTAATTTGATAGGTGTTTATTTAAACTACAGCATATAATATTACTGAACAAACTATTAAATAACATGTTAAAGGCCTATTACTGTGTTCAAGAATTTTTATTTCTATTTTTAAATTACAAAATGTGTTCCTAAATTTAAAAAACATAATACCTTTTATTTATTTATCTATTCAGTGTGATTACAGAAGAAAATTTTTAATCTAATTTTTCTATTTCGCTTTCAGTCTTGGCTTTTGTATTTTTGTTTTTTGTTGTTTTTTTGGTTGATCGTTTGGTTTTTGGTATTTCAATAAATCTGATAAGTTGTTCTACATTTTATAATTGCCATAATTGGAGTTCCACATAAAATAAGATTAGCTGATTGGGTCCTAAACTCACTCATGGTGGTAATATCATTACAGGCTCCACAATACAGTAGAGTTTCATTTTAGATGACAGATGCAAATAATTTTGTCTTTTCATGTAATTTAATTGAATTTTAATTACAAGTTCAGCTAATAATATCAAGATTCAGTTAGGATTTTAAGAGATAGTAGCATCAACCTGATGGTTCACTTTGAACACCTTCAAACTTTATATAAAATGTTTCAGGAGAGGAAAAAAATCACCAGGAATTATTAAGCATAGTTGATTGCTTTTATAGCATACAACTTAAAGCTTACCTAGGGCAATAATTTATACATACAAAACTATGCATGTACAAATCTTAGTAAGAACAATGAAGTAATTTATGGATTTTTATCATTCAGACAGGATACTAGTTTATTTACATTTGTTGAGTAATGAATTAATAATTTATATACATGGTATATTAAAATGTAAAACCAATCAAAATGAAATTTTGCCAAAATGGAGATTTAAATATTGAAAATGATTGGCAAGAGGAATAGGGTGAATAGTTAGTGTCATGTTCAGAGTTTGGTGATATGTTTAAAAAATATATACTTTTCTAAAACAGAATTCTTTTAATATTATTTGCTGCTCTTGCTATTGGTACCAGTAAAAGTTCTGAATTATAGAGGATAACTATTTTATTGTAGTTACTATTCAACAGTGGGTTTTGTGTTTAGTTGAAGAAAGGTCTGTTATTTCTACAATGGAACATTTTCAGCTTTTCAATTTAAATGATTGATTGGGTAAGTAATAATTTTAGTTTTAATAAATTTGTGTTGAGAAATCAAGTAGTTAAGAAGATAGTATTTAATAACTGATTTTGTTTTGGTTGAGTATCTGAGAACAGTTATTTTGAAATCTTATTTAGATATAGACACTTAAGTTAACCTGATATTTAAAGGGATTCAATCTCATTTGGTTTGCAAGTTATTTACTTCAGGGGTTCCTTTTTGTTGTCTTCTAGGTACAAAGTGTGTGTGAGTGTGTGTGTGTGTTGAGACAGATGCAGTGGAAGTCTGTGGCAGATTTATGCTACTGTGGTAAAAAAGGGAATCTAGATCTTAAAAGAACATTAACATTGGTGCTGGCTTCTAAAGTTATTTCTATGGCCTACTAAGGTTGAATGTCCTTTTTAAACAAATTTTTAAAGTTCATATTGAACATCTTATGGGCTGTGCTGCATAACACATACAGTAAGGAAGGGATGGTCTTGTGGTTAAAACACATAATCTGGAGTCAGAAGAGAGGGGTTCTCTCCCTGTCTCTGCCACAAGCATCCACTGTGACTTTGGACAAATCATTTTACCCCTCTCCATGCCTCAATTTTTACATCTGTAAAATAGGGATAATACTTACCTCACATGTTTGTTGTGAGGGTTAATTCATTAATGTGTGCAAGGAGATTTGAAATACTGGATGAAAGGTGCCATGAAATAAATAGTATTATAATTATTGTATTTGAGAAATGCTGGATTTCAAACAATTTTTCCTTTGTCGAGTAAAATGGTTTTTTTTCACTGAATATTTTCCTACTTAACATGCTAGAAATATTGTACTATATATAACATACATATCAGCTGTAGTGAAATAGTTCTATTAGAAATTTGCAAATACGATAAATGAACTATGTAAAGGAAATAGAAATAATTTTTCCATGCCTTTTCAGGATTTCAGTCTTCTATTTAACAGTTAAAACTGTAACATACATCATATTTTACTGTAATTTATTTTTTGTTTTGATTTGTTTTTGTTTTCAGTTCAAGTCCAACAGTTGGTGAAAAATCAGAGGAAGCAACTAAATTGGAAAAAGGAAAATCGGCACTAAACAAGGTTTTGGAATCTTTGTGCTCTTACCACTGGCAGCAGATTTTGGCTATTTTGAAATTTTTAATCCAAGACAAAAATGTTCCTTCGCTTTGCAGTTGCCTGCAACCTCATATTATCCATTCAGAAATTCAGAACTCCCTCATTGAAGATGATATCCATGTTCCATTTTATAGTTGTGATGGACATATGGTGACAAAAAGGTGCTGTTTACAAAATCAAAATCCAAACACTTGTTTACCATCTCTGTGTGTTTGTATTAAAGATTTGCACTGTTTGCCATGTCAGACTGTAGCTACTGGATGTATTAAGACAGTAGTGAATAAAAGAATTGCTCACAGTTGTAATCCTCATAGGTGCAATACAGGACAACTACAAAACTATAACAACAAGTACTCTGTAACGGCAGCAACTTGTACATCCTTTTCTTCAACCGAAGACAATGATTTGTCAAACAGCATTAAAAGTTCTAGTAGATCTCGCAGCCCATCACCCCCTCCACTGTCACCTGTACAAAATAATGAAATTGAAACATTGGAAGGATCACCTATAGTTTTTCCAGCTTTAGACAACAAATTTGAAATAACCATTAATCAACCTCCATCTCTCTTGCCAGCAGAAGGAAGCAATGGAGAGTATGAAGATGAAGGTAAACTATGCAAAGGAAAAGGGTTTGATTACTCAAATGAAACACAGCTGTCAACAGATCAAGAAAGCAGCAAATGTGTTATAAATTCTGAAAAGTTTGAAAAAGGTGAAAATTCTGCCATTTTTCAAGATTTAATGGATCGTATTAATGAAAAATTAAAATCAATAGAAACTACAGATATAACAACCAATCTTGTAAAATTGTCTGACAGTGACAGGGCACCAGAAAATGATGATATAAAATTGGGGGACTTCATAACATCTCTATTGCACGATGCTAAAGCAAGTGATTACACTTTTATGGAGTTACTGAGCCAACATGATAAACAAGTGGAAAATAAAATTATCCAAACCAGATTTCGCAAACGTCAGGAAACTTTATTCGCAATGTATAATTCTCCTGATTCACCACTGATTAGGCGACAGTCTTTGCAAATCAAGAGGGAACTTGCAAGTCTTGATGAAACTTTTATAAGGAAAAAGTCAACTTTAGAGAGAAATGTAAAGAAGTCTACAAAAAAATACGGTAAAATGTCAGCGAACAAAGGAGACAGTTACAACATGTTAGAAGACAAGGCTTTACAAAATCCTGACAATAATCTAGGTATGAGATGTCAAGCTAAATCCACGTCTTTGCCAGTGTGTCAAGCAGAATCAATGGGACTACCTCTGAATAATTTTGAAACTAACTCTGGTTTTGTAGCATTTTCAGAAAACAACGTTACTATAGTAGACCAGAGTAACTTTGCAAAAACACAAGGAGATTATGCAATTGAAAAAGAGAGTGATCAGAGTCCTTTGAAGGGGGAATATAATGGAATCTTGGGCAGAACTAAACGTAACATTGTGCCTCCTGGATGGTACTCTGTATATGTAACAAATGACTTTTTATGTAGAAAATCCTCCAAAGCAAAAAAATCTCCTGAAAACTTGGAAAGAGATAATATCATTAAAGATCTTCAAGCTGAAAGATCTATTGATGTAAATAAGATTGTAAGGAACACAAATCTACAAGTTGTTGTGGAGCGCTTGGAAGATACAATAAACTTAGCCAAAAAGACTAAAAGTCCATTGTTGGATAGTTATAAAATATCCAGTACATTTGAGTGTGATATGAACGAAACTGCGAGGAGAGGCCTACATTTTAACATGGGTGAAAAAGGATGTGCAGGACAGAGTTTCATCCCCCAGTCTCACTTGTCATGCAGCAATACATGCA
Source organism: Dermochelys coriacea (assembly GCF_009764565.3). Lineage (NCBI taxonomy): Eukaryota > Metazoa > Chordata > Testudines > Dermochelyidae > Dermochelys > Dermochelys coriacea. Next base: position 113,686,109 of record NC_050071.1, read on the forward strand.
AAACAGAGTGTGTGCCAACAAGAAAATACAAAGAAGTTCAAGATCAAGGACTTGGTAACCTTTTGAAATCTTCATCATCTGATTCAGGCAGATTGACTTTCAGTAATGGGGATGTACAAACAAGATCTGAAGTTGGGGAGAGTGCATCTCTCCTAGGTTACTCTAGCCCAATAAAGCTTATGTTTGTCTCAGAGGTTAATAGTAGTGAAGGAGTGAAATATACTTTAACTGCTGCCAGTGCATCTTCTACAGCAAACACCAATCTTTGTTTATTTCAGAAGTATCCAGACACAATATCAGGAAAAAAATCTAAAACAAGTGATCTTGTTCATGAAATCTGCATTGGAGACTCTGGATATAATGGTAATGAAAGTGACTGTAAAGAGGAATCAAGTTTTGTTAATGCTGAGACAATTGCAGATACTTGTGCAGCAGGTGAAACTGACTTAAATTATTTTAAGCAAAGTGAAGAAACTGTGGAAAAATCAAGTGATGGCAATGAACCTGTTTTAAAAAGAAAACCTGGGAGGCCTAAAAAAATAGGGCCTCAGGTTGTAAAACAGGTTAAGCGACCAATTGGACGACCTCCAAAGCCTAAAATAAACATGGCTGAAAATAGTGACCATAGAAGTGAACCCACCAGTATCGGGAAAACTACCAAATCTGATGTAACAGTGATGAAAGAAGTTATCAGTAACAAGAATATTACTGTGACAGTTGTTTTTGGAAGGTCAAGAAGAACTAAAAGGCATGTTTCTGAAGGTAGTATCAATATAATTAATGCTATGCCTACACAACATGATTCCAATTTTACAAATGACTCTAGTGAACTGAGGCAAAATACAGAAACTGAAAGTGGTTTTGAAGAAATAGTAAAAGTCTTACAGAATTCTGCTACTGAAAATGAAGTCTCTGGGTCTGGTTATGAGTATATTAGACCTATCAAGAATAATCCACTGTTACCACACCTTTACAGCAATATCATACAACCAAATCAGAAGCCTTTAACTATCACTAGAAAGCCTGGTAGACCAGCAAAAGTAAAAATCTCTGGCATATCAGTGACTGTTAATAGAGTTTCACCTCAGGAAAGAAAAGTAAGTATTAGTGGCTGCCTGCCTCCATTGCAGCAACAACATATGTTAGAAAAAAAAATATCACAGGAGAAGAATAATCAACTGTGCAATAAGATGAATGAAATAAAGAACATTAACCATGACACTACCACGGTTTCATCTGTGATTACTACAGAATCAAGAAAACATGAAATTCCTTTGAGGCATTCTGTTAGAGACAGAAGACCATCACTGCATTTCTTACATTCATTAGCATCTTCTAGCCCATTTACTTGTAGAAGTGCCTTGCTACGTAAATCATATAAGCTCCGTTTGAAAAAAGCTAAGGATCAAAAGGAAAAACATATGCAATCAAATCTGAGGATTGTATCCAACGATACCTCAGAAACTAAAAATCCAGGGAGTGAAGAAAAGGGTTCTGAGGTAAATGAATTCAGGTCTTTTAATGAAATATCACTGGATCCCATTTTTTCATCAAATCCTTCTCTCAGGTGGTGGGCTACTTCCACTTCACGTGACTCTTTGTTGGAAGAACTAAATAATAGATTTGAACAGATAACTAATACCTGGTTGCAAGTGGGTGGAAATGAATTTGAAAAGTGTTTATATGAAAAAAGCCATCATGTTGAACACGATTGTAGCATTAAAGTGTCAAGACCTTTAGACACCTGCCTTGTAGAACTTGAAGCATCACCTATAAAAATGCTTTTTCAGAAGAAGTGTAATATAAATGAACTTAGTACTTGGTTTATGCAAACAACAGAAACACAGTCTCTCTCTCTAGTGAGAAAGGCAAATGCTCGCAATCCTTTGGAAGTAATTAGTACTAGAGAGATGAAGATGGGAAGTAAACAATCTGATCTTAATACTAGTCCTTTCAGAAAGCACTTTAAAAAGTTTGCACTATCCTCTCCTTCAGAACCAGCTGGGAAATTACAAATATTGCATAAAATGGTCCAGGCTCCAGTCTTAAATATGAAAAGTAATTTCACACTAGCCAGATTAAGAAGAACTGAATTTAAGAAGTTACAACATGACAGGTGGAGACAAGTGAAAAAAATGTATAACCATGGAACAGGTGACTGGAAATCTAAAAGGCGAAACTTAAGATTTTTCTGCCAAAGCCAGTTTTTTAAAAATACAAGTGGGAAAATCAGTGATGTAGTGCCCATGAACCAAGGAAAAAGTACAGTAAAAACCCAGCCAGAAATCTTAGAATCTCACAATAGAATCTTGTCAACTGGAACTGAAGTCAAAGACACATTTCTTCCACAGACAATAGAATTGTCTGACTTCAGCACACATCCTGGTTTAACAAATATTTTTAAATCACATTCAGAGATAAATAGAACAAGTTATAATCAAAAAAATGTTGGAAAAGCACAGAACCAACTTAAAATGAGTCAAAGTACATGGAGAGCCAAAACCTTTAAAGATTGTAGAATATTTCTGAGAAAACTCAACCATATCGAACAGCATAAATCATTTAAGTTAAACATTTACTCTCCGGAAGCTGTTGAAAATAGAAGCAATCAGACCTACACTGAAGAAAAAAGGCATTGTACTTTAAGGTCCTATTCTGCTAGGCAAGATGTTTTAAAGGGAAAAGAAAAGGATGTGGAGACATGTAAGAGAACTAATCCTTCCAAAATGACTGCAATGCTGGATGACCAATTAGACAGCAAAAAATCAAACAAATGCGTAAACAATGAGAGCCCTGCTGCTAGTTCTGAAGTTATTAACAAAATAAACATAAGAAAAAGACCACAATGGGAGACCACTGATATGAATATAAGAAAAAGGCATAAGAGACAATCATGCAGTACTGGACAAATGGTGAATTATTACTCAAAATACCAACTAGGTAAGTTTCCCCCCTCCCTCCCCGCTAATTTTAAAATACTCATTTTAAAGTATAACCGAAAGAGAAGTGAATAGCTGGAAACATTAAAATGTATACTGTGTGGGTCAAAAATATCCAGTCTTCAAAAAGTAATATTATTGAACAATTTATAATACCAAAAGCATAGTGCTGAAAGTCCAGTTAAAATTTTTAAAATACTTTATCATTTTACTAAAGTTTGCCGTTTGCTTTTACAATAGATATATTACACTATCCAGGCTGAAGATAAACGTAATGACAAGCAATGAGCTACTTTTAGAAGCATAGTCTGAGAAAGACAGGTGAAATTCTGACACCATTAAAGTCAAAGTCAATTGGAGTTTTGTCATTGATTTCACCCATACGGCATAGTCAGGATTTCACCCATACAGCATAGTCCTTGGTATGTCAGGGAGGAGTTAACTACAAAATATATTTACACAGAGATACAAAGTTACAGCACAGTTAAACAAAAAATTCATTTTTTCTCATTTGACTTTGATTTAAATACAAATCTATAATAGGACTCATAATTAAACAGTAAGATATGACCAGTAGTATTGTGTATTTCTGGACAATTATTTACTAGAATTTCTGTGGTAGGTCCTGATTCGATGCCAGTTGAAATCGATGAAAAGATTTCTGTTGATAGATTTTGTAGTGATCCCTTAATATACAAAACCAGATGCGGAATTATCCTAATTAAGTGAGACATACAATAATCACACTGAAATGCATTTGCCCTAGAATGTTATATTGCTATTGTGAAATGCAATTTGTACATAAGAAAGAACAGTAAGATATTTATAGGGCATAATTGCGCAGGTTTGACATTGTCATGGCCATAATATAGTTAAAAATATAGGGTCCGATTGTGAAATTCTTATTCATGTCTGTGAACCCTTACTAACATGAGTAGTCCTATTGATTTTAATAATACTACTCAGGAGAATAAGTGCTCAGCAGAATAGTAACGGTTCCACAACAGGGCCCATAATTACAATAAAATGAAACATTAACTAATCTACAATTATATTAGATTATCTGTCCAGGTAGCCCAGAAAAGAGAACTAATTTAAATTATTCAAAATAATGGAGCAAAATCTAATATTTCTCCCCTTGTCTTTTGTATCTAAGAAAACTGTCCCTGGGTAAAGGCAAAATCTAATTTTAGATGTAAATGGACACATTGAATGAAGTTGTACATTGTTTATAGAATCATAGAATATCAGGGTTGGAAGGGACCCCAGAAGGTCATCTAGTCCAACCCCCTGCTCAAAGGGGCACCAGAAAATGCAGCACAGAAAGCAACTGTGCTTTCTTGCATTATAAATAAGATAAAGAAGGAAAATTATGAACTGTGTAAAATTGTTCTTATGTCATGCTCACTTCATGTAATCCTACATCTGCAAAGGTAAATTTTCTACCTAAATTTATACTATCTTTTTTTCTGTGTGCGCTTCAAGTGCATTAGTTTTGAAGTGCACACAAAAGAAAAAAAATCTAAACCCTCTCTTGCTGTAATACAGAAAGTTTGTATTCAAATTATATTTATTTCCGAGTTTACTTTTTTTCTAATTACAACAATCTACAAAAAAAATCTGCAGCATATTCTCATTTTAGTTCTGCTTAAGACTAATTTTTACTGATAACTTTCCTCCTTTTTAGTTTGACATCTTTAGAAAATCTGATCACTATATTTTAATATTGTTACATTATTTCATTTTAGACTTTTGTTACATTCTTTTTTTTCTTTTCTGTTATTCATAGTGTCTGTCCCATAGCTGTTGGCATCCATAGAAAGATGTCAAAAAAAAGCTCACGTATAGCTTCAAAAGAAGCACTGATCTCAAAGAGGCAAATTTTAGTCAGCCTTAACCTGGTGTTTTAGACCTGATTCTACAACTGCATCCATGCTCGTGGATTTTTGAACTGGTGCAGAACCTGTCTCTCTCCCTCTCTCTTTCCTCCCTCGCCCCTCTCCCCCCACTCCAATGAATGCAGCTGCAAGATCGGGTTCTAATTTTGCATGCATAACTGTTTCTGGCACATTTCCTGCATCTGAAAGCTTCATGTATATGGAAGCATTATTATGTATGTGTATATTCTTTGGATTGCATGTGGATGTTACAGGGTATCAAGACCTACATCGCTTGCTAAGGTTTTCTGTATATTAAATATCTTTATATAGATAAATGGATATTTTTGTCAACATTTTCAAGTATTTCCTCAATTTTTATTAACCTCTCTAACAGACTGCGGAATACCTTGAGTATTCCAGAAGGAACGTTCTGATGTCCTCTATCTAGAAGAGCTGAGAGGAAGGGCAAGATGTTGATATTGAAAAATTGTGGTTTCAATTTTTGTTGCAATCTGAGAGTTGTATAACCATACATAGGTGGATGCTATTGCATTCTTACAGGTCAAGACACTTTTGAAAAAGAAGGAGCCCCCGTGATCAAGTCTCAATCTGACTGCAGAAGAGGACTGATCATACCCTCATATCACATTTTGTTCAAAAAATGGCAAATAGGAGATATTTTGAACTTTAAATTATGCTTCTGGCACTTCAATTAGCTTGTGAAGTGGCTGCTGCAATGACACATTTGGATATGTTGAGGGCGTGGTTCCAATGTACTGTGAATCTCTGTTCTTAAACTTTTTTTTTTTTTTTTAAAGGGCAGTGTTGAATTAGACTTGTCTACATGAGCCAAGGATATCATATAAATACATTTTTAGTAAAGGATTTATGGTTCTTGCTAGAAAGGTGCTAACATGATTTCCCCGTCAATATATCATAGACTTCACCTAGAGGCTTGGAGCTAGCTAAAGTATCCACATAGAGGCTTTGGAGATGGCTAAGCTAAAACAGAATAAACGATCATGCTATGATAAAACGTAACATGATATTGAGACGATACCATGTGAGGAATTCACCATATGATGAATGGTCTTAAGATTTCCAGCAAGAGGCACTGAAAGAACTCTTAAAAATGAGATCAATTATAATTATTTGCAACATAGGGCACCTTTCTTCATCCCATTGTGAACTTTTTCATTTCTGCCTTACATTTTGGCAACCAGCAGAGTCGACAGGGGCTTGGAGATTTTAGAACAACTCCCATCATAGGTATTTGAAAAGGTTTTACTAGCAATATGTAAAATTACCAGTAGTTTGATTTATTTATTTATTTTCAGATTTGAGAGCCCTGTTTTCAAATGTTGATATCTTAATGGGGTACACTCAGATCAGCACTTCGACAAAATGGGAATTTACAGTCCTAAATACTGACTTGGACATCCAACTACAGGACTTGGACATCCTGCTTAAGGAGCCCACATTTGAAAATTGGACCGTATTGTTCCAAGAGTCTAATTGGTTTCCATCTCTTGCTTTGTACAATCCCTTGCAATTTAAAACAATGTCTGCACTAACATATCAGGATAACAACAGCCAAGATTTTTCTCAAACTTCCCTTCTTATTCCAGAAAGATTCTTGGATTTTAAAAGTTATATTGAAGTCTCTCTATTTCTATTTTGGTACTATAGTCCAGTACATCTGGACTCCATTGTACTAGGCATTTTACAAGCACATTGGAAGACATAATCCCTGCTCCAAAGAGCTAGGGACAAATAAATAAAATCTTAGAGAGTGCATTCAGCTTTTTAACACATGGAGAAGCTTATTCTATGCTCTAGGTGTGGAACAAGTGAGGCATATGCTTCTAGTATATGAGGTCACATTAAGTGCAAAATAATCTGCTGAAATCAGAGGAATACTAATGAAAGTAGTCGGACTCAGGATATTTCCACCTGAAACCAGAGTAGATTTTCAGAGCAAACACGTGCAGTTCATTTCATAAACTATAATTACCTAAGCCATTGGCACCCAACTGTTATCAGTCAAGGAGCCATTTTATCATTGAACAGAATCACAGAGACATAAAAGAATGTAACAAATGAAAATAAAATTGTATATTACAGTTATTAAAATTAATAGCTACTTTCAATTAAATGCATGTTTCTTAAAGTTAAAATGTCAAGGGCAAAATTTTAACTTAATTTATTTTGCTAGCAGTACAAATATACATGTAATAAATCCTGTGTGTTGTGTGTATGTGCATATGTGCGCATGTGCACGCCTGTGCGTGAAATTGCAGTTTTTTTCCTTGGACAATTATTGAATCATAGTTACGCTGTTGCTTATCCTCTCATTGGAGAGAGCCATGGGCTAAGTGTCACTGGCCAGGCACCATGTTAAATTTGGCTTATCTGTACTACAATAGTATTTAAACAAAGAGGCTTAACTCTAAATACTTCCACTTATTTTGTCTGCTAGGATCTCTTTATATCTTGGTGTCTTGTTTTTTCATCCTTTGTATATAATTTACACTCAAAACATTCATTGATCATTTTAAAGCTTATTTTTATTTCAGTTTTTCTTTTAGGATTGTCTCAGTACCTTTTCTTTAATTGGTATACTAACATTTGATTTCCAAATATGGTAATACAGACAGATTCACACTCATCTTCTCTCCTTCAGCTACAATTTGGGGATAGGTTTCAGAGTAGCAGCCGTGTTAGTCTGTATTCGCAAAAAGAAAAGGAGTACTTGTGGCACCTTAGAGACTAACAAATTTATTAGAGCATAAGCTTTCGTGAGCTACAGCTCACTTCATCCGATGAAAATGCATCCGATGAAGTGAGCTGTAGCTCACGAAAGCTTATGCTCTAATAAATTTGTTAGTCTCGAAGGTGCCACAAGTACTCCTTTTCAATTTGGGGATAATTACTGTTAGGTTTTTCAGGCTCCTTTAATGAACTAATAATGCTTTTTAGATGATGCACTAGAGAAGAAATGTATTTAAAATCAACTGAGCCCCAATTCACCAAAGCATTTAAGCATATGTTTAAACTATAAATATGTGAGTAATTCAATTGAAGTCAACAGGACTATTCATGGGTTTAAGTGATTTGCTGAATTGGGCTTTAGAGAATGCTCCCAAATCTATTAATTGGAGAATCATTAAACTATGAGTGTAGATCTGTGTAAAATATTATTTTATAAGAAATGAAATGCAGGTAAGTACTGTATTGTTTTAACCAGCCATAGTTTAAAATCTTGATCCAGATAAATGACTAATTTGAAAAATGATTGATAAATAATCATCTAACAGAAATTCAGGAAGGTAAAAAGATCTAACCTGGCAGATCTAAGAGGCGTTTTTCAAGGGCAGGACTAGTAAAAATAAATATATAATAGAACCTTGTCGTTATGAACACCTTGGGAATGGAGGTCAGTCGTAACTTTGAACAAAACATGGTTGTTTTGAAAGTTTATAACTGAACGTTGACTTAATACAGCTTTGAAACTTTAAAGTACAGTACTGTATTTGCTTTTTTTGGGGGGTGGGGGGGAAGGGGGTCTCTGCTACTGCTACTTGATTGTGTACTTGCAGTTCCAAATGAGCTGTGTGGTTGACTGGTCAGTTCGTAACTCTGGTGTTCATAATTCTGAGGTTCTACTATAAAAATAAAATGTTTTGTTAGAAAACTTGACATGATTCTGTTAGTTAAGCTGATCAAGAAGAACTTCATGGTGACAGAAATTGACCAGGGCTACATATCAAAATTGAAAGGAAAGAGCTGATAAAATTTACTCATTATTTTCTTTTACCATCAAAACTAATTCATGCCCTAGATATTGGGTTCATTTTCTAGATGGTGTAGCTAAGGAGCAAAGTGTTAAAGTGACTTCCTAAAAGTTAATAGGAAGCTGCAGCAGGAATGGGAATAGAACCTTGATCTATGTTTGTGGACCCATACTTCATTTATTTAGACAACAGCCCTTCTCTTATACATGTTGGCTCAACTCTCTGTAGTTAGGTCAACATTATAAAGAAGGTAAAGTTTGTAAAGTGTTTTGAGATTGTGAGATGAACAAACAGTGGGGATCCAAATTTTTTGGACACGGTAACTAAGAGATAGAGAGGTTCAAGATCTTACCTCGGAGGCACAATCAGCCTACTAGGTTAAGTATTGTCTATAAATCCAAGAAATCTGTGTTTTAAATCTTGTGGTAGAACATTATGACTTCTAAACACTTTTAAGCCAATATTTGGAGAGAAGTTAAGCTGTGCATCATATGCAAACATGACTAACTTGGCTACATAATGAATGTACATATATTAGATGCAAATTAAATGAGACGACCACAGAAGACAGTATTTCCTTAGCTACCTACCACCAAGTAATCTGTTGCATTGTGTATTCTTTAAATTTTTTACAAACCTTGTCTTTATTTTCCCACACAAAAGAATGGGTGCGGGCAGATGGGAAAATTTCAAAAATCAGTTAAGGCTGCTAAGTGACACCCTATCACAAAAATATTGGGTGAAATCCTAGCACCAATGCCTGCAATATTGCCCCTCAATACAACTGAGCCTTAAAGGTATCATCTTGACCATGCGTTTTCAACCAGGTGACATGCCTCCCTCGTGGGGGAAGGGGCATATCAAAATTTCTAGGGGGGCATGGCCACCAAAGATGGGGTACCAAAGGGCCATTGCCCCAACTTTTTAATTGGGGGCGGGGGAGGAGAGATTATGAACTCTAGCTTTTGAGAACCTGAACTCAACAAGGGCACAGTGAGGGGAGGACCAGCCTCTCCCTCCCTGGGCCCCTTTCCAGAACTGGGAGTTGTAACAATGAAGCCCTTTCCCTGCTGGCATGATGGAGGGATGGCCTGGCCAAATTTGAGTGAACAGACTTGCGACATGGTGCATGGAGTCACAGTACCACTCAAATGGAAAGATAAGGGGTGGGGGGTTTTAGCGCCATTTGACTTGCATTTTGATTTAAGTAATTTGCCTGGTATCTCCTGAAAAAGTGCAAGGAAGAAAAACCCACTAAGGTTGAATGTTGTTTGAAAAAGGTTGAGAGCCTCTGATCTAGACTAAGCTTAAACAAAATTTAATACCAATACAAATATTTTATTTTTTAAACATTCTAATGGAAACTTTTTAACAAACATTGCTCAGCAATGTTTGCAACATTGCAGCTAATGCGTATGAACCTATCCAAGTGTTTTTATCACAGGTAAAGACGTGGTTGTTTTCTTACATTGTATTTGATTTTTATGTGATTGTTTTTTTCATTCCTCTACTTATACTGTATAACTGGGCAGTGATTTCATGCAATAAGCTGAGTGCCCTCAAATCCTAATCAAGGCCTTTCTCCTGCCATGAGTAGCACTCACATATGAACTGCTGCATTCACATGAAGCCCCTTAGACTTCAGTGGTGCTTCACCCAGGAGCAGCAGTCTGCATGTGTGCTATGCATTGTAGGATCAGGACCTACATGTTTGCCTTCAGTGGGAACTGAGAGCCTTCAACACACTGTAGCATCTTACAGTATTGGGCCATTTGTGATCTGGAACAACTGCCTGTATTGAAATAATGGTGTGCTTATATATGAAATCTGGCAATGAAACTTCATATTTGTCATCAGTGGCCTGTAAGGTTTATTATCTGGCTTTGAAAATGTTTTTAGGAGTTTTAAACAAGAACAGGTTGCAGTGGGATAAGATTACCTCTAGAACCAAAGTTAAACATTTGAACAGACTAAAATAAATCCAAGAAGGAAGTCTCTACCTACTTAGGGAATTTCCAATGGACTGTTTTAAAAAGGCAGATCCCTTCTCTTGAAACACTACAGATGGAGCTCAGATTAAGGACACAAATCAACAAGACAATTAGCATCGTTATAACATGATCCAGTGGCTGTAAATTGAGACTACACAAATTCAAACTGGAAATAAGGCATAATTTTTTGACAGCAAGGGTTGTTAACCATTGGAACAAGTTACAAAGGGTTGTGGTAGATTCTCCATCATTGACCATTTTAAATCAAGACTGAATGTATTTTTAAAATATCTGCTCTAGGAATTATTTGGGGGAAGTTCTATAGTTTGTGTTATACAGGAGGTCCAACTAGATGATGACAAGGGTCCCCTTATGGCCTATTCTGTTGCCATGATACATGCAAATAGTTTTTAGCAGTGCAATATTGATGTGTGATAAAAGGAAGCAGATATCATTTCTCTGATATCTTTTAATAATATCCAGGCAAATCCTTATTCTGCAAGAAAAATAGACATTGTAATGTGTTACACACAAGCTTCAATACTCAGCTAACAATTAGAATTTAAATAAAATTATTTCTCTTAATTGGCCAAAGTACAGTACCTTGTTACATTGTATGTGTTCAGCACCTCCTGTTCATATTCCTCTCATCTCTGTCCACCTGTTGTTATCCTGGATTACTTCAGTTTCCATAATTCCTCCATCTGTTGTTTCTTTTGCTGTTTTTCTTCATTAGATCATCGACTCTTGGCCGACTGGCTTGGACATTTTTTTCATACTGGTCTTCAAGCACTGGTCACTTCCTGACTTCATTCTGAATACTTCATTACTGATCTCATCTCTTCTACTGCTGCTAACTCCCTGCACTATAACCTGTCAGATCCAATACTCCTTTCAGGACTATCAGACTCTGGCCTCTGCAGCTTTCAGTCCCCTTATTCCCTTTCAGATCTCCATTCTGTATGATGGTCTCCACTTCCAACTGCACCTTCTCCCCCCTAACTTAATTCCTTCATTTTTCTCTCCCACTATTCTGTTTATCTCATCAAACCCCAGCCTCTTCTGAACCTTTATATCATCTTCCTACACTTTCAATCTTCTGCCACTCAGTGTCTATGGAGAAAATCCAGCGACAAAGTACATTTCCTGCACTCCAAATTCATTCTTCAACTTTGCCCTGTTCCTTGTTAAACTCTGCTTCTTCATTCCACTCCTTCGGTATGAGAACTGTTTCCTTTTTCCCACAAGTAATATATTTCCAATCTTTCCTCAAAACACTCAGAAAACCCTTTATAAATAGCCATTGCTAGTTTTTTAGCAACTTCCAGCTCATTGCAGGTCACTATGTACCTTACAATTTGTTTGTAAAGCACTAAACATCATAAATACCAATTATGCAAAGGCATCATGTGTAGTATTTTGTTTCTATGCTTCTAGGTCAGGTACTCTGAAAACTTTAGAATTCTAGAGGAGCTACTCTCCATCTGCTCACCTTCCCAAGATTGTCAACAGGTGATGCATTCTGTACCTGCTGAGAAGGTGTAGCAACTCCAGTTTCCTCTCTTAATTTGTTTTCACCACTGATGTAAGAAGAACTCCTTCTGACTACTATTGCATTAGTCACAAATTTAGCTAAAACTACTTAGATTGCTTTGAAGTATTTCTTGGGATTTATGTTCATGTAACCTAACGATATCTGTCTGGCACAGTCTATCAAGTTTAAGAGAATATGACTACGGTGTGAGACAACTGCTGCCTCATTAAGCCTTAAGGTTATTTCCCTGTCTTGTTTCTTTGAGGTTATGTGTGTCTCAAATATTTTTCCCTGTTTTTCTTTCAGGTTCAGCAGTTGAAACTTATCTGACTTACCCAGCTGAATTCAGCTAAGTCTGTGCCTTACGATAAAAACCACACTATCTTGAGACTCAGTGCCTTGCCATAGTTTGTCTGATAAGAGAGGCAGAGATGCCTTGAGGTGACTCCAGAAATCTCTTCAGTGGCAAGAGACTTAGGTCTTTTGTGCACATGAAAATTCCACCAGTTTAATTTAAAGGGGTTTTAAAACTAAATTAAACTAGTTCAAAACCCTGCATAGATGCTCTTATTTCCATTTGAGGGTTTTTTTTCAGTTTGCTTAAACCTGTTCTAATCAATTTAAACTTAATCTATATAAAGGCAAGTTTATATTGATTTGACAATGTCCGCACAACCTTCTGTATTAGTTTAACTAAGGGCTTATCTACATGGCAAGTTACTATGCATCAAGCCAGGGTGCGAGCCTACAGTGAACCAGCTTGCTGTGCAATAATGTCCAATATGGACACTGCTACAGCATAGTGGAAGTCCTAGAGTGCAGCTTAGCACATCTACTGCTTCAAAGCTGGTGTGCTGAGATGGGCACCCGGGCTTGCCGCACAGTAACTCCCTGTGCAGACAAGCCCTAAATCATTTTTGAATCACACTTGTAGTTAAACTGGTGCAACTTTGCCTGTAAAGAGCCCTTCATACTCATGGGCCCATTACTGAATATCGTAATTAAATCTTACACATTTTTCTATTCAGTTCTGTGCAGAAAATATGGGGGTGGAGTTGACAAACACTGTCACTTTGCAGCTCCATGGATAAAATTATTTAGCACTCCCTATGTGATGTGATTTGTATATTTCACAATGTAAGGTGTGTAAATATGTATTCATAACATACATATGTTGTCATATGTGATTGTTCCTTTCATGGATACTCTCACGTACAGACTGTTAGCCAGAGTGCTATTTTCACATATACCCAGAGAATTTAGTTGACTTCTTACCAGCACAGTCTGTATTTAGGCTTTTAAATTTCATAAGTGCTCAGTGCCCATTGACCTCACTTTTGAAAATCAAATCACTTATTTGGGATACTAATAAAGATTTAGGAGATTTACCTTCAGATACATGTGTGGTAAAATCCTGGCAGTATCTAGTAATGTGTTAGTGATCTGCTATCCCTTTTCTCTAGAGAATTCCTGACCCAGGGTAGTCTTCCCCTGTCTCTGAGGCTTGCTTCTGACTCTGCATCTCTGTCTTTCACTGCTATTTGTGTAAAAAGTGCACTTAGGAACATAGAAATTTCAACCAATGGAATGGTTGATTTTCAACCTTAATTACTCCACCTAACTTTTCAGAAGTCTCAGTAAATTCACAAGCCACACGTGGACTGTTGCATCATATCTCTGAGTTAATCTCCATCCAGGACATACTTGTTTCTTGACATTAGAGAGTAAGTTATGAATTTAGATTAATTCAAGCTGCAATATACAAGGTTGCATCCATCACAGTTGGAGAACCAGACAGGACAGTCAGGCCCTTTTGGATGGATCATCTCATTCCACAAACAACAATGCACAGCATTGGCCTCTTGTGAAAACAACCGTCCTGACCAAGATTCCAGTGTATGAACCTCCTAATCATGTTTTGTCCTTTTTGCCGTAGTTAAACCAATTTCTTAGTGCAATTAAGTAGAATAGGTGTAAGGTCTTGATTCTCTTACAGAATTCATATTTCCAAGGGAAATTGTCCTATATTCCCATCTGAACTACAGAGGACATTTCTTAGTAATTTACATGCTCTTTAGGTTTCCACTAATGCACAGAAATTAGTGAGTCTCTGTCAGACTCTGGTCATCTGTTTCATAAAACACATTCCATTGAAATCCCCAAATAAGAGATTCATTGTGTTCATTACTAAACTAATGATTTCCCTTCAACGGCTAGGTGACTTGTAGATTTCAGTTTCCAGAATCTCTTAATTCTGATATCAGTGAGTTCAACCACTGGAATGGAAACTTGAGACCACAATTACAATTTTTGTACTATTAAGGGAGACTACAAATTGGGTAATTATCCCAGTAAGATTTCCTTTCTTATTCATACCAATTTCAGCAATGGTTAAAGGGGCCTAAAATTTATATAAAACTAAAGTGTACTAAAACTCTTGGAGTGTCCATTCAGCTTTGGTCCTTTTGACACTGCCTGAATTAATACATTTCCATGAGAACAATGTAAAGATGGGGTCTGAGCTTTATTCATGGTAATTCTTGAAAAACTCCAACTTCACAGTTCTGAGGTGACTCTCTAGGTCAGTCTGCTTGAAATAGGATTTCTGCATTCTTTTACAAATCATTACTGTCTAGACTCGCTCTCAAAAAGTCTGGTTTGGGGGCACAGTCTAGCTGAGTGCCCAGTCTTGTGCCCCTACAAATTTTATTGATTACTGGACGTCTCTTAAATAGTTGTTCTGCTCTAGTTTCTTTGCTTAGAAGTTTAAATTTAAACAGTAATGACTGCTTAAAGGCTGCATATAACTGTTTCCTCTTGGCAAAAAGCTCTGGCTAATTGCTTGGTCTTTTATAGAACATCCTTGAAGCTTTTAAGTTTCTAAGAGCTGGGAACCTATTGTAGTTGGTACATATATGGAGAGAAAAATTCCTGCAAATTGTGGTGGTGATTTCTGAAATGATATATTTTAATAGACCCACCTTCACTCATGCACTTTCCCAGTAAAGTTGCAAATTCGTGCTTGCATTCTTTTATGCTGACACCTTTTGCTTGAAGATAGAATTGATGGTTAGCCAGCATTATGGTGCAACATGCCACCTTCTACCCTAGAATTTTATACCTATAGGAATTCTGCCAGTCACAGACTGAAAGCATGGACACAGAGCGTTGATCTGTTACAAAGTATACTTTCAGAAAACAGTTACTGGTAAGTAAATCTCTTCCTGACACATCCCTACGCCTTCCATGCCCCACAACTCCCCTCTTCTCTCTTTGTCCTTAACCCATATTCCCAGCACCCCCATCTATCCAAGATCTCACCAATTTTTTCAAGACAAAAAAGATTTCCAATCTACTTTTTCTCCCCTGCCCACTCTTTCCACCATTTCCTCCCACACAACAGCCTTAATTTCAGTCTTGTAAGATGGCTCTCTTAGTGTCAATCTCTAAACCTTCATTCTGTCTCCTCAGCTCCATCCATTCTCACCTCCTAACTTCTGTCTCTTTCTCTCGTTTAGCTATTTTCAAGCCTGATTTTGTATCCCCTATTTTTAAAAAGCCTCCCTAGACCTTGCATTGCTTCTCCAACTATTCTCTCATCTCCTTATGCATGCCATCTATTTCCAGGGCCATTTACTTGCTTCTAATTCTTGTGGATCTCCTACAGTCTAACTCCTGACCTCCTTTTACCAAAATAGTTGCTCCGTATTATATTAAGAAATCATTTGACAAGTATAATTGAAACGCGTGTTGTTTTTTATAAATTTTTTGTTGCGTTTAGAAGCTCCAACAAAAAGATTTTCAATTTTAGATACAACTAAACAATGTGTCACATTTCTGCCCAGACTGCCCTAACGCCAACATACAGGCATTATGTAATCTGTCCATATTTGAAGAGATGTTGAATCTGGTGTAGCTGTACATTTAAAAGATTTATATTTCGTGGTCTATATTTTATAGTAAAAAGAGAGATTTTTGTCCAAGGTAATATTTTGTTATATGATCTAGGGTTCCACGAGACCCCATCCAGTATTTTTGAAATCCTCCGTAAAATCTTCAAATCAATGCTGAATGTCCCTGTGTTATTGGGAAAGAGGTTACAGTAAAGGATGCTAAATACGTATTGCCTCCATGAAACATTAAATTGTATCACTAGCAATCCTGAGGGAAGGGGTTTGAGAAGGGAATGAACTGATGTCTACATGGAATTACTATACTGGGGACTTTTGATTTGACGAGAGTTTTAATGGATTCAAATATAGTTGAAGTAAAGGAGGTGATAACTGAAATGAATTGTGGTCACAATTCAGTGAACCAAGCCAGCACCATAAAAACACCTTCTATAACATCATAGGTTAAAAAGCAGCTCTTCTCTGGAAAATGGCTGAAAAAAATTGCACCTTTTTATTCAGCCCATCTAGTACTCTGTATATTCAGAGTAATATTTTTTTAGATCCAGAAGGACCATTATATTCTTCTAGTCTGACTTCTTGCATAACATGGGCCATATTATTTCATCCAGTAATTTCTCTATCAAGCCCATAACTTCTGGCTGAAGTAGAACACAATTTTTATTCTGCTTATGCTGACTCATTAAATTTTTCCTGTTTTTTTTTTTCCTGTTGACACTGGGAGAGGGAGCCAAATTCTATCCCAGCTCTCCCATAATCAGTGGCATTGTTCACAGATTTCCAATTGCAGATTCTTTATTGTTGAATGATGTGTCAGACAGAAAAAACACAGGTTGACTAAGGCTATGTCTACACTACAGACCTTACAGTGGCACAGCTGTGCTGCTGTAAGGTCTCCTGTGTAGCTGCTCTATGCTGGTGGAGAGAAGTCTCCCACTGGCATAATTAAACCACCCCAACAAGCTGTGTTAGCTCTGTTGGCAGGAGACGTTCTCCCATTGACAGTGCTGTCCCCATCAGCATTTTTGTCAGTGAAACTTATGTTGGTTAGGTGTTGTCTTATCGCAACCCTGACTGAAAAAGTTTTGCTGAAAACAGTGTTAGTATAGACACAGCCTTACAATGAGTTTACAGTGAGAGAAAGACATTTTTATTTGTAAACTGATTAGATTTGGAAGTCATTAGCAAACAAAAACAGGGAACTCCACAATGCCATTTTTAGGGTCAGTCGCACAGTATAACTCCCCTATAATTTAACTGACGGTCTTTTCACAGTACATGCCTAGGACTGATCTAGTGTAAGGGGTTAAACTGCTACACTGCAATTTACCCAGCAGTTCTGTGGATATAACTAGCCAGAAGACTTTTTTTTTTTAAATAATAAATCCTCTAGTCTCCATACTGTAGGTGCCACTTCATCTGCTTCTCCTGAGGAATACAATTCACAACCACTAAAAAACAAGAACCTTTTGGAGCATTATTTTCTGGTGCTTCTGCCTCCCAGTCTAATTCCTTGGGTAGTGCAACCACTTGGGGCTTATGGTAAAGCCATGATTTAACCCTTTGAATTCTATAAATGCTTGTTTCTTTTGCTTTAGGTCATGAAAGGCCGTAGGAATAGTCTGATCGCCATAACAGGCTTTTAATTACAGACGTTACAAGCAGAGGCAAGAGTGAGCATGATATGGTTACTTTACACTCCAAGAATATTTGAAATCTTTTAAATCGTTGACTTGGAAATATTGTATTTCTCAGCAAATTATGTCTCTTATAATAAAGAGATCAACAGTATTAGTGCTACTACAGCTGGAGGGCAGGGACTGGTTTGGGACAGCACAGTTTTAAGGAGGATAAGCAGCTTTTTAATTTTTAAGTCATTTTAGTGTGGGTTTTTCTTGCCAAATTTTGTCCATTAAACACTGAAATCTAAAAAATGTAGGCATTTGTAAAGTCTAGTTTTTAATTGCTCGCTTCTTTTTCATAGGGCCTCTTAATCCTGTTGGACTGTCTTTGCTGGGAGAATTTGCAAGCAGAACTGCTGAGTACTCCATGACCCCAATTCAAATACCACTTAACGGAAGCACCAAAGTCTAATTTCAAAAACCACGTATTTTCAAGATGAATGCATCTATCACCTAGTCCCTCATAATATGTATTACTGTTAATGCACCTGAAACAGACCTCTTCTGCATCAGAACTAGAAACTTAGTCTTTCTACAGGCTAGTTTAAATTCAGCAAATTGCTACTGGTTTTGCTGTAAGGCAAAATGTTCTATTGTGTGTAAGGAAGACTCCTTAAATTGCAGTTTCATGCTGTGTGCCTGAGATTGCTGAAGTGAGCCATATCTTTCCTTAGGTAGGGTTTTCTTGCATTGTGAATAGGAAATTAAGAGTTTTCACTTGCAGAGTTTCCTTCAACTCGTCCCTTTTGCGGGACAGAGCTTGACCAGCCCTGGATCAGGAACATAGAACTTGCAGATCTCAGAGATTCAGTTGATGACAGAGCCATCTCTATATAGATGTTCTGTAATTGAGCACTGGTTCCTCTCCCTCTTTCCCACCAAGGTGTGCAACAGTATGGTTCCAGAAGCTGCTGCTAGGGGATTTTCCTGAGGAGAGAGCTACTTATCACTCCTTGGAGAACATTAGGATGCTCAGAGTATAGAGCGGAAGAGCAAGTAAATTAAAGCTGACTGAGTTCAGCAAGCAAATGATTCCTGATTTCCCATTGAGTTGATGGGATCACCTTGGCCCAACCACACACAACTGCCAAGTTTTGTATTTGTGGAGCACCTATAGAGGGGTTTCCTGGGGTCAGGGAAAGCTGGAGATGAGACCACGGAGGCTGGAATCCCCACTCTCATAAACAGACCAGTAATTGACTCCATTGGAAGTGGAGAAAAGAATAGGCCCACTGTTAGGGTCATGGTGTAATCTGCAGCTCTGCTCTTCCCAGCAAAAGGTGTCTATGTGGAAAGACCAAACAGAACAGTTAAGATGTGAAACATTTATGCAGCCATTTCTGTTACTTGGAACACATTTCATACTTGAATGCAGCACTGTATATACTAAGCTTTGCTTGAAGAACAAAACATTTTTAAAAATTAGCTGTAAAATATACTGCATAATCACAGTGGTATTTAGGAATAATTCTATTTTTGTGTTCATTGTAAATTTCATAATTCAAAATATATTTCAAATAAATGTACCAAAATAATCAGGGAGCTTTGTTTTTAAAAATGCGTACTGTTTAATAGGTGCAGAAGTTCTTTGCTGATGCATAGGTAGCTATGAGATAAGTCAATCCATGTGAGCGGCAGAGCTAAAGGTAGATGATGGACTTGTTCTGGCCAGCACAACAATCATACAGTAGAAAGAAATGGGTTAGGGACTTACAGTATCTGTTTATAAAGTAAAAAAAAAACGAGTAAAGATTTGTTTAGTCATGCCCTTTGAAAAAAGAAACATTATTTATTGTGTGTGTGTGTGTGTGTGTGTGTGTGTGTACACACAATTAGGGCTGTCAAGCAATTAAAAAAAGTTGTGATTAATCGCACTGTTAAACAATAATAGAATACCGTTTATTTAAATATTTTGGGGTGTTTTCTACACTTTCAAATATATTTATTTCAATTACAACACAGAATACGAAGTGTATAGTGCTCACTTTATATTTATTTTTGATTACAAGTGTTTGCACTGTAAAAAAAAAAAAAAACTATATTTCAGTTCACCCAATACAAGTACTGTAGTGCGATATCTTTATCATGAAAGTTGAACTTACAAATTAGAATTACATACAAAAAAAAACCTGCATTCAAAAATAAAACAATGTAAAATTTTAGAGCCCGCAAGGCCACTCAGTCCTACTTCTTGTTCAGTCAATTGCTCAGACAAACAAGTTTGTTTACAACAAACAGTTACAACAGTTTGTAAACAAACAAGTTTGTTTACATTTGCAGGTGATAATGCTGCCCGGTTCTTGTTTACAATGTCACCTGAAAGTGAGAACAGGTGTTCGCATGGCAATGTTGTAGCCAGTGTCACAAGATATTTACGTGCCAGATTCGCTAAAGATTCATATGTCCCTTTGTGTGTCAACCACCATTCCAGAAGACATGCGTCGATGCTGACGACGAGTTCTGCTCGATAATGATCAAAAGCAGTGCAGATCGACGCATGTTCATTTTATCATCTGAGTAAGATGCCACCAGCAGAAGGTTGATTTTCTTTGTTGGTGGTTTGGGTTCTGTAGTTTCCGTATTGGAGTGTTGCTCTTTTAAGACATCTGAAAGCATGCTCCACACCTCATCCCTCTCAGATTTTGGGAGGAACATCAGATTCTTAAACCTTGGGTCAAGTGCTGTAGCTATCCTTAGAAATCTCACATTGATAACTTCTTTGCATTTTGTCAAATCTGCTATGAAAGTGTTCTTAAAATGAACATGTTCTGGGTCATGATCCGAGACTGCTATAACAAGAAATATATGGCATAATGTGGGTAAAACAACAGGAGACGTACAGTTCTCCTGAAAGGGGTTCAGTCACAAATTTAACACATTTTTTAACAAGCATTTCCTCTGGAATGGTGCCTGAAGGGCATATGACTGTTTAGCATATCTGGCACATAAATACCTTGCAACACTGGCTATAAAAGTGCCATGTGAATGCCTGTTTTCACTTTCAAGTGACATTGTAAATAAGCAGGCAGCAATATCTCCCGTAAATGTAAACAAACTTATTTATCTTAGCAAGTGGCTGAACAAGAAGCAGGACTGAGTGGACTTGTAGGCTAAAGTGTTACATTGGTTTGTTTTTGAGTGCAGTTATGTAACAAAAAAAAATCTACATTTGTAAGTTACACTTTCAGGATAAAGAGATTGCACTACATTACTTGTATGAGGTGAATTGAAAAATATTTCCTTTATTTTACAGTGCAAATATTTGTAATAAAATGTAAAGTGAGCACTATACCCTTTGTATTCTGTTTTGTTATAGAAATCAATATATTTGAAAATGTAGAAGACAATCCAAAAATTAATAAATTTCAAGTGGTATTTTATTGTTTAACAGTGTGATTAATCACAATTTTTTTAATCGCAGTTAATTTTTTGAGTTAATCGTGTGAGTTAAGTGCGATTGATTGACAGCCCTACTATACATACATACACACACATTTTTTATATAGATACACACACACACACACTTACTTGCTATTTCTGCTTTAAAATACCTGTTAAAAAGCAGTGATAGCTATTATGAATGGGCCTAGATAAAGAAAATCACTTTCCTAGAGTTGTACTAAATTGCAAGCTTCAGCTGATTCTTAGCTCCTTGTTTTTTAGAAAACTAATTCTTGTCTCTCCTAAGCCAGAAACCCGAACAAGATACAAAGCTTTAAAAAGTGACTAGGCACCACTCTTTTAGTCTGATCTGCAGTGTTCATGGAAACATTGGTTTCCCCAGGAGTGTTTCTCTGGTGTAAGAATAAATAGCTAGACAGACTCGGCAGGTTCTAGTCCCTGCTTCGAATGAGGCAAAACATGAGCTTGAACGTGGGTCACCCACATTGCTGTTGGGTGCCCTAATAACCAGGCTATTCTGGGCTTGTGCTTGCTAACTATTTATATGATTTTTTTTTTCAAAAAGATGCGTTTCGGAATGAAAATTTGTTACCTTAAAACTTCTTGCAAAAAGGAAATATTGTCTTCCTGCCACCTGTGTGAAAAATGCTAGTTAGCATATGCTTGGCTAGTTCCCATATTAAGCTTTCATATCATTTCACTAATATCTATTCATTAAAAGTAGATTTTGTTTGTCATCAGTTTCATCCAAAAGCTTCCTAGGTGACATAGCAATATAAAAATACAAGCAATGTCTCCCCATTAGATAAACAAAATTGGCTCATCTGGACAGTACTAGGCTATAATCAAATTGGGTCACTTTCCAAGTGCCAGAATGCAAAAATACTTTTCAGGGGGTTTTTTCCCCCCCCTTTTCATTTTTGTGAGATGCTCAGCTGACTCAGAATGGCTTTTCCTTAAAATTTGGCAGGTACAGTACATGGTCCTGCATGTGGGATGTGGGCTTTGCTTTCAACAAGGGAGGTGCCTGAGCTAGTGATTTAAGACCAGAATTCAGTCATAAAAACTTCTGATTTCGACCGCACATCCCAGTCATGGTTTGGGCCTTCCTCCTTTTGCTTTCTATCTGTAATAGGGTAGACTACTTCTAAGTCACAGCTGGGAATGTTCTGAAGATTACGGTTCATTGAAACTGGAAAAGGCTTGACAAGCTAAATATTGGTTGAAGAAATTGGTTTTTAAATTTTATAGCTTTTTGAAAAATCTGACTCAAGCACAGGCCACTGTCCTTATCTTTAGAAACATGCACCAGATTCTAGTGTACAGAATGTTCTCACTACTGTTTCTAGCTAGAGAATGGAATGTGTACGTCTACTTAATGCCACCCTTTCTTATCTCACCTGTGTAAAGAGAACATACTTCTATTTAAAACCCTATTTCCTACAGCAAAAACCTGCAACTTTTTTCTGTGGCACCCGCCCAGCACTAATTCAAAGAAGCAGACGCATGCACATTAACCTTCAAAAGCCATAGGTTAAGGCCAGTGAAAAGATCTCCTGTCTGACACTAATGTTGCTTTGTCTAATTTCATATAATACTTCATATCCCCTTGACCTGGTGACCCAGTTGAAGAAAACTATTGATGCCCATGACCCAGTGGAGCTGGGGCTGAGGAGAGTGGCTCAGGGCTATGGAAGAGGGTTGGGGTGAGGGCTGCAGGGTGGGGCTGGGAATGAGGAGTTCAGGGTGTCTTGGGGCTGAGGGGTTTGGGGTGCAGGAAGGGG
Source organism: Dermochelys coriacea (assembly GCF_009764565.3). Taxonomy (NCBI): domain Eukaryota; kingdom Metazoa; phylum Chordata; order Testudines; family Dermochelyidae; genus Dermochelys; species Dermochelys coriacea. Next base: position 113,709,026 of record NC_050071.1, read on the forward strand.
CTGTTTGAGGGGGGGGCTCAGGGCTGGGGATTGGGGTACTGCCTTACCTCTGGCAGCTCCCAGTCAGTGGTGCAGCGGCAGGCTTCCCGCCTGTCTTGATACCATGGACCGTGCTGCACCCCGGATATGTCCAGCAGCAGGTCTGGCTCCTAGGCAGACGTGTGCAAGCAGCTCTGCATGGATCTTGCCTGCAGGTTCCTGGACAATGGGTGTTTGGAGCCGGTGCTCAGGGCAGGAGCAGCGCATGGAGCCCCATGGCTCCCCCCCACCCCCGCAGGAGCCAGACCTGCTGCTGGACGCTTCTGCAACAGTTAGGAACTAGCCTGCCTTAGCTGGGCAGCACCGATGGGACTTTTAACAGCCTGGTCAGTGGTGCTGACCAGAGCTGCCATGACCCAGTGCCTTCCACAACTGATTCCTGCATCAAGCCCATAATTGAATTAGCTTCAGCATCTAGCCACTGGAGCACTGTGCCTTTTTCTACTCGACTATGCCAGTGAGCAATCAACATTAAAGAGCTACAGTAGTATGAATTCATTGTCTAATTTATTTTTAATATATATTTTCTCACAGCAAAGTATTATTTTATCAACTAGTTAACATAGTAAAATCAGGCTGATTGGTTAATAAATAAAATCAGTGTTTTAATAGCATATGCTGCAAAGAGCTGCAAGAGACACTTGCAGCTCACAAGCCTCAGTCTGAGTATCACTCTTTATTCAGGTAAATGGATTTGAGGTTTCCTGGATTCTCACTGTCAGGCTTTCTAGAAATTGAATCATTTTTGTAGTTCTCTTTTGAATCCTTTAAAAAACAATGTTGACAAGTTGTGCAGTGTGAACACCAGGGCGGAGTACATGTGAAAATCTCACTCTACAGTTGCTGGGGCACCTGTTTCCAATACTTATTCCTTTGATAAAGAAAATGTGTTTCAAGAGCTTTGAAATTAGCTTGGAATTTTGTCCTACTTTCTAGAGACTGGTTTCAGAGTAGCAGCCGTGTTAGTCTGTATTCGCAAAAAGAAAAGGAGTACTTGTGGCACCTTAGAGACTAACAAATTTATTTATTTATTTATTATTATAAATTTGTTAGTCTTTAAGGTGCCACAAGTACTCCTTTTCTTTTTGCGAATACAGACTAACACGGCTGCTACTCTGAAACCTGTGATTATGCAAGGCACTGAATTTAGCCGTATAGAGTGGAAATCTGTCAATTTTAAATTTGTTAGTCTCTAAGGTGCCACAAGTACTCCTTTTCTTTTTTCTAGAGACTGTTTCCTGTTGACTTTTGAATGCACACTACCTTGCACTGAGGTGGTTTTTGCATTGAACAAATTATAGGCTGCAGCCTGATTTCAGTGCTTTTTTTGGTCAGGATAAAAAACAAAAACCAGCCACCCAGGGAAATCTTATAACCATCCGTAGTGTCTCTATTGTAAATACAAACTAAATTTGTTAGTCTCTAAGGTGCCACAAGTACTCCTTTTCTTTTTGCGAATACAGACTAACATAGCTGCTACTCTGAAACTAGATTAACATAGCAATAAGCAGACTACTTTTACACAGTAAACTTTGGGATGGGGACTGAGGCTACAGATTGACTGCGGTTAACACCTCTCATGCTCACTCAAGAGAGGCTAACCTGGCAATACCGCAGAGCACAGAAAGTGCACCAACCAACGGAGGAGCAGCTGATGAGTTGTGCTAATTTGAGCTGTAGCCTAATAGCCTCGATGCACCAGCCAACTCCATTTTAAAGCACCACAACACTTGCATTAAGGATCTGTGAGGACAGGACTTGAGCTGGGGACAATGCTTCAGTTATAATTTGAATTAATCTTACAGTGAGGAAAACCCTGAGTGTTCCTAGATGTTGTGCAGAGCCCCAGCAGTGCTCCACTCCCAGTTGGTACCTCTAGGTGGGCTTGAGGTAGCCCCCCCCCCAAAAAAGTGCCCTCTCCACCTCTCACGCATGGTGATGTGCCTGGTTTGGATGAAAAACAATACACTAAAGTTCTTTTATCTCCTTTTCCCCCTCCCCCAGCCTGATACAAGTGAAAGTCTCTGAGAAGCAGAATGTATTTGACATGAACACAGCAACTCAACCTTTGAAGTCCGTAAAGAAGTGCCTTAATCAGCCCACTGAGTGGAATCTGAATTTTGCAACAGTATCTCTTGCCAGCTGTAAAGTTTTTAACCAAAATCTCAAAAGTGATGAGAACAAATAGATTGCAGCTATTCTTGCACTATTATTTTGTACATTGTTGTTTTTCTCCTGCTGAATCATAAGCATTTATTAAATTGATCTTGAAATGATCTCTTGTGATTTGACTTTATATTAAAATCAGTAGCATTATTCATTTTGATGTACTCCTATGTTTTTTACATGAAGGTTTGCATTTGACCATTATGGAATTTTGCAGTACAAATCTCATATCAGACGTTTCCCTTTTAATAGTATTTCATGGAGGGGAGGGGCTTATGTTCTTTTAAGTTTAATTATATATTATCCCAGTTTTATTTTTGTGCACAAAAGTTAATATATTTTGTGACATGGGTCACTAACTGTAAAGATTTATGGCAATGATTCAGAAACAATTCTGTACCAGGTGGAGACTGACTACCTCGAAGCAAAGCAGTAAAAAGATGTGGCAAAGATGTATAAAATCTCATTCATAAATGTTCAAAATTTACAGAACAATCAGATTGCACAGTATGTTTTCCTTTTCTAGGGGGTTGCGGGTGGGGTTTATTTTCACTTATCCTGAGAAAATGTGTGAATATTTAAGAACTGTAGTCTAAAAGAGAGACCAGCCTTGCAGGAGAAATCTCTTGAAAGATTGTCATTCAACAAACTTGTATCTGCACTTTTTTTTTATTGATGTTTCTGATAAGTGGTCTATTTTGTTTTGTTTCTATGAATTTGCCTGTCACCAATTAAAATGGATGTAAACACATTTCCAGTTAATTGCTTTATTGCATTTTAGAATTAATTTCACACTTCAACAGTCAAGGAATATACCTCTTAAGCAGATGTAAATGTTTCCATTTTCATTACCTAATAGACGTTTTTATCAAGCCTAAAACATAGCCTCAGATATGGTTATTTGACATGTCTAATAAAAAGTGTATTGATAGAAGAAACCTATACTGCACATTTCCCTTTTATCGATGCACTTATTTTATGGACAGAGCAAAGATTCTTTCACTCAGTTCTCCATCCTTGATAATATAGAGCCAAGAGAGTCAGTAGCCTGGAAGAAGTGTCCTTCGATGATTCAATGGTTAAACTGGAACCATAAAGCAACCAGGTCCCCCCACCTCACACTGCAATACAGACAAGCCAATAATGAGAATAAGTCCATTAAGATGTACTGCCTTCAAGAACCCACACACCATGCCATACACCAGTAACTGTAAACACAACCAAAAATAACAGCTAGCTTGAAAATTCAAAAGGTAATTCTCAATGCTGCTAATAAGACTTAAATCTTCAGATGGAAAGTGCTGTTGTGTTAAGGTGCTTTATCAAGAAGACTAAAAGCCACAAATCAGGTTTAAGACAGACTTTATACTTTTATTACACAAACAGAAAATATGCATTTAACTAGGGAGTGCTTGTCAAAATTAACCCTAATTTAAAATATTGTAAAGTTCCTGGGAACTTCATGTTTTTACAACTATAGAAAGATTTAAAAAAAACTGGATTGACAGTAAAACAAAGCTTATTTTTGTAAGTCTGTTGTGAAGAGCTGGCTTCCATAAAGGACACTTTTCTTGCTTGCTTATCTTCAATCATCTGCTTCTGCATTCAAAAGCTTTGAGAGATTCATTCGAGTTTTCTCAAGTGCTGCTGTTTTTGTTCGTCTTGAAGGTCTTGAACTTGGCAATGTAACTGGTTCTGGAACTTCATCACCACTAAACATAAAAGGTTTCAAAATAGCCACAAAAAAGTTGTAAGCAAATTTAAATGCAAATGCACTGCCTTGAAACCACTGAATAATAAACTACATTTTTTATTGTAAACACTGCACTGGATATAGGTTGTAAGTTTATTTTTAAATAGCTGTATATATATATATATCTATCAATTAGAATAGTGACCACCACAAAGGGATAACCTAAGGTTAGTAGTTAGTTAAAGTGTGTGGAAAGCAGCAAGATTAGCTTTTAGGGGCTATCAACCTAAAACAAATTGTCTAGACAAATTAAAGGGCCTGATCATATTGAAGTTAATGGGTCATGTGCTTGATCATAAGCAGATGTGGGTCCACAGTTAGTGTTAAGATAACAGCATTGCATAATGGGGTGAAGTAAATGGCGTTCAATTATTTTTTTTCCAAATGTTGATTTCTAAAGTTTTATCAATTTACAAATTAAAAAACTGAATAATAGCAACAAGATAGTAGCAATTAGTGTAGCAGAGGTAACTTTACAAACCCTTCCCTAAATAGCTGTTACACAAGAACAAAACTGGAAGATATACTGGAAAAGAATTAAAGCTAAGAAATCCAACCTGCATTAAGTCCTAGATATTAAAGAAACGGTTTTATTTCCTTGAAAGGAAGGAAATTACTTTTTCTTAACTAGTACTTCTGAAGGAGACTGAACATTTATGGACAGCTTTTAATTACTTATTTTTTATTACCCTTGTTGAGAAGTCTGGGATTAATTCTATAGTATATATAGTTAACATGTAGTTTATCTTCTGTACTTGGAACATCTAATTTTAAAAAGAAGGATCATATGGATGAAAGGGTTTGAATTAAGTTTGCTTGCGAGGAAGAAGGAAGGAAGTTAGAGTGGCAGGAGGGATGTTGTGTATTCATTTCACAAGACTGTTTACCTTTCATTGTCAGACACTACCATTTTACGATTTCTTCTTGTGTTCACAGACCTAGCCTCTGTGTTTACTTTTTTCTGCCCTAAAACACAAATTTAAAGTTACTCATCACCAGAACAATGACAATGTGCCTTTTGTTCAAACAACCTTCACATCTTAGAACTCCTAGAGACTTTTCATTTCTTCAATACTATTCTTCCTAAACAAATTTCCCTCACCACACATGGGTAGTTCCTTACACCAGTGACTCTCAACCTTTCCCAACTACCCTACCCCTTTCAGAGGGGTCTGCAAGACAAATCAGACTCAAGTTACATCTCACCTAAAAACTACTTGCATACAAAAATCAGACATAAAAATACAACAGTGTTACAGCACAATATTGCTGAAAAGTTGATTACTTTCTCATTTTTACTATATAAATCAAATCAACTAGAATATAAATATTGTACTTACATTTCAGTGTATAGTAAGAGCAGTATAAACAAATCATTGTATGAAATTTTAGTTTGTACTGATTTCACTAATGCATTTTATGTAGCCTGTTGTAAAACTAGGCAAATATCGAGATGAGTTGATGTACACCCTCGAAGACCTCTGCGTACCCCCAGGGTACGTGTACCCCTGGTTGAGAACCACAGACAGACCACAGGGCCCTGACTACAGAAGATTGATAAACCATGAAGAAGCACACACATCACCCTCTTAAAATGCCTTATTTGTTTACATACAATACTTATTGGGCTCTATTAGTTAGACTATAATAAAAGGAAGTAGGAAGCCAGTTTCTCATTGGCAACTCAAAGTCAAAATGACTGAACAGTCCTTGCTATCTCATCTCCATGCCGAATATTTAGACTGGACAAGCGGGGCACGTTAATATCTTTGCAGGCAGTAATGTGATGCGACTTAGGGCCAGAGAAAGTGGAGGTTCTGGCACTTTTCTTTTGGCTCTCTGTGGAAGCTAGCTCTATGGTTTCCAAACTCAGAGCTCAGCTTTTGTGTCTTGCTTCAAATCACATACATTCTCCTCTCCTTATACTGCTCTAATGTGCCATAAAATGTGTTAATACATCCCCTTGCTTCTCACCTGTTGAATGAGGGATCTAAAACCAGTTAACGTTTTCTTCTCCTCTATCCCAACTTTTTAAACACCTACTAATCATTCAAAGATTTTAAAGTCAGGCGTCCAATGATAGAATTTACAATTCACCTCGCAGTAACAAACAGTGCAATGTGTATTTGACACGAACGTTATTTGCACACACAGAATATCAAGTAGAAGCAGAAGTTTCGTTTCATAACCACAGTTCCAACTTTTTACAGATAACTCGACACTGCTTTAGTCTGTGTAAAGTAACCACATAAGGTGTTATAGTGACAAGAACTGTTTCATAAACTGTCAGAGATGTTTTATTTATTTTTTAAAAATCAAAGGCTTTAAAGCAACATAAACATGTTTATGCTACAATTCTTCTAGGGCTTACTTTAAATTAAAAAAAATATTTGTAGCTGTTAAAAGTCAGCTCATACCTCTATTAGCTTTGCTTCTTGTAGATTTCTGCTTTGTAGGTGCATTATCTTTATGTTCATTAACAGGACTTTGAGCAGCTTCTTTATTCTTTTCTGTGTAACAGATGCCAATCATAACAGATGTGATCTTTACATAACAATGCTGAAAATAAACTAAACAAACCTCTGCTGTCATTTTTTAAAAATGCAGTCATTTTTAATTCAGAAAAAATAGGAACAAACACTAGCAACCATTGCAAAGTGTGGTTTTCTTTACAGGAGTGATGCTCAAACTTTTCCAGTCACGTCCCTCCTTACCAGTAATGGAATCTGTCTACCCCCCTCATCCCTCCAATTACTGCACAGCCAAGGCTTCCTCAGGAGCAGAGCTTGGGCTCAAAGCAGAGCTGGGTTGGGGGGCATGGCACTCTTCCTGCCCTCTTGTGCGGGCTGGCCACAGTCCCGCACCCCCCTAAATATTCCTCTGTACCCCTAGGGGGGCACACCCCACAATTTCAGAACCACTGCTTTACAGGATGCAAGAGCTCTCTCTGCAAGAAAATATGTACTGAAATGCAGACTCTCCATTCCTCTTTGTGGGAACTTCACACTGGAAAGAAAAAGAACTATAAGCCAACAGCAGGCAAAGGCTGTTATCCCACAGCTGGAGGAGGGAGGCGGGGAGGAGTGGGAGGGCGTACAACCTAAACCAACGAGTCACTACCAGCTCCCCGTACAATGAATATGCAAAGATGAAAACAGCTGAAATTGTTATACATATTTTGTGACTCATGTCTGAATTAAATTTATTTTAGTCTATCAGCCCCACTGAGCTATGACTCCTAGATTCATAGATACTAAGGTCAGAAGGGACCATTCTGATCATCTAGTCCGACCTCCTGCACAGCGCAGGCCACAGAATCTCACCCACCCACTCCTATGAAAAACCTCACCCATGTCTGAGCTATTGAAGTCCTTAAATCATGGTTCAAAGACTTCAAGGAGCAGAGAAGCCTCCCTCAAGTCAACCATGCCCCATGCTACAGAGGAAGGCGAAAAACCTCCACGGCCTCTCCAATCTGCCCTGGAGGAAAATTCCTTCCCGACCCCAAATATGGCAATCAGCTAAACCCTGAGCATATGGGCAAGATTCACCAGCCAGATACCCAGGAAAGAATTTTCTATAGTAACTCAGATCCCATCCATCTAATATCCCATCTCAGGGGATTTGGCCTATTTACCCTGAATATTTAAAGATCAATTACTTACCAAAATCCCATTATCCCATCATACCATCTCCTCCATAAACTTATCGAGTAGAATCTTAAAGCCAGATAGATCTTTTGCCCCCACTGCTTCCCTTGGAAGGCTATTCCAAAACTTCACTCCTCTGATGGTTTAAAAACCTTCGTCTGGTTTTTAACCTGGACTAAGGAGGTCCAGGAACTCCTGGAGCTTAGTACTCTGAAATTATGGAATTCAGGCCCTGAAGTAAGCCACTAAAAGAAGCAGAAAGGAAGAGCCAACTGAGTGGTCTTCAAGTCAGCTTAAGACATTTGCTTAGCTATTTAAGATAGGAAACTGATCAAGACAGGTTCCTGGAAGGATTTCTAGACTCCTTGTCCAAAGGGGGGCTAACAGATCTGAGTTACTGATAACACAGGAACTGCAAGTGGTCCCCTGCTGCCTTAATGGTACAAAGGATGGGTAGCTTCTTGCTGCACAACTAGAAGTGCAAAGTCTAGCTCCAGATGCATAAGCTAACACTGAGAAGAAACATCACGACTAGTATTTCACTACAATAAAAATGAGTCTGAAAAACATAAGAAATCTCTTTTGAGAAAAACTGCAGATATGAAAAGAACTCAAGCCCAACAAGCAAGAAAAGGAAAGAAGAACTTGAAAACTAGTGAAAACTTTTAAACTCAGTAGATTTCCAGGCTAGTTAGTAGACACGAGTATTCACGAGATAAGTGACTATCAAAATCTGCTGAAGAAAGCCCATCTGGTTAGTGTAACATTTATTTGTGTATAGACCGTGGAGAGAATCGATGGAGAAATGTGTGGCAATACTTACACAAGAGGAATATGGAAAATGAAAGGGAAAAACAGCAGAGAAACTAGTAAAAAGCTAGGAAAAAACAATCAACAGGTAGAATAGTCCAACATTGCAATACCTTTTCAAAAGGGTAAGAATGTACAATTTACAACTTATATTTTTCTTACTTTAAAACTTTTCGTAGTAAAGAGAAAACCTTTATGCTTCTATGTAAAAAATACACATATATATATATATATATATATATACACATATACACACACACACACACACACACCCCCCCCTGCATTCAGGGACTCATTTACTCTCCTGTTAGCCATACTTTCAGTACATTACCTTCCTCATTTGGATTAACATGCTCAGATGTTGTGGTGCCAGTTTCCTGTTCTACTTCTGAGCGCTCTTTGTTGAAATAATTTCCTTTGCTTAAATTCATCTTGAATTTCTCAATCGCTCTTTGACACAACTTATCTTTGACCTTCTGTGGGTAGAAACGTTTCATATTAATATTGCTTAATTCTGCAACAGCTCAGTTTCTACATATCTTCTAATATAGGATTATCCACAAAATGCAGGTATTTCTATATCTGAGAATCAGGTACCCCTCACTATAGTAAATGCAACTAGTACCATATTTTGTATGGAGATAAAACACTCTAAGTTATGGATACTAACACACAAGGTGAATTATTTAGGAAACAACAGGGTGGATCAGTTTAAAAACCAAGGTCGTTACGTAGCAATTTAGATCAAGAATAAAAAGACTATTTAGGTCAGCAGCATTAATCCTTTCTTCATTTTAGAATTAGTGGCCGAAATAAAAGGAAGGCTATTGATCAATCATCTGAATTCTTCAAGATGAGTCCCTGCCCATTCACACTATTGGAAGGTATATCTGCAGTGTAGCAAGCCGTTGGAACCTTTGAAAGCAATGCCTGTTGAGGCATCTGTGTTGCTCTGAACATTTCAGAGACCATATAAAGGCCTGGACCATTTTGAATCCCGTCACAGCTCCGTGACCATATGAGAGCTCCAACCTAAAATACCCAATTTATTTGGTAAAAACTACAATGTACAAGGTACTAAGAGTATAAATGTTTTCTGCTATTAAGACCAAGTAAAGGTTCCAGGTCTGCATATAACCTGTGTTGGAAGGAAATGAGGCAGCTGGGCACCCTAGCCCCTTTTATACCCTCACCTTTGGAACATTTAGAGCTTTAGGGGTAGGAAGAAGTACAGGGATCACAATGGGCAGGGCTTCCAGAAGGTTCCATCAATTTGCTGTACTGTGGTATAAGAAGGGGGCCAACTCACCAACCAGTGTGTCAAATAAAGCTGCCAACAGCAACAGAATGGCAGTCCCTTTTCTTCCAGGGTTTATTTTTCAAAATCCAAACAGTCCAACTCAAAACAAAAACAGATAAACCAGGTCCTGATGCCTAGCCCTTCCTAAAGCCTCTTCCTCAAAAGGCTTCTGCCACAGCCCACAGCAGATATCTCCAGCTAGATCTTCCACCTAGCTGGTGCAGAGAGCCCCTCCCACACCATTCCCTGATCATGGTCTTCTGGAAAAGACTTCCTGCTTGCTGGCCTTTTATCCAAGGACCAGGTGACCTACTGGCTATCACCTAAGCCCTGGCCTCAAACCCCCTACCTGGAAGGCAGCTAGTTAGTAACAGGTAGGGCTAAGCCAGGGGTGGGCAAACTACGGCCCAGGGGCCGCATCCGGCCCTTCAGACATTTTAATCTAGCCCTTCAGCTCCCACCAGGGAGCAGGATCCGGGGCTTGGCCCGCTCCAGTGCTCCAACCAGGAAGTGGGATTAAGGGCTTGCCCAGCTCTGTGCAGCTTCTGGAAGCGGTGGCATGTCCCCTCTCCAGCTCCCACACGTAGGGGCAGCCAGGGGGCTCTGCACATCGCCCCCGACCCAAGAGCCTCCCCCGCAGCTCCCATTGGCTGGGAATCACAGCCAATGGGAGCTGCAGGGATGGTGCCTGCGGACAGGACAGCAGGCAGAACCACTTGCCACGTAGGAGATGGATGGGGGACATGCCACTGCTTCTGGGAGCTGCTTGGGGTAAGTGCCGCCCAGACCCTGCCCTGATTCCCCTCCTGCCCTCCAAACCCCTCGGTCCCACCTCGGAGCACCCTCAACCCCACCCCAGAGCCTGCACCCCCAGCTGGAGCCCTCACACACAAACAAACACACACACCCCCCAAATCCCTGCCCCAGCCTAGAGCCCCTTCCCACACCCTGAATTCATTTCTGGCCTCACCTCAGACCCCACACCCCTAGCCAGAGCCCTCACCCCCTCATGCACCCCAGTTTCATGAGCATTCATGGCCCCCCCATGCAATTTCCATAGCCAGATGTGGCCCTCAGGGCAAAAAGTTGGGCCATCCCACATCCCTTAAAAGGGCCCTCCCACCCCATAACACACAGGTAATAGTGTAATACCACAATAGTCCAAACACCACTCAAAGGCGGCAAATTAGTTCTCATTACTTGGTATAAGTGCCTGAAATGCACTTTGTTGGCGCCCTAAAATAATTCAGCACATTAGGTTAGATATTTCATTTTTATGCCATGCTAAACATGGAAGAATGTCATTTCTTACTACGCTTGTCAAACTATGCTTAAACTGTATGTTAGAATTAAAACTACCAGGACCACTACAACTAGCTTTAAATCAATAGACAAGAATCAGATAAACAGTCGAAGCTCTGTAGATTCCAGCGCATGCAGAAGTTATTGCCCTACACACTCTCTCTCACACACCCCCACCCCAACCCCCCTCAGGACACATCCTTAAAAGAATCCATAGGCTCCACATTCACTTCAGAACTGAGTTCAAAATTACAACCTTTGTTAAATCCAGGTATGAACTTATTGACCTTGTGTCCCTCTCAACTCTTCTGCATGTATAGCACTGTATTCTTCTATCCCTCCATTCCATCTGACCTGGTTGATGCAAGTTTTCTCTGCTATTCTTTTAGCCATCTGTAGCAGCCTTCCAATACCTCTCCATCTCAGCTCAAACCATACTCTTTCCCCACTGCCTAAGAGACCTAATGCTAAGCATGCACATAAGCATTTAGCTGTGGAAGGACTGAATAAAGGTAAGGTCCAACTCTACATTCAGCTGGAAATACTGAGATTTGGTTAACAGCAGTAGCTGGAACCAACTAGGGGCTGTGCTCCTCTTGACCTGCTGTTCACAAACAGGAAAGAATTGGTAGGAGAAGTAGAAATGGGTGGCAACCTGAGCAGCAGTGACCATGAGATGGTGGAGTTCAGGATCCTGACAAAAGGAAGAAAGGAGAGCAGCAGAATATGGACCCTGGACTTGAGAAAAGCAGACTTTTACTCCCTCAGGGCACTGATGGGCAGGATCCCCTGGGAGAATAACATGAGGGGGAAAGGAGTCCAGGAGAGCTGGCTGTATTTTAAAGAAGCCTTATTGAGTGTGCAGGAACAAACCATCCTGATGCGCAGAAAGAATAGCAAATATGGCAGGCAATTAGCTTAGCTTAACAGATAAACCTTTGGTGAGCTTAAACACAAAAAGGAAGCTTACAAGAAGTGGAAACTTGGACAGATGACAAGGGAGGAGTATAAAAATATTGCTCGAGCATGCAGGGTGTACTCAGTAAGGCCAAAGCACAATTGGAGTTGCAGCTAGCAAGGGATGTGAAGGGTAACAAGAAGGGTTTCTACAGGTATGTTAGCAACAAGAAGGAGGTCAGGAAAAGTGTGGGACCCTTACTGAATGGGGGAGTCAATCTAGTGACAGATGATGTGGAAAAAGCTGAAATACTCAATGCTTTTTTTGCCTTGGTCTTCACAGACAAAGTCAGCTGCCAGACTGCTGCACTAGGGAGCGCAGTATGGGGAGGTGAGCAGCCCTCAGTGGTGAAACAACATGTTAAGGACTATTTAGAAAAGATGGACATGCACAAGTTCTTGGGGCCGGATCTAATTCATCCAAGGATGCTGAGGGAGTTGGCTGGTGTGATTGCAGAGCTATTGGCCATTATCTTTGAAAACTCAAGGTCTCAGACAATTGGAAAAAGGCAAACATGGTGCCTTTAAAAAAGGGAAGAAGGAGAATCTGGGGAACTACAGACAGGTCAGCCTTACTTCAGTACCTGGAAAAAACATGGAGAAAGTCCTCAAGGAATCCATTTTGAAGCACTTGGAGGAGAGGAAGGTGATCAGGAACAGTCAACATGGATTCACCAAGGGCAAATCATGCCTAACCAACCTCATTGCATCCTATGATGAGATAACTGGCTCTGTGGATATGGGGAAAGTGGTGGGTGTGATATATTTTGACTTTAGCAAAGCTTTTGATACGGTCTCCCACAGTATTCTTGCCAGCAAGTTAAAAAAGTATGGATTGGATGAATGGACTATAAGGTTGATAGAAAGCTGGCTAGATCATCAGGCTCAACGGGTAGCGATTAATGGCTCCATGTCTAGTTGGCAGCCAGTATCAAGCAGAATGCCCCAGGGGTCTGTCCTGGGGCCAGTTTTGTTCAACATCTTCACTAATGATCTGGATGATGGGATGGATTGCATCCTCAGCAAGTTCACGGATGACACTAAGCTGGGGGGAGAGGTAGATGTACTGGAGGGTAGGGATAGGGGCCAGTGACCTAGACAAACTGGATGATTGGGCTAAAAGAAATCTGATGAGGTTCAACAAGGACAAGTGCAGACTCCTGCACTTCAGATGGAAGAATCCCATGCACTGCTACAGGCGGGAGACCGACTGGCTAAGCGGCAGTTCTGCAGAAAAGGACCTAGGGATTACAGTGAACAAAAAGCTGGATATGAGTCAATAATGTGTCCTTATTGCCAAGAAGGCTAACCGCATACTGGGTTGCATTAGTAGGAGCATCGCTAGCAGATCCAGGGAAGTGTTTATTCCCCTCTATTTGGCACTGGTGAGGCCACATCTGGAATATTGCGTCCAGTTTTGGGCCCCCCACTACAGAAAGGATGTGGACAAATTGGAGAGCGCCCAGCGGAGGGCAACAAAAATGATTAGGGGGCTGCGGCATACGATTTATGAGAAGAAGCTGTGGGAACTGGGCTTATTTAATCTGCAGAAGAGAAGAGTGAGGGGGGATTTGGTAGCAGCCTTCAAACTACCTGAAAGGGGGTGGGGGGGTTCCAAAGAGGATGGAGCTAAGCTGTTCTCAGTGGCGGCAGATGATAGAACAAGGAACAATGGTCTCAAGTTGCAGTGGGAGAGGTCTAGGTTGGATATTAGGAAAACTTATTTCACTAGGAGGGTGGTGAAGCACTGGAATGGGTTATCTAGGGAGGTGATGGAATCTCCATCTTTAGAGGTTTTTAAGGCCCAGCTTGACAAAACCCTGGCTGGGATAATTTAATTGGGGCTGGCCCTGCTTTGAGCAGGGAGTTGGACTAGATGACTGAGGTCTCTTCCTAATCTTCTATTATTCTATTCTATAGTCCAAGATGTAAAGGACTATCTTCAATTTTATTTACATGTGATAAAATAAGCTGTAGCACATCTATCATGCATCTATCATGAACCTTACTGTGATGACATGAAAAACATGGCATGTTGCTTCAACTTATTGCACTGGTTGAAATGGTTCAATGTATTTTAACATAGTTCATAGTGATCTCATCCCACAGTTTAAAATATAAATATCCTGATTAAAACAAAAATAATTCCATCCCGATTAGTATTAACACAGATTTTTAGTTTAGTTTTAGTTATTTAACAATGTAATACTACTAGAATACTGAATTTTTAGCTATTAAAAAAGGTACCAAGAGCAATGTAACACAATTTTTTTGGTATACTACCTACCTCAAGGATCTCCTCAAGTAGAACCAGAAGATCTTTTGTGAAATATTTACTGAGTTCTAATGAACTCAAGGATTTTGCATAAATACGAACATCTGGTGCACTTGGGTCTATCAAGATCTCATTGCAGATTTTCACAGCTAAGCTATCATGCACTGTTAAATCCTGTAAAAATCATAAGAATATTCTGAAAGCTGGTTGAAAGTTATTTACATGTGACGATTGTGTAATGTGCCTGACGTAAGTGCCCAATTAGCTATGTTAAATGGCAAAAAATTACATATCTCAAAAAAGCAGTATTTTAAGCATGTGCGCCAATTTATGTACATGCGCACACACACACACACACGAGGGAGCAAACAACAGCTGCTGGTAAATTAAGTATGGTGGTGTTGCTTTAGCCACATGAAAACAGCAAGCTAGAGACAGGTCACGTGGGATAATCTCTTTCCTTCCCTCTTATGCAGGAGCCTCAAAGGGAGAAATCTTCACAGAGTGATAGCAGTGGCTGGATTGTTAGCTCTAGCCACAAACATCAAAGTAGCACCCCGTTAGCCATGATCTACATACTTGGTAATCCTGGGACTTTTTGGCCTGAGGATTCAGTCCACTTGGTCTTGTCAGGTCCACTAACAGTTCAGAAACATTAGCAATATCTACCTCAGCCAAAGGTGAAGATGCAGGAGCATTAAACAGTGTGCGCAGAGTTGGAAGAAAGGCTTTCTCAAAACATTCCTGATTAGTCCTGTTTTAAAAGAATCAAATGTTAGTAACACAATGCAAAAATGTGATCAGAAGTTCATCACAGCCTCATCTCAGAACTAGCACAGTATTTTGTGGGGCCTCATCCTAAGGACTGGGGTCCATCATGGACCAAGGGTCCTGTCTGTTTGCTGGATCAGGAAGAAGGCCCTAAGACAGTTTAAAACCAAGTTATTTATCCAACAACCCTTTCTGTGTCTGTTGGTCCCTAAAGAATCCAGTTTGCAACTCTCCAGAGTACAGGGAGAGGGAATGGCTTCAAAGGGACGATAACCAAGGAAGTACATTAGCATTTCCCTCCTAATAGAGAAGATGCATTCAATGCCACAATAGCACATACGCAATTGCATTTTTAATAGTGGTGACTCTGGAACAAAGAATGACCTTGACTTGTTGGGATATACAGTAAGACTAATGTTCAGAGATAAAGATTTCAGACTCCTCTTGCCAATGTAACTGCAACCAAAGAACATGCGTCAATAAGACCAGATAACCTGTTCACATGCAGAAGAACTAATCACAGAGGTCAGTCCATTTTTCCAGATTGAGGGACACTGAAGACATATCCTAGTTCCACTTTGATACGGGACTCAACAGAAGTTAAGTGAAAAATTATCCTCTCAATAAAGTGACTTATTCCTGCTCTTGACAGAGTAGCGATAGGAAATTAAGGATTTTTCCCTCCACAATTTCCTCCTCCTCATCCCCAATTCATTCAACTGTCTTTTTAGTAGAAATTTGTAGAAACTTTAAATTCACTTTTTATTGTAAAAAATAGATTTGTAACTATTTCATATTCCCAGTTTAGCTTTTATACTAGCTAGCCACAAACTGCCTGTCAAAGAGTAGCCAGTCCTATTTTTTCCATGGCAGAGAAAGGAAGGAGAGTTTAAGTCTGCCACATTTTGGTTGGGTTTATTTAAACCTCACCTTTCCCTCTCCCGCACCAACCTCCTTCTGCCCCACAAAAACAAATACCCTGCATTGAAAGTCCTGAATCTGCTAATTTAATTATTTAAAAACAGGAGCCCAACTGTTTCCTCTACACAGCTGCTGAGCACTAAGGTCAGTTTGTCTGTTTCCTTTTGAAGTTCCACTGCTAGTGTTCCTTCAGTGAGACTTCAATGCCTGGCTGCAGTGCTCAGCAGCATAAACAAGTAAAAATAATTCTGTTTATATTATCTCTTCCTTAAGAAATTCAATAAAGAGTTAGATCAGAGCTCCCAAAGCAGTTTCACAGGCAGCAGTAAAAAATTATAGATTTAGGAGAGGGGAAAGAAAAGGACAAAAGGAGATAAAGAATTTCAAAAGAATAGATTTCTTTCACTCCAACCCTAACTGCATGTCTTTAGCATCGGCACAGTTATCTCACTGTCATAGTAATCTATGCGCAGACAGAGAAATCTGTTTACTTACTTAAAGATCATTTCTACAATCAATTGTAACATCTAGTATGCACAGTCCCGCCTCATGATAATCTCGTGATCCTGGGTGACCTAAATGCAGTTACAGGCTCCCTACAAACGGGATTTGAACAGCTCATTGGTCATTATGGTTCAGGCACACCCAATGTTAATTCTCGCTGCTTGCTTACATTCTGTGCCTCCCAGATTCTTTCCGTTCTTGGGTCATGGTTCAAGTGGCGACGCATACACCAGATGTCATGGCTCTCTCACGATGGAGTCACTCAGAAGGAGTTGGACCACATCATTACACGTGATAGGCATCTCTTCACCTCCTGTAGAGTATATCGTGGTGCAGAATGCGCGGCAAACACACATCACCTTCTAGTGGTTGACCCTATGGTGTTGATGCGCCAACGAGTAGGATAAATCCTCTGCGATGATGATGAAGTTTGACGTCAACACACTCCACGTGCCAGGTTTAGCCAACAGGTTTTGTATTGATGTCAGCAACAGATTCTTGGCTCTACCTTATCTGCCAGACGAGGTGGAAGTTGCCTGGTCCCTGTTCACTTCTACCCTCAACCAATCTGCTGAGCAGACAATTGCTGCTCATAGTTATCCAGCACACCATCCATGGCTATCAGAAAAGGCCTTCCAGATTATTAAATTGAAGGCCACAGCCCACCAGCATGGTGATAAACCCACTTGTAATCAGCTGAAATGAAAATTTAACCACCTGGCACTCCACAATCACAAGCCATATTATAACCAAATGGTGGATGTCGTCGAACTTGGCTTAGCCGGGGCGACTTGAAGCATTTCGCGCCATTCACAACCTCAGCAGTCAAGAGGTAGTTATGAACGGCATCCTGAACGACAGCCAACGTCATCCATGTAAATCGCATGACAACATTCTCTCACGCTGGGTGGATCATCATCACAGTGTCCTGAACCATCCTCCAGCTGCCACCTGTTCAGAGCTGGATGAACTGGCAGTCACTGTGGTTCCGGATCCAGACATTTGTACTAATGCACCAACACTGGATGAAGTGAAGTGGATGACTCTAAACTGAAAAACAGACATGCAGCCAGTGCTGATGGCATCCGCTCAGAGCTGCTAAAATGTGCTATTGATCCTGTAGCAGAATTACTTCTGGCCGTCTTTTGTCTAGTGTGGAGAACTAGAACCCTACCAACTACCTGGAAGAACAGTATTGTGATCTCACTCTACAAAGGCAAGGGACCGCACAATGAATGTAAGAGCTACCGGCCGATCACCATGCTCTCCGTTGCAGGGAAGATGTTTTTCGCATGTTTTGCTTGCAGGCCTTGAGCCTTTACATCAGAAGCATTGGCCCCAACAGTCAGATTTTACGAGGAACAGGTTCACATTAGATGCCATTTTGGCCCTTTGCTTGTTTTCAGAGATACATTGCGAGTTCAGAAAGCCCCTGCACATAGCGTATGTTGACCGTAAGGCTGCATTTGATTCAGTAGACTGTGTCGTGTTATGGAAGGCCTTAAAGGTTGTAGGTGTCCCTACCACTCTGCTGGACTTGATTAGAGAGCTGCATAATGGAACCACTCCCCGTGTTCGTCTGGGGAACTGCATGTCAGCGCCTTTTAAATCAGTATCTGGTGTTAGGCAGGGTTGCATTCTGGCCCCTGCACTCCTTTGTTGGGCAATGGATCTCATAATGCAGCATTCTGTCAGGTCCATTGGCATTGAAATCAGCGATTTCTCACTCACAGACCTCGACTATGTTGATGATGTTGTTATTTTAGTACAGAGCCCCAACAGGTTTCGTGAGGCACTCCAGCATGAGGAGGAGGAGTCAGATAAGATTAGGACCAGGTCACCGGCAACTCCAATCTCTTTGAACAACGAAACAGTTTCCATCTTTTGTTATCTGGGTTCTATACTTACAAGCTCCTCCAATTCTCACACGGAGGATTTCCATTGGATTGGCATCGCAGCATCTGCCATAGGCCGTTACAATGGATATGGAATCAACATCATCTTAGTATGATAACCAAGTTCAGGATTTATTTGAGCTGAATCCTTCCCATACTGTTGTATGGCTCCGAAACATGGACACTACGCCGTGCGGACTGGACAAAGCTGCAGGCTTTCCACACAAAATGTCAGTGTTGAATACTGGGCATAAAGTGGAATGACTTCATCTGTAATGCAGATGTTTATGGTTGTTCTGGTCTACAGACTACTGGGGCCATTGTTCGCAGGTGGAGCCTTATGCTTTTCAGACATGTCACAAGGATGCCACAAGACGTTTCAGCGAACACCGTTCTCCGGGTGGTTTGTAACATCCGGGATAAAATTCCACCAACTGAACTGAGGGGTGGAGGCGGCCAAGAGGCAGACCCCCTACATGGGTTCATCAAGTGTGTTCCGATGCTGCACACCCACGCCATCAAACCTTTGCGATTGTGCAGGAAATGGCAAACGATCGCTATGGATGACTGTCTGGCTAAGCATTGAAGAACGCTCCATTAAAAAAAAAAATGGAGGTGGGGATTTTATTTCTAGGTATGTTGCAGATGTAACCAAAACAGTGGAGCGATCCATCAGCGTTGATAGCCATATACTAATGCAGCGCAAAGGAATAAATATGGAATGAATCTTCTTGTGCAAATAGATGCACACTATTACTATTTTAACTCTCTCAAGAGGGAAGCATGAAAATGATCACCTTACCTTCTTAGGAGGCTGTAAATTAAGCCTTTAAACACATAGTTAGGCACTTAAATGTGCCCCAATTTCAGAGTCATTGAAATGCAACTACTCCCAATGAAGTAAATGAGAACTGCAGGTGTTCAGACCTACTGAAAAATTAGGCCACTTATTTAGGTATCTAATTTTAAGTACTCAGGTTTGACACTGCTATCCTTACTTTCTTAGGCTACTGTATCATAGTTACGTAGTACATCCCACATACAAAATGTAAGGGAATCACAAGAACAAAATCAGTTAAAACTACAACCTAGAAAAGAAAGAAAAAACAATGTGTGATTTCAACATCAGATTTTTAAAAGCTCATACCTATTTGCATAAGCAAATAAAGGGAAGAAAACTCCCAGACAGTGTCTAAGTTGAGTATCCTCTTCTGTCACTGGATTATACCACAACAAAATGAGACGAGAAAGAAGTTTGGCACTAATTAATCTCCCAGAGAACATCAACTTGGCCAGGCCTTCTGCAGCTTCTGTCCTGAGTTCTGAAAACTTAAGAAAAGAAAGAATGGATCAGAGACAGAATTACAATCCTTTGACCAACACACATTAGTTAATTGAAAAATAAAGTCCCAATCTTACACTGAGATCGTTATGGCTACATACCTACACCACCGACAACCTCAATGCGGGCTCAAACTTGCATCCTTAGTGTCAGTGAAACTCTTAAAATAGCATACCCCAGACACTTTAAGTTACTGTAAATGCAAAATGATATCCAAATCCATACTAATAGAATTCAGGAGCCTCAAATCTCTATCATGAAACCTACAGCTAACATACAGGAAAAATAAAACAACTTCTTAGATTCCAATCCATTTCCAACCTAGTTAAAAATGAAAAAGGCTTTTCACTCACTAGTGAAAAAATGGATTTCAGAACAATCCTGCCATTTCATTGCTCTTTTACATCTATGAAAGGCATGTAGGACTGACAGTTCTAGTAATGCCAGGGATGCAGTTAATCATACTTCTTTGGAAATTGCCAAAAATACTCACACACTAGTAGTTTGCATCCTTTTCTCCTTATTTAGTTCAAACTCATTGATGAGGCTTCATATCTGCCCTTATCCAGCTACTTACAGAGTTTCAAAAAGTTTATGAGCGGTTTCCCAAAAGGAAGGAAGGAGACAAGTAGGTCCAAAGTAGAAGCCAGTTTGCAAGACAAGTCCCAATATATTTATCCTCAGACTATTTACAAGAAGGCTACCATCGTGAAAAAGCCAAATCACGCAAGGTGACCAAGATCCAAAAATAGCTTAAGGAAAATTTGATATAAAACAGAAAATAATAATGAGGAATACAATCCATCAGAAGGCACGTACACCTTTTTTTTTTCCCTCTTACAAAAGGTCACAATTTGATGTTTTCAGAAAGCATTGGGGTCATATAATTGTAACTGAAACAAAACCACTGAAAACCTGGGGGAGATGCCTAGTTAGTGCCATGAGTTATGTGGGAGGGTAGCAGAATACAGGAACAGAATACTACGACTCAAAAATCAGACCCAGTGAACTCATAATGGAAGCTTTAACTCCTCCAACAGTGATGAAGTAATTTCCTCCTCTTGCAAAGTACAGAAAACAGTTTATAAAAATGGATTGGAGTAGTGTTTAAATAAGTCTGTTCTGGTATAGATACTGCTGTATTCACACAGATATCCTTGTTATCACAAGCTGCTCTAGTTATTATTGATTTAAATGGAGCTATGCCAATTTACACCACCCGAGAATCTAGCCAAATGACCTTTAATAGGAAAATAAAGTTATCTGGGTCAAAGGAATGTCTCACATATTTTTACCAGGAGTACTAACTACAGAGTTTTCTAAAGAAACCATGGCAAAACAGCAGCCCTATTTATAGACTTCTGTGCAGTACGCAACAGTGCCATACAGTTTTCGTTCACATTTAAATCTACAAGCAGTTCCTGAAATCTCAATACGCTGGGCATCTGATCCAAGATATAAACATACAGAAGTGTTACTTATGTACAATTATATATAAATTTTTACTTTTGTAACAAAAAAGATGTAGAAGAGCAGAATGACGGCAATTTATAGATAACTTACCTCGCTGTCTAAGAAACTGGAAAGAAGTTGTAGGAGATTGTGAACAGTGGCAGTCTCTTCTTCCAACTCTTTTATTTTAGTCTCCTCCTCTTCAATATCTCCACTTCTAATCTCTGTTTCTTCACTGTGAGAATCATTGACTTTTTTTGCTTTGAATGTTTCTATCCCAAACAACATCAGCTGGTCAAAGACTGCCTTTAAAGCACTTCGCTTTACCTTGATATCATCAATTTGTAAAACCTAGGATTTGTAAAGGGGGGAAAAAGATGTATAGTTCTGTGGTACATCACTCAATTAAAAGTGTTGTTAAAAACAAAGAGCTGACAATATTTAACTCCTAAATCAGTGACTGAGTTTACCCAAAGATTACATAACAATCCACCTAAGCTAAGCGGAATCTCTCCAAATTTTAGAACAATATGAAAAAGCAAACTGACAGCTCAAATATGAACCCAAGTTTGGAATAAAATCTGAGGTGGAACTATACAAGATTATTCATTCAGCTCCAGCTATGCAATCAGCCTACTTTGTTCAGGCCAAAACAGTGCAGCCCTATTTATAGCTGTTTCAAATGGGAGTGTCATCCTGATCCAAATTGGAGGCCTTATCCTATGTATTCTTACTGTCCTATTGTGTCTATTCTGGAAGCACGTAATAATAATATCAAACTTATTTGGACTTTGCTAATTCCCAAAGGCCCAGATCATAATCAGGACTCCACTCTGCTGAGTAGTATTCATGTAAGACAATAATGCCTGTCCCAAACAGTTTACAGTCTAATTTGAAAGAAGACGCAACAAGTAATGGAATGGAAGGACAGCAGGGAGGAGAAGGGTAATAAATTCAAACAGCTGCATAAATTAGTCTAATCTGAAAGAAGACACACATAGCTAAGGGTAACATTTTCAAAAGTGACTTCATCTTAAGCTCCATTTTCTATAGTGACTTAAAAGTCTAAGTCTCACTGAAAGTCAATGGGATTTAGGATCCTAAGTACCTACATCACTTTTGAAAAATAGGATTTAGGCTTTTGAAAATTTTACCCTAAATTCTCTCAGTAAGTGACTATACTGTCCTATATGTTTGTCAACACCTAATACAATGGGTCACTTATTTTGATGAGGGCCTTTGAATGCTACTACAGTACAAATAAATATATAAGAATGTTATAAATAAAAAAAATAGCAGTTCAAGAAACTCCTCTGCTATTGTCCATGTGATTCTAGAGCGGAGGTGGTCAAACTTTTTGGCCTGAGGGCCACATCGGGGTTCCGAAACTGTATGGAAGGCTGGGTAGGGAAGGCTGTGCTTCCCCGAACAGCCTGGCCCCGACCCCATCCCACCCCTGACTGCCAGCCTTAAAAACCAATGACCCATCCACCACCTCCACCCCACTCATTATCCCCCGGCCACCCCCCCTGCTCCCAGTCCCCTGACCCCTATCTGCACTCCTGCCCCGAGACTCCCACACCTATCCAGCCCCCCCATTCCTTCTCCCCTGACTGCCCCCCGGGACCCCCTGCCCCTTATCCAACCCGCCCCCGCTCCCCACCCCCTTACCATGCTGCTAAGAGCACTAGTACTGGCAGCTGCGCTGCCCAGCCGGAGCCAGCCACACTGCCAAGCTGTCTAGAGCGCTGGCGGCACGGCGAGCTGAGGCTGCAGGGGAGGGGGGACAGTAAGGGAGGGGCCGGGGGCTAGCCTCCCCCGCTGGGAGCTCAAGGGCCAGTCAGGACTGTCCCGTGGGCCGCAAATTGCCCACCTCTGCTCTAGAGGCCTTAGGTTTGATTTAAGCTCCTTTTGTTCTGCCTTGAACTCGGGGGGAAAAAAGAAGAGCCCCAACCATGAAGCATTTTTCCAAACAATGGACGTATGCAACTTGTGTTTGGGAAAAAAAGTACCTAGAAGACCAACAAGAGCTGCCAGGACCCCTTTCTTTTTCACATAATGCCCAAGATAGGACAAAAAGAAGAAAGTCACAAATATTACGAATTAAGCTTCTCAGCATCTTGTAAGCAATACTGAAATACCCCCATTTTACAGGTGAGGAAAACTGAGGCTGAGAGAAGTAGATCAATCAGCATAAGTCAAGTGTATGTGGCAGAGTTGGGATGTAAGCCACATATATATTGTTCACTATTTTTTAAATCCTCAACCAACACAGCTAAGATCCTTTATCGGTACTACTTTATTTAGAACTACGTGCCACAAGTCCAAGACCAATTTTATTCACAAAGTCACAGCCAAACAACCCAATTCTTATCACTAAGAAAATTTTTACCTGTAGCAGCAATGCAAGGTGTTGACTGGCAAAGTCTTTGTTCTGGAGAGCACAGCAACCCAAACATAAAACTGCCATATTTCTTACACCTGGATGGACATTAGTTATTCCAGGAAGTATCTAAAAATAATAATTTGATTCTTTGTGATTAAAATGTACATACTGGAACAACAAAATACTTGCTACGACATGTTTGAAAAGCAGTTATTAGAAAGTAAATGTTAAGAGACCTAGAGTGTAATATATTCACATGTGCTTTTGTACCTAGGGAGTGAACCAACCAAAAAGTAGGACTCTATTCCATTGCTAATTGAAGACAAAAATATTCAGACTTGAGAGTAAACAGAGATAAATGGAGCCTACACTAGAAGGTGAAACACTGTTTTCCAATAATTGACTCATATCAGTTCAAATATTCTGATGAGTTTCAGAAAAAAAGATTCCAAAGTTATAAATTCAGAAGAATTACTCCATGAAGGGCCCATAAAATATTTCGGTTCAGAGTAGAGAGATTTTAGACAAAATATAATTAAATACATAATTTATGGTTAAGTAAAAGCCAAACATACAAAAACTGTTAAAAAAAAGTTATCCAGCTCCAAAATCACAGAAAATACAGAGTGAATCCACACAACTACATACATCATCTTCTCTCACAGACACATCAAAATCCACTTGCAAGCACACACCAGCCCTACCACAAGGAATTTAAACGACCCACACTAACATGTTGTCTGGTGATTTACTTTTGATGCCCACCTCATCTAATTATCATTAAAAGGGGATGACCATCTTAGGAAAATGGCTTGAATTTCGCACACTAAAACAAACATACAAATTCAAACAAAAACTCACTCTTCTGGCCCAGAAGATCAGTGTAAAATAGTGGGAGCAACCACCTAAGGAGACACAGGAGACCCTGCACAAGAAACTATTAACTTAAATAAAAACCTATCTAGCTAGAGAGATTGCATGGATCACTATACTGACTTATATGGTCCATATTTAATGATTGTAATTCTAGAGAAAGATCACTGTGTAAAAGATTACTCTGGACAGATGGAGAGATAGAACAGATAGCAAAAAAACACCAGCTTCTGTAACACAGCCACTGGTTCAACGCAACTTATTTCTTCCAGACTTTTCTCAGTCAGACTGACAGGTAAAGGAACTTCAGGCAGTCCAAAGCACTCAACTTGAAATCCCATAATCAAAACTACTAGAGTTGAGCAGCATACCTCGTGAGAAAGATTTGGTAAGTCTGAAATTGCCTTTTTTATATTCCTCAACACAGAACCATTTCACTCCATATAAATCTTCAGCAGTATTAACAACCAGAGGGGAAAAAGGAATAAAGTATCTCATCAACACAAATAAAAGGGCCTGCATCATTTGAGTGCTCAGCTTCAGCCATTTTAAGGTCAGCTACTAAATAGGTTGACTGTATACAGGCATCCCTGAAATGGGAGCAAGACTGAATTGTTTTCTCAGTAAAAAAAGTTGGGCTTCAACTTCTACTGGGATTTCCTACAAGGAATCTCAGCACTCATTATCTTGACCTCAGTGGCAGAAATACACATTTTAGCCTCTTTCAACATAAGGAGAAGCTTAGAAGCAGTAGCATGAATTGCTATGGTTTCTTTCTGCTTTGAATCTATTCACAAAGATAAAAGTAAATATGAAGAGTAAAAGCTAGCAAACAGAGGCACTACTGATGTGACACTCCCACAAAAAACAGACACTAGGAAAGGGAACACAAACACAACTGTAAAAGTCCATGAACAGTGCTAAACTTTACTGGAGCTTAGTTGCTCCTGGCTGGCAATTTAGTAGACTAAGAACGAAGTAAACACCCATCTATCAGTATATCAGCAACTTATGTATAAGAACCAACATGTTTAGCAAACCAAAACAACACTTCTCAGCTCACTGCATTAATACCAAGAATGCTGTTTAAATTAGCTTATAAAAGAACACTAAAATACATCACACACACACAAAACACAAATGCAGAGATTGAGATGTTGACAGAGAAGATGAGATACCCATATATACACAAAGAAATTGACAACTAAAAGAAATGTAGTGTGAAGATGCATTACAAGAACTACTATCATTTTCCATGATACTTAAGAATCTTTCTATTTTCATTTTATTTTTTCTATTTTCCATCTTTTATACTTGTAAAGTTGTACTACTTATTGCCACATACCAAGGATTCAATGATCCCATTCATTGTTGGGCCTATTTCTTTAGAAAGGGACATCTGCTTGAGGAGTTCATAACACATCAGTAAACACTTCAGTAGTGTTTCAGGATCATTCTTTAAGAAGAGAAAAAAGATTTTCTTTATCAGGAAAGGGAGAAAGAAAAACAAAACCAGATAATCATATATTTTCTATGCAAGTAAAATGTTCTCTTTACACTATATTCTGACTATCAAAGAATGTTATATCCACCTACAGGACTGAAAATGAAACAGAACTACAGTTAGCTGAATTTGTGGGTCATTTGTCATTAATTTTCACTTAAGCTAGGAGCACTTAGGGAGGATAAAAACCCTTTTATAAAATAAAGTTTTAATTATAGCCTCAAAGTACATAAACTGCACAAAACAGCAGTTATATTGTAAAACATTTTTGATAGAGTATATTATAATTTACATTTGTGAAATTTAAATACAAAACACTGACAACTGGATGAAAAACAATGAAATGCCTGTTAACAGCTTAGAAAAGATATTAAATAAGACAGGCCTGTTCACCTGTTGAAAACCAAAGTGAACTAAAATATCACTGATATCAAAACATGACCAGCACTTGGGGGGGGGGGGGGGGGAAGGAAGTAGAACCTTCTCCACGCGCATTTCTTTAATTTCAGGCTGTTCTGCTTCTTTTATCAGATCACTCTTGATGCATTCCAGCTCTGTTATTTTCTCTTTTAACACCAATGCACGATTAAAATCCTGCAGAGTAACACATTCCTCCAAAGCTTCTTTTGTTTCCAAGAGTTTCACTTTTATTTCAGCCAGCTAAATACACAGAAAATGAAAGTCACAACACTGTAACTGATTTTTATTAGCTGTAAAATAAATGCTAGACTATCTAAATCAGTTAGTCAGTAGCACATGTATACTAAGTGTGCTGTCTGTAAAAGTAAATAAAATTTAAATAGCCACTGTATCCATTTCCCGCAAGTTACCTAAAATTCATTTACCTTAAGTTGTTGCTTTCTTATTTCAGCTGCATCTCTAGGAGTGTCAACTGTAACAATGGGCTCACGAACCTCTGAGATAATTTCTGCAACCTAATATTGGATGCAAAAGTTATTGCTATTAATACCGCTTGTTATTGGTCTGACTTTCAGATCCTATATACCATATATACATGGACTTTCAACATTAAAAAAGTATCATCCCTCTGCATAAATCCTGAGCTTTCAGTCAGGAGACTGATTTCTTTAGTAGATAAAACTACTACAATAAATCCCAAAAAGATTAGTGACCCTTTTTGCCAATATATTGCCCTACCATGCAAGAGGTCTAGAATTTCCTGGTAGCTAGCTGAGTCTGGAAATGTGATAGAAAGGACTGATGCCTTCATAAAGAAGAGTAAGAGCTTGTGAATGTTCTGGTCAAAATTGGTTGAGATCTGCCAGGTTAGGAGACATTAAATATTGCAGTTTGTGAAAGGGCACCACTTTTTAAATTTAGTCGTATTTTCAAAAACAATCCATCCACGTTCAGAAAGCACACATTCCAGGTTGTGGGTATGCACATGGCTTATTTAACTTCAGAGTTCACATCTCTTAAGGTGAATGGTGAAAATAAGACAAGACTGGAAGAGAGGACCAGAATGGCATGTTTTTGCAAATGTAACTATAGCGGTTGCTGCCACTTCCACTACAATAATCTGTCAAGGCTGTGTGTCACATGGCCTAGAAACAACTGAAACTACTTACTGTATGAATTCTCCTGTCGTCATCTTTGATAATGCTGAGCAATCTCTCGACAAGTGAAGATATAAGGGATGTTGAAGTAGTAGGTAGAATAAGAATCTCCTGCAGGACAGCCAGTAGATGCTTCCTGCGGGTTTTGTTTTTTTTTTAAAAAGTAAAGTGTCACTGTTTTTCAAATTACACCCGCCTTTCTTAAAATACTGGGAAAACACTCAATAGCTAAGATTTAATCTACTTTATTTATTTTGAAAGACATTTTCTAGTAAAGTACTAGGTTGTTCTTAGCTGAACAGTATTTACATGAATTATTCAATTTTTTTAACTCAATATTATTTTCTTCTGCTTTCACCAGTTCACACCAAATTTTCTATGAAGTGTGACCTATTATCTAAATAAAAGTAAAGGAGTACTTGTGGCACCTTATAGACTAACAAACTTATTAGAGCATAAGCTTTCGTGAGCTACAGCTCACTTCATCGGATGCTAAATAAAAGTGAGAGGAGTAGTAGCACTCATTGTTTATAATTAGTGAAGAGCACTTCGATTTCAGTTCTTTAATTAAAAACTCGTATCTTCCCAGGAGCAAGATGTCTTAACTAGTCATAGTACAAAACAACTTTATTCCTTCAATGCCCGCACAATGCAGTAAACCAAAATAAGACTTCACACCTGCAATATTAATTAATGTGCAGTTATATCTGGAAAAAGGAAAAATGTGGCATTGTGGGTTTTCAACTTATTCTCTCTCAATTACTTCCATGTCAAGTTTGCTCAAGTTGCAGGTAAAAAGATGGTTTTAATGAATCAATTAAAATAGTAAAATCTGCTTGAAATCTAAAATGGAATCTATGCCTTTTTCTTTCTGACATCACAATTCATGAAGAGACTGTTTACTTGAAACTTAATCAACAATTCTGTTGATTATGAGCAAGTCAGAATGGAAAAAATGAATTCACTCTCCCACAGTGGTACTAGGTCTGCATTAATAGAAGTATTTTAAATGTATTGTTCCACTGAAGTAAGCAGCTAGGACTCTGAATATACTCAGAAGCAATCCTGTTAAGCAAGGTGAGGCCATTTTTCCAATCAGCACAGAACTGTAATATTTTGACTGGCTGACAATTTTTTCTTTAGAAGAACATTCTAGATGTAAGCAAGCAGTTTTCCATAGTAAAGGCCAAGAAGTCAGTAAAACAAACCTGTACATGCATACAATTTTACAAAGCTTACCTTCCTCCCTCTTCAGTGGTATCCATGCAGCCTATAATAAGAATCAACTGCTGACCTATGAATTCTTTTGTCAACAAGTTTTCAATACAGGAAAAATCTTCCCTTTGTTCTTCACTCAGAACTGGCATGTTCTGAAGGTAACTGAACACAAAGGACAGTCATCATTAAATGCAGGATCTCTGTTGCAAAGTCAAAATACAAAAAAGTGTTCCTTCCTACTTGTGTAACAAAATGGTTTATATTTTACAGGATGAAAAAGTTAGGAAACAGGGTCAGATATAAAACTGATGACGTTTATTTTGTGAAAAAATGTTTCCAAAGAACAGTAAATTAATAGTTTCATCCCCATCGTCTAATATGCATACCAATTTGCCAGTTTCTTTATGGTATGCATTGGGTATCATAGGGAAGGGATGCACCTCAGTAATCTTAAACAGTCAAAGCTCAGGGCATGTCTATAATACAAAATTAAGTCGACGTACAGCCACCTCAGTAAAGTGGTGTTTCATGTCCACCTTATGCTCCTTCTGTTGGCAGTGCGTGACCTCACCAGAAGCACTTTCACCAACTTAACTGTGTGGGGCATTGGGGGGCACTGTCAGCATCCTGGGGCTGACAACCTAAGCTGTCAGTCCCTGGCAGCAGAACTCACAGATGGAGCCTCTTAGCCCCATGGAGTTCCAGCTACAGTCCTCTCCCACCACGTGGGGTTGACAGTCTGGGCTGTTAGTGCCAGGGAGGGAGGGCTCCAACTGTGAGCCCTGCATGGGACTGACAGCCAAAAGGCAATGTAAGTAACACAGTGTCTACACTAACATTTACTCTGGGGGGAATTCTGAGCCAAAAAATTCTGCAACAAAAAAATAAAAATTCTGCGCACAACATTTCCAAATTCTGCAAAATTCTGCATATTTTATTTGCCAACATAATACATTATCATCATACCAGTTTCAATTATTTTTGGTTATTTATTTCAAAATACCTGTCAGCAAGTATGCCTGTAACAATACAGACAACAAATAAGATTCAGAACATGTTTAACAAACAGATTCTTTACTAGGCATGTTAATACAGAATTTTGAGTAATAATTCATTTACACTACAATACGGAACTGTATTTCCTGCACCCCACAGAAGCAGTGCAGGGCAAGTCAGGGGTAACAGTTGTTGAGGGAGAGGGAAGTAATTGCTGTGAAGGAGCCTGGGTGCAAAATTGGAGGGTTATTGGGTATAGGTGGGAAAAGTATGGAACAGGGTTTTTGGGGGCTGGGAAGAGATGGTTAGGGAGCTTCCTCCATGCAGACCCTGGCTGACCCCAGCCTGTCAACTTCAGTCAGGCACATCTACCCCTGCACTCCCATGTGTCCTTGCACCCCCATTCATGTGTCACCACCTCCCCATATGTCTCTGTGCCCCCACTCAGCCATCCCCTTCCCCCTGTAGCTCTGCACCTCCCTCCCCCTCTGCCCATGTGGCCCTGCAGCTCCACTCCCATTCAGTCCCTACCCCAATCTGTCCTTCTCCACTAGCTCTTATGAGCCCGTCTGACCCTCCAGTAGCCTCACGCTGTCTGTCTCCCCATAGCTCCATCTCCTGACCTGGCCTGGCAGGTGCTGAGTGAAGAAAGGCTCTCTCTCTTCCCTAGCTGGCTGGGAGCTGCTGCTGTGTTCTAGCAACACAGTACCCTCTGGTGGGAAAAAGGTGGAACTGCAGCAACATTCCAGCAGCAACTTTTTTCTGCACAAAAAATTTAAATTATGTGCGGCTCCTTAATTTTGCACACACGCAGTGGCAAAGAATCCCCCCCAGGAGTAGATCCTGGGTCGTCCTAAGTACATCAACCTAAGCACTACACCTGTTGCGGAGATGAAATTAAGTCCATGTAGTGGGTGACTTACCTCAAAGGGACCTACGTTTTAGTATAGACACTTACAGAATGAAATTGACACAATCTGTAGTATACGTTTTAGTATAGAAACTTACATTTACAGAGTTAGGTCGACATAATCTGACCGAAATCTGTAGCGTAGACCACCCCTAAGAAATATTCTCAGCAGTTTTTCCTACATTAGTGGTAATTAAGCATTTTTAAATAAAATTACCTCAACAGATAATCTGCATATGTGGCAGGTTCTGACAAAATCTGCTCCATCAAAGCTTCACCTTCCTCCCCTTTTGATTTTAGATACTCACAAAGGGATCTCCAATATAAAGCACTCTCAGCAGTTAGATCTTCCACTGGAACCAATTTCCTAAAAATAAAGAGAAATAAATACACACACACACACACACACACACACACACACCTGCTGAGATCAGTTAAAAATATTAGAAACCTAAAATATAGAGAAGATGGGTGAGATAATATCTTTTATTGGACCAACTTCTGTTGAACGAGACACGCTTTTGCGCTTGCACAGAGCTCTTCTTCAGGTCTGGGACAAGTACTCAGTGTCACACCTAAATACAAGATGAGAGATTGTTTAGCTTAAAGTAGTTAACACGCATTTCAAGGGACCATTCAAGGTGAAGTCAACCCATTAACACCCCGCCAGTCATAGGTGTGCACAAAGGGCAGGGGTGTTAATGGGTTATAGATTGTTGTAATAAGCCATAAATTCAATCTCTCTTTTCAGTCCAGAATTTTTAGTTTCTAGCTACATTATGGATTTAAGATTCCATGCTTATCTTTTTAAAATGTTGTGTAGGTTTCCTTTGAGAATGAGGACAGAGGTCAGATACAGAGTAATCACCTTGTGAAAAATGCTCACCCACAGGTGATAAGGTGTTTTTGTCTTATTTTCCTGTCTGAGTTCATTCAAGAGCATAGCGATTGCTTGGTTTCACCCTTTTGGTATATAGTAACCCTATACACCTGAAATATAGTAACCCTAACCTTACCCACCTTGTCCAATTTTGAAACTTATCAGTTAGGAAGTTTTTAAATCGATGTAGTGTATGCCATATTGATTTTATATTGTTCCTAATCAAAACACCTTCAAGTACTAAGCCAAATGCCTTATAGAAGTCTACATATAGTACATCAACATAGTTATTGGGACATTTAGTGCACTGGATGAGGTACACCACATGTTGTATAGGCATGTGTAGGACCCATGGATCTTGAAAGGTGTGTTGTGAAGGGTGTTGATCACTGTTGCAGCAGAAATCTCTCTTTCAGGATGCAGACTTCTTTCCTGAACCCCACCTTCTGGCCTTCAAACAACCCCTCAACCTCATCATCAGAAGCAGCTCCCCACAGATCAGGACATACCAACTCAAAGCAGCACCAGACCCTGTCAGAACAGATGCAAAAGCTGCTCCACTGCTGTGATGATCAACACCCCTCACCCACAATAATGCATCTTTCAAGATACGTGGGTCCTACACATACAACTTCCCTACTCAAACTCTATAGTACCGTTTATAGGGTCAAGGACCACAATTAGCCACAGCATCGCACCGGGACTTCACATTTAGCTGCTTAAACAACATAACTTCCAAGTCTTTTTCAAAAAGAAAAGGAGTACTTGTGGCACCTTAGAGACTAACAAATTTATTAGAGCATAAGCTTTCGTGAGCTACAGCTATTATGCTCTAATAAATTTGTTAGTCTCTAAGGTGCCACAAGTACTCCTTTTCTTTTTGCGAATACAGACTAACACGGCTGCTACTCTGAAACAAGTCTTTTTCAGTTTCACTGCTTTCCAGGATAGAGTCTCCCCACATCTTGTAAGCATGGCCTATAATCTTTATTCCTAGATGATCTGCTTGCATCCACCAAACCAATCAATCCAGCTCACACAATATCAGTGACTTGTCCTCTTCATTATTTACCACTCCCCCTTTTTATATCATCTGCAAATATAATCAGTGATTATTTTGTTTTCTTCCAGGTTATTGATAGAAATATTAAATAGCATCGGGACAAGAACTAGCCCCCGTAGTAGCCTATTATAGACACCAGCTCAGTGATGATTCTGTTTATAATTACATTTTGAGGTTCCACATTACATTTAGCTGTGACCGTCTCATTATGTTTCCCAGACTTGAAGAAGAACTCGGTATAAGCTTGAAAGCTCGTCTTTCTCACCAACAGAAGTTGGTCCAATAAAATCCTTACCTAGGATTACCATACATCTGGGTTTTCCTGGACATGCCATCTTTTTTTCATCTCTTTTCTCTGTTTGGGAGGAGTTTTCAAAGAACAGGAAGTGTACGAGTTTTTAAAGACCAGACAAGCTACAGGTCACAAAGAGCCCTAATTGGTCCCCTCCGCAGCATCTGCAGCTGATTGGTCCATTCCTCTGCAAGCTACAGCTGCTGGATCCTCCCCACACCTCCTCCAGGCTCCAGCTTGGAGTAGATGACCTCCTGCAGTCCCTTCCAACCCTGATATTCTATTCTATGATCCAGTCTTGGGGACAGGGTCCCACAGGAAAGCACTGTCTGACAGCTGGTGCTGCATCCTGGGCTTGTGCTAGCCACCCACCAGTGTGACAGGGAGCAACACTGCCTATCCACCTCCAGTGAGTACCCCACAAGCACCTCCAACTGTACTCTCTCCCAGTTCTCCCCCAGCTCCGACAGTGTCTTCTTTTTGGTATATAGTAACCCTATACACTTTTGAAATATAGTGACCCTAACCTTACCCACCTTGTCCAATTTTGAAACTTATCAGTTAGCCAGTTTTTAAATCGATGTAGTGTATGCCATATTGATTTTGTATTGTTGAAGTTTCCTAATCAAAATGCCTTGTAGTACCAAGCCAAATGCCTTACAGAAATCTACATATAGTACATCAACATTACCACCTTTATCAACCAAACCTGTAATCTCACCAAAAAATTATATCAAACTAGTTTGGCAAAATCTGTTTTCCATAAACTGATGTTGATTGGCATTAATATTACCCTCTTAATTCTTTATTAAATTGAGTCCATTATCAGTCATGTCATTATTTTGCTCAAGGTCAGAATAAATTAATCATCCCGTTTACCCTTTTAAATACTGTCACAAAATTCGCTTTTTTCCAGTCCTGAATAATGGATTTAAAGGAAAGAGAGGGAGAGCTCAACAGCAGGAAAGGAGACCTTCAATGCTAGTCGTGGGAGGTTTCACAGATTTCAGAAGCATGCCACTCTACATAACATAAAACTAACAGGAGAAGCGACTAGTTCATTCAATAAATTCATTCATTCAGATAAAGCAGCAGCTGAAATGTTTCCAATGCAGCTAAACACAATTGTTTCTGAAGGTAGCTACTCTCCAAAACAGGTTTTGAACATAGACGAGACAGGCCTTTACTGATGCCAACGAGGACATATTTCTTGTGACAAGACGACTGCTCCTGGATTCAAAGCCTCAAAAGACCGCTTAATCCTTCTGCTTGAGGGAAATGCAGAAGGTGATTACAAGTTGAAGCCCTTGCTTGTCTACCACAGTGAAAACCCAAGAGCAATGAGGGGCTACGTCAAGTCTCGTCTCCCTGTGATTTGGAAGTTGAACAGAAAGGCCTGGATGACATGCAAAATTTTCCATGAATGGTTTTTAGACCATGCTGTCCCTGAATTTAAGGCTTTCTGTCTGAAGGAAAATTTGGCCTTAAGATTCTCCTTCTGCTGGATAATACAAGAGCTCAGGAATTGGGCTATGAAGCGCTCTGCCTGAACGTCAAAGTCCTATTTTTGCCACCCAACGCCACATTGTTGCTACAGCCTATGGCCCAGGGTGTAATGGCCACATTCAAGGCTTATTACCAATGGAGGACATTCTCCATGCTGAGTAAGGAGACAGAAGCTGAAGGAAAGTCCAGTGTAAAAGGAGTTTTGAAAGTCCTACAACATCTTGAACGTCATGGAAAACACTGACACGTTGTGGGACGAGATCACTTCGCAATGTATGAACGGTGTTTGGCACCGTGCATGGCCAGATGCTGTCTACAGCTTCGTGGGATTTGATACATCCCATTTGATACATTTGAGCTGTTCCTGATCTCGAGCAAGGAACTGTCAAGTTGGAGAAGGATGTCAGCTTCGAGGTGGTGGAGGAGAAGAAGGATGTATAGGAGTTATT
Organism: Dermochelys coriacea; assembly: GCF_009764565.3. NCBI lineage: Eukaryota > Metazoa > Chordata > Testudines > Dermochelyidae > Dermochelys > Dermochelys coriacea. The sequence goes on from NC_050071.1 coordinate 113,743,817, forward strand.
GGAGTCTCACGCTGAGCAACTGACAAATGAAGAACTGATTGAGCTGGACTAACAACAGATATCCGAAGAAAGCAAGGACAATGATAACAATGACGTAGGGCAGGAAGCCAAGAATCTGACGACAAAGAATCTCTCCCATTTTTTTGGATTGCTGGATGAGATGACAGAGCGGTGATCCTTTTCGTGAAAGGTCTTGCAAAGTCTCCAGGGCTCTCAATGATGCAGTGGCTTGCTACAGGGAGATCTATCGTTCAAAGATTCATGCAGGATAGTAGACGTCGATAAAATCCTTTTTAAAGACTTCTGCAACCAAAAAGCCAGCCACAGAAAAGCCAGCCACTCCTATCTAAGTTTAGCATAATTGACACTTTTATACTGTATTACTTTATTAAAATGTAATATGTATTTGAACGGTGTTAGAAGGGTTCTATATTATTTTATTCAATGTTTTATGTGTAAAATGTGTACTGTATAACCTGTCATTGTAAAAAGGTACAGTTTAGGCAAAAAGAGCACGGTCATAGGTGAGTGTGATGACATTGTAAATGCATCCCCCCCTTATTCCATTATTCCCCGCTATACATCGTTTCGGTATCCACTGCCCTTTTCAATAATGCAACCCCGATATATACAGGGGATCCCCTGTATTAGCAATCCAGAAAACTTCTCAGTCAGCTCTTTTAAAACTCTTGGATGCAAGTTATCCAGAGCTGCTGATTTAAAAACATCTGACTTTAGTTGCTGTTTAATATCCTCCTAAGCTACTACTGGAATGAAAGTATTCCATCCTCATTGAATATGACATCATCCGTTCTTCTCCCCAAATTCAAAACAACACTTCCAGCTCTTCTGCACTATTGACAATTCTGCCACTTCCACTGAGTAAAGACAATTACAATTGTTAAGGTTCCTTTTGTTCCCAACATTTAAAAAAAAAAAAAAAAAACCCCAAACACCTCCTTATGGTCCTGAACTCTGCTGACTAGAGTTATCCTTGTAACCTTTTGCTTCCCTTATCAATTTTCTACAATTTCTAGTTTCTACTATACATTCATTGCTATCAACTTCCCCTTTTTTCCTTTTGCTGTATATTATTTTGTATTTCTGCTTGAACTTCCCCATAAGCCAGGCTGTTTTGTTAACCAGTGTAGCCTTTTCTCTCAATAGTGGGATTGTAGCTTTTCGGGCACCTAGCATCATGTTCTTAAACACTTCCTAATTTATCACTGAAATTTTTCTATTTAAAAAATTCTCCCACCTGATTTGGCTCAAATGTTTTAAACTTTGTTATTTAAAAGGGCCAAGTTCACAATAAGTAAGACAGACAGACATTAAAGATGGTCAAATGCATAATAATCACTATAATGTTCACGGACTTCATTTCCCAGCACTTAGAATAGTTTCTCCTTTCCCATTAAAAAGACCCCAATAAACTAATATCCCATGCTGAAAGTTGAAAAATGTTAATCTTTTAGATACACAGAGCTGATTTACATACCTGTTATCAAGGTTTTTGCAATTTTGAACCAAGTCATTAAGTGGAGATAACGAAAACATGGCATTAAGCACTGAGACAGCCACTTTGGGGCAGTTTTCTACATCCAACCGATGAAGCAATTCTAAGACATCCCCCTCAGTCAACCGTAACCAGGCTTGAAGAAGTTTCTTCTGCACCACCTCCTTAACAGCATCTATTCATAGAAGAATTGAATCTATATTCACAGGATTAAGTACATTTCCCATATACTTTTGGTACTCTGGGGGTTCTTAGAAACTAATGCATACATGAAGACCATAAGGAAATAAAAACTGTGGTAGTACTACTGTAGAAAAAGAGCAGCTACTTACATTACTGTAAGGAATGATGGACAGATCAATGGCTATTAGTCAAGATGGTCATGTTACCCCATGGTCTGGGTGTCCCTAAATCTCTGACTGCCCTGTTCTGTTCATTCCCTCTGAAGCATCTGGGCCAGCCATTGTCAGAAGACAGGATACTGTCCTAGATGGACCCTGGTCTGACCCAGTATGGCAATTCTTATGTTCTTATTATGAGAACTGTAGTCCTTCTAGATGTTTTGTCAGTGTGGATGCCACCTGGGGTATGCACAAACAGCATGCGTGTGAAATTACAATCTCTTAACCAACAGCGTTCTGCTGGCCATGCTTGTGTTTTGCATGTTTCTGTGCTTCTTCTCCCCCCCCCATGAGACCCCATACAGCAGAGCAGCCCCAACCTCTCGGTTCCCCCATATAATCCAAATATCAAAAGAAATGAACTCAAAAGGAGTGGGGATAGACAGATACTCATGAGACATGGATAAAACAGCTTGAAGAACCACAATTACTATAAAGTAACATTTTTTAAATCTGTGTCCATACAGACCTACTTGTGGTACATAGCTAGCATTTCCCAAATTAATAGGAAGTTCTGAGAAGTCCTAGCTACAGCTAGATAAACAAGGATTGCAGAACTGCTCTTCTGAATTTAGCATCAGATCTAATGACCATATCTAGAGTGTAATGTTTGGTAAAGTTATGGACTGAGTTTACTCTGCTCAATATATCTAGATAAACTAGGGTTACCAACTTTCTATTTGCAAAAAAACAAACACCCTCGCCCTGTCCCGCCCCTTCTCAGAGGCCCCGCCACCTTCTCACTCCATCCCCCTTCCTCGCTCTCCCCCCGCCCTCGCTCATTCACTCATTTTCATCGGACTGGGGGAGGAGTTTGGGGTGTGAGCTCTGGCTGGGGGTGCGGACTCTGGGGTGGGGCCAGGGCCAAGGGGTTCAGAGTGTGGGAGGGGGCTCCATGCTGGGGATTGGGGTGCGGGAGGGGGTATGGTCTCTGGGGTAAGGCCGGGATGAGGAGGTTGGGGTATGGGAGGAGGCTCTGGGCTGGGCCAGGGGGTTGGGGTGCGGGAGGGGGTGAGGCTGGGGATGAAGGATTTGGGGTGAAGGAAGGCTCTAGGCTGGGGCCAAGGGGAGCGGAGTGCATGAGGGGGCTCCGGGCTGGGTTGCAGACTCCAAGAGGGAGTTTGGGTGCGGGAGAGGGATGGGCAGGGTGTTGGAGCATAAGAGGGGGTGTAGGCTCTGGGCGGCGCTCACCTCAGGCGGCTCCTGGAACCGGCGACATGTCCCTCTGGCTCTTAGGCACAGGGGCAGCCAGGTGTTCCCTGGCCCATGGGAGCTGCAGAGCCAACACTCCAGGAGGGGGCAGCAAGTGGTGCTTCCCTGGCTGCCCCTGCGCCTAGGAGCTAAAGGGACATGTCGCCACTTCCAGGAACTGCATGGAGCTGGGTAGGAAGCCTGCCTGCATGCAACCGGACTTTTAACGGCCCTGTCGGCAGTACTGACCGGAGCCACGGGAGTCCTTTTTCGACCGGGCATTCCGGTCGAAAACCGGACGCCCGGCAACCCTAAGAAAACCTAGTAAAAATCACAGTACAAAACCTAGAAAAATCACAGTACAAAACCTTGCATTAAACTGTTCAGATTTCACACATACAAAAAAAATTGTGACATTGTATGACTCCCTGAAATCCTCTATTACCTAACTGAACTCTATTATGTACCTATAGCCTGTAGTGTTCTGCCTTCATATTACTTTTATACTATATCTTCCACATTTTCTTTAGATTATTTTTTTAGATACCTGAAAAACAAACATTTAATGGAATGGATACCCTATAAGCCAAAACACACACAGAATTTCAAATAGTTCTCTCACCAGATCTGTCATTAAGTCCTTGCTGCAGTAGTTTTACTCTTTGAGCTATGGACAAAGCTCTCATGTGAACTTTTTCTGACAAAACCTTAAAAAAAAAAAAAAAAAAGCAGACATTGATATTTGACTATCAAATGCATGTCTACAAATTACATCCAGCAACTTGAAATTCAATACCTCAAGCTCTCCTTATGGTTCTGAATGCGAAAAACCCTAACAGAATATTTAAGAATTTAAATACACAAAGCTAAAATATTCATTTATTGTTTCCACAGCAACTATAAACCAGCCCTCTTGCCATAATCCTAGACACACTAATAAAGCATTGATATTTATGATCCTTAACATAACTGAGCAATCAGACTGCCCCTTCACCTCTTCTTCCTCCCCTGCCCCACTTCATTTTTCTTCAACACAGCTCTGCTTAGCTCTCAGTGCAGAATTGGAGTTTAAGTCTTCTTTCCTTCCTGGCTTAAGGGAAAAGATTCACAAGTAACACTCTGAATAAGAGTGACTTTCCCTTTAAAGCACTAAACAGAGAAGACAAACATGTCAGTAATGATAGAAACAAGACTGCTACATTACTTAAACCCAATTTTTTTTCTTCGTAGTCCACCAATATGAAGATTCAGCCCAGAAACAAGTTAGATTGTCGAGGGACTTTATCAGACAAACTATTTAAGATATAAGGAAAAAGAAAAGGAGTACTTGTGGCACCTTAGAGACTAACACATTTATTTGAGCATAAGCTTTCGTGAGCTACAGCTCACTTCATCGGATGCATTCGGTGGAAAATACAGTGGGGAGATTTATATACACACAGAGATAACATGAAACGATGGGTTTTATCATACACACTGTAAGGAGAGTGATCACTTAAGATAAGCCATCATCAGCGGGGGGGGGAGGAGGAAAACCTTTCACGGTGACAAGAAAGGTGGGCCATTTCCAGCAGTTAACAAGAACGTCTGAGGAACAGTGGGGGGTGGGGAGGGGGGGAGAAACAACATGGGGAAAGTTTTACTTTGTGTAATGACTCATCCACTCCCAATCTCTATTCAAGCCTAAGTTAATTGTATCCAGTTTGCAAATTAATTCCAATTCAGCAGTCTCTCGCTGGAGGCTGTTTTTGAAGTTTTTTTGTTGAAGGATAGCCACTCAGGTCTGTAATCGAGTGACCGGAGAGACTGAAGTGTTCTCCAACTGGTTTTTGAATGTTATAATTCTTAACGTCTGATTTGTGTCCATTTATTCTTTTACGTAGAGACTGTCCAGTTTGACCAACATACATGGCAGAAGGGCATTGCTGACACATGATGGCATATATCACACTGGTAGATGTGCAGGTGAACGAGCCTCTGATAGCGTGGCTGATGTGATTAGGCCCTATGATGGTGTCCCCTGAATAAATATGTGGACAGAGTTGGCAACGGGCTTTGTTGCAAGGATAGGTTCCTGGGTTAGTGGTTCTGGTGTGTGGCGTGTGGTTGCTGGTGAGTATTTGCTTCAGGTTGGAGGCCTGTCTGTAAGCAAGGACTGGCCTGTCTTCCAAGATCTGTGAGAGTGATGGGTCTTGCTTCAGGATAGGCTGTAGATCCTTGATGATGCGTTGGAGAGGTTTTAGTTGGGGGCTGAAGGTGATGGCTAATGGCGTTCTGTTATTTACTTTGTTGGGCCTGTCCTGTAGTAGGTGACTTCTGGTACTCTTCTGACTCTATCAATCTGTTTCTTCACTTCAGCAGGTGGGTATTGTAAGAATGCATGATAGAGATCTTGTACGTGTTTGTCTCTGTCTGAGGGATTGGAGCAAATGCGGTTATATCGTAGAGGTTGGCTGTAGACAATGGATCGTGTGGAGTGATCTGGATGAAAGCTAGAGGCATGTAGGTAGGAATAGCGGTCAGTAGGTTTCCGATATAGGGTGGTGTTTATGTGACCATCACTTATTAGCACCGTAGTGTCCAGGAAGTGGATCTCTTGTGTGGACTGGTCCAGGCTGAGGTTGATGGTGGGATGGAAATTGTTGAAATCCTGGTGGAATTCCTCAAGGGCTTCTTTTCCATGGGTCCAGATGATGAAGATGTCATCAATGTAGCGCAAGTAGAGTAGGGGCATTAGGGGACGAGAGCTGAGGAAGCGTTGTTCTAAGTCGGCCATAAAAATGTCGATGGTGGGATGGAAAGCACTCTATGTAGAAGACCAGTCTGCTGTTTCGACCTTCAGGAGGAGTCCACCCAGAATCCTTCTTTTTGTAGTGTTTAAGATATAATTAACATTTGTTAATCATCCCAAATATTTTGCTTGTATGTGGTAGTTTCTTTTCCTTCAGACTGTAAGCTCTTTGAGGCAGGAAGCGTTTTCTCTTTTGTGTTTTACAGCACCTAGCACGTGAGTGCCACCACAATACTATTACTAGTCATTCGTATTACAATACTACAAAAAGCACACTCCAAACAAGTACCATTCCAACAGCAATAGTCAGGTTTTAGGAAACAATAGCTATATATACACAGATATAAAGTTTGATTCACAGCCACACCTGTGGATGGGTAGAGAAAGACTAATAGGTAGTAAGGGGATGGACTATTTATGCTTTCTGTTCCTGAAGAGCTGGCGAGCCCATCTACTCTACCATACGCTACTTTTACAGTGGAGCTCCATGAAGGTTATATCATGAATGAAAAAAATGAGTACTTCTTCTAAAGGTTCAGGAGATGCTACTTGAAAGATTCCTTTAATGTATCACTCTCTTATGCAGTGACTTTTCTGGTAACTGAACACGCTACCCATTTTAGCTACTTTTCTTACTGGAAATACCTTATAAGCTTTATAAAAACATACCAAGTCTCTTAAAGCCTTGGAACTGAAATTAAGAGACTGGTTTACCTCATATGCCAGTTTCCTGACAGCCTCTTTTACATCCATAGTGCGGCCTACAATTTTTGGCAAAGTCTTAGCTGATGGGGCAATACATGACAACACTGCACGCCTCACTTCTGAACTTGAATCATTTTCAAGCAAAGTGTTGTAAACTGAAAAGAAAATATCAGTCATTAGCATTACGTGTCTTAAAAAATATTCATAATCATAATAAAATAAAATCCATCTTCGCCTGCAAAACACAACATGAGGAATAGTTCAAATCAATTAAAAATTCTCTCTGTATAACCCCTATGGTGTAGGCACTTTGTAGAACACTCTAAGCCCTAACTATAACAAGCAATGACCTTTTGTGTCAGTTAAGGGTCCCAGGTCTCAGCTTCCCTCAAGACCAAGCCTCAAGCAGAACTTTCAGTTCAGGGTCTTTGATTGTGGAACTCTCCCCTATAAACCAAGAACTGCAGTCTTCACCAGCTGGCTTCAGGCACAACAGAAAGCCCATTTGTTTTGGCAGGATTATTCACTTTGCATTATTTTATCTGTTAAATCTCACTTCTCTCAACCTTTTGAGGGCATTTAAAATGCTTTTTATTTGATGGTGCAATACTGGGTTGGCAGTCTATTATTTTTTATTTTGATTTGTTTTACTGTATGGCCCTTTATGCAACTAGATTAACTAGTTTAATATGTTAAGTAAATTTTAAATGTTATGAATTCAAAGATTTTCTATCCTACTTATATATATCCATATCCACACATAATTGCATTGCTAGAATTAACAAACGACAGCTACATTTTTGTATAGTATTTCAGATTTAGTCAATACTTAAAGAAAATTTTAGAAGAGATTAAGTCAACTGTGCTTACTAAAAGAAAAGATTATAAAAGATATACAAACACACCATTAACCACAGGACAGTTCTCATCATTGGGATCCTGAAGTCTAGCCAATGCCAGTACAGCTTGGATTCTCACATTTGGAATCTTATCCTTCAGTCTAATTAGCATGGCTTCATTAATTTTATCAAAGAGATCATCATCAATCTGGGCATTTTCTGGCATACTTCCCAAAAGCTTATTAACAAGTTGGCACGCTCGAAGTCTAACAGCATGGCTGTTCGCACTGTGAGACTAAAAACAAAAGTCATCAAGACAGTGACCAAAGGGTTATGATTTTGATCACAATTATGATATAACAAACAAGTTATACATCATGTGTAACCTTCCCTCATTGTTACATCACATATACATATTGATGTATAACTACTTAATACTGTGGGTACACAATTAATACACATTTTTACTCTAGAGCCAACAAATCACAACTTAGACTGTATATCTACAAAGACTTATACATATGCTTAACTTTACTATTGTGAGCAGTCCCACAGAAATCACGGTAGTAAAATTAAGCAAAGTCTTTGCAGGATTTGGGCCTTAAACTGCAAAAGAATAAAGTAAAGTATTATACAACACTAACTATAATGTGCTTCCTCACAGCCCCCAATAAACCAAAACTGAATATGAAGAGCCTGATTGTTCTTTGAAAATGTGGGAGGGAAATCATTTTGTTTTAATATTATCAATTTTGATTGGTCATTGTAGTCACATAGACAGTCCCCTCCCAAAAAACAAAAGTTCTGTAGTTTTCTGAAGCTACTAATTTCAAAAGCAAACATACTTCTATTTGTGATTTCTTGTTATTGGAACACTTAAATTTCATTAAAATAATAATAAAATAGTACAATAATAAATACCCTATTTAGGCAAGATCTACGTTAGAAAGTTTTGCTGATTTAACTACACTGGTATACTTAAATGAGCAAAACTCTCCTAGTGCAGACATAATACATCTGTATGGCAGTGCTTATATCAGTACAAGCGGCAAAGAGTCTTGTGGCACCTTATAGGCTAACAGATGTATTGGAGCATAAGCTTTCATGGGTGAATACCCACTTCGTCAGATGCATGTAGTGAAAATTTCCAGAGGTAGGTATAAATATGCAAGCAAGAATCAGCCTAGGAGCAACGAGGTTAGTTCAATCACGGAAGATGATGCCCTCTTCTAGCAGTTGAGGTGTGAACACCAAGGGAGGAGAAACTGCTTTCCACTACATGCATCCGACACGACAGCTTATGCTCCAACACATCTATTAGTCTATAAGGTGCCACAGGACACTCTGCCACTTTTACAAATCCAGACTAACATGGCTACCCCACTGATACTATATCAGTACAGTTTATTCCTATTTGGGGAATTGGTATAAATGATACCGGTATAAGAACTTTTATACAGATATGAGCGCATTTGCACTAGGGCTTTTACGGGCATAGCTACTTAAGGCAAAAATAAAAAAATTACTCCCCTAGCCTAGCTATGCTGGTAAAGTTTAGACCAAGCCTTAGATTTATATAGTGTTCACTTGGTAAGTAAATTACAACGCCAAGATTTTCCCTTAGATGGAAATTTCACCATCACATTAATAATTTGATAAATGTTGTCATGGTACCTCAAGCAGAAAATTAAACAAATAACTCAGAAGTGAGTTTTCTTCTTCCTCATTACCATCTTCTTTCTCCAGCTGATCAAATGAAGTAACAAACTTAGCTGCAAAATTTATCACTTGTTCCACTGCTGGTTCCCGCTTGTAGATTATCATAGGATACTTAAGGTAATGAATAAACTCCTCATGAAAAACCATCCTATCGTTCAGCTGAAATATATCAAACACAGAATGTTAATCTTCCCATGACAGAATCACAGAAAAGAGGTGGGGGTCTCAGATAGGAAGCTCCCATTTAGGTCTTTATAGGTCTAAAACTGTAAGCACAGATCCACTGCACAATGTGCTTTCAGCACAATGTCCTGCTTAGTAATTGAGCTGTCACAATCTATGCCATAGTTTGAACTCTAGGCTCCCCTGTAAGTTCAGCTCAAGAAGCTAAAACATTAAAACTACAACTTGGTCTGTCTACACCAGTCTATAGAGGTTCTTATACCACTTCATCTCTGTCGTGCCTGAGTACTTTCCAATAGTGCATTAGACAATGTGAGTAACATCAGCCATATGTAGTTCATTCTCTCTCTCTCTCTCTCTCTCATCTTCTTCCCTGGGGGAGAATTGTGTGTGCAGTGTAGTGCATTGTTTTTTGATAGAGCTTTGTTTTTAGGTTTTTTTAATGTACTTGCTGCTATGCGTGTTAGAGAAAGCAAGATCAAATAATAAATAATAATAATAATAATAATAAAATAATAATAATACCTAGTTTGTTTTTCATCCACATAGCTCAAAATGTTTTATAAAGGGAGTCAGTATTATCCTCATTTTACAGATGAGGAAAGTGAGGCACGGAGCAGGGAAGTGACTTGCCCATGATCACCCAGCAGGCCAGTGGCAGAGCTGGGACTAGACCCCAGTTCTCCTGAGTCCAGGGCTCTATCCAGTAGGCCACACAGAAGAAGCACAAGTTGCACTTAGAATGGAAGGTGTGGAGGTTGGCGATGGCCCTTAGTTCAATCAGCATTGTAAAGTTTCCTCGTGTGGACAATCCCTAGGAGGATATTCACCTGACTGTAGGTACGCTTCAAAGCTGCCACTAGCTTTGCATGGTTCTGATGTGGTTTCTGAGCCATCTCGAACGCATCTTTGATTTGCAGCAGCTTCTTCTCCGCTCCCATTGCTGGGGAGATACGAGCGCGTCATTTCCCAGGGGCGCGGGGAACACTACGGGACCGCCGCAGGGCCCAGGCGACCCGCGCAGCCCTGCTCATGTCCACGGACCACTCGGGCCAAGCGGCAGGGCTGGGGGACTGTTTGCAGCCAGGCGTTTAAGGGGGAGTTCTCCCAAAGCCTTTGCAAATTTGTGTCGAGTTCGCCGAGTAGTTTCGACTGACCCTCCCCCCACGGGGCGGGGGGGGGGCTGTGCTGGGGGCAGGAGCCTGCACCCCTCCCCCGCCCGGCCCGGCCCGGCCCGGCCCAGCTTCCCCCAGCGCCGCTCCGCCCGTGCGGAAGGAAGGGGTGGGGGGGGGGGGCGGCAGCTGCGAGACCCCGGGGACTCGCGTGGTCGGAGCAGGACGCGGACGCGGGATCCGGGGGCCACCAGGGAGTTCTTCAGGCGGGAACACACACCTACACCGCCCCGCCCCGCCCGGGGGAGCGGGCGCCTCTCACCTGCCGGGCCCCGGCCTGGGAAGCGCTGATCTATCGCGTCGGTCGGTGTCAGGCCCGCTCCGGGCCTCGCGCCCCGGCCACAGCTCCCGCGCCGCGGCCGTTACCTAGTTCAAATTGCTCCCGAGCGCCACGAGCAGTCTCGCGAGAATTCCGCTCAGCGAGCGGAAAAACAGGACGGGGGAAGGAGGCACTTGCAAGAACAGCCGGGCGACTGAGTAGTCGTGGGAACAGCCGGGGGAGGGAGTGCACTCGTAGGAACAGCCGGGGCACGAGTGAGCGGGCCGGGAAGTCGGGACAGCCGGGGGAGGGAGTGCAGTAGTAGAACAGCCGGGCGATGGCGAGTCTGGCAGGAGCGGGAGGGGACGCAGTCGTAGGAGCAGCCGCCTGCGGGGGGAGGAGGAGCGGTGTGGACAGCCGCCGGGAGGGGGCGCCGCTAGATTTCACACCGCCTGTGGGGCACGGCTGGCCGGGCGCTGGGTTTCTCGTGAAAGAAGAGCAGACGCTTCACCGGCAGAGATGCTGCTGGAACGAAGGGGGTGGGGGGTGCTGCCCCATCCCACCCCACCCCACCCCCGGCTTGAAGTGGTTTCCAGTATAATTTGGCTCAGTGGTTCTCAGCACTCCCCTTCTAAAAACTGTTCCAGCATCCCTACCACTTGGTGCAGATTGCCAAAGCTGTCAATTGGGGGGTACCACAGTAACCATGTTTGTTACAGCTGGACACCAGTGAGTGCCCTGAGCGGTGCCCTAAACCGGGGTGGGGGGGGGGGGAGGGAACCTATGGTCCGCCGGCCAGATCCGACCCGCTGCTTAGTTTGCAAGTCCAGACCACAGCGAGTCTTGGCGCCGCGGCACAGAAGCCCCGAACCTCGGCGCTCCCCCGTAGGGCTGGAGCTGCGAGTGTCGGCTCACCCCACTGCAGGGGGAAGCTAGGGTTGGCAGGCCGTTAAAAAGCCCGGTTGGCAGCGCAGCAGGGCTGAGGCAGGCTCCCTGGCTCCGTGAAGCTCCCAGAAGCACACAGCATGTCCCTGTGGCCCCTAGGCACAGGAGCGATCAGGGAAGCGCCATGTGCTGACCCAGCCCCTAGCACCGGCTCCGCAGCTCCAATTGGCCGGGAGCCTATGGGAACTGTAAGGGCAGCGCCTGCAGGCACGGGCACAGCACAACGCACAGAGCTGCCTAACCACGCCTTCAGCTAAGGGCCAGACAGGCAGGGTGCCTGCCTTAACCCCACTGCACCACCCACCGGTAGCCACCTGAGGTAAGTGCTGCCTAGCCAGAGTCTGCACCCCGAACTCGCTTCTATACACCAACCCCCCGCCCCAGCCTTGAGCACTCTCCCACACCCAAACTGCCTCCCAGAGCCTGTACCCCGAACCTCCTCCCGCACCCCACCCCCCTGTCCCAGCCCTGAGCCCACTCCCACACTCCAATCCCCCTGGCCTCAGCCCAGAGTCTCCTCCTGCATCCCAAACACCTCATCCTCCATCCCACCCCAGAGCCCACACCCCAGCTGGAGCCCTCACCCTCTCCTGCACCCCTGCCCCAGCCCAAAGCCCCCTCCTGCACCCTGATCCCCTCATTTCTGGCCCCAACCATGCAGCCCACACCCCTAGCTGGAGCCCTCACCTCCTCCCACACTCCAACCCCCTGCCCCAGCCCAGAGAAAGTGAGTGAGGGTGGGGGAGAGCGAGCGGTTGAGGGATGGGGATGGAGTAAGAGGGGGGTGGGGCCTCAGAGAAGGGGTGGGGCAGGGGTGTTCTGTTTTGTGCAATTAGAAAGTTGGCAGCACTAAGGGAAGCCCCAAGCCTCCATGTTGGTTCAAGTGATCATGAGCTAATTCAGTTCAAACTGAACAGAAGGATAAACAAAAATAAATCTGCGACTAGGGTTTTTGATTTCAAAAGGGCTGACTTTCAAAAATTAAGGAAATTAGTTAGGGAAGTGGATTGGACTGAAGAATTTATGGATCTAAAGGCAGAGAAGGCCTGGGATTACTTCAAGTCAAAGCTGCAGATGCTATCGGAAGCCTGCATCCCAAGAAAGGGGGAAAAATTCATAGGCAGGAGTTGTAGACCAAGCTGGAGGAGCAAGCATCTCAGAGAGGTAATTAAGAAAAAGCAGAAAGCATACAGTGAGTGGAAGATGGGAGGGATCAGCAAGGAAAGCTACCTTATTGAGGTCAGAACATGTAGGGATAAAGTGAGAAAGGCTAAAAGTCAAGTAGAGTTGGACCTTGCAAAGGGAATTAAAACCAATAGTAAAAGGTTCTATAGCCCTATAAATAAGAAGAAAACGAAGAAAGAAGAAGTGGGACTGCTAAACACTGAGGATGGAGTGGAGGTTAAGGATAATCTAGGCATGGCCCAATATCTATACAAATACTTTGCCTCTGTCTTTAATGAGGATCTTGGGGATAATGGTAGCATGACAAATGGGATTACCATATCTGAGGTAAAAGCAAAACTTGAACAGCTTAATGGGACTAAATCAGGGGGCCCAGATAATCTTCATCCAAGAATATTAAAGGAATTGGCACATGAAATTGCAAGCCCATTAGCAAGAATTTTTAATGAATCTCTAAACTCAGGGATTGTACAATATGACTGGAGAATTGTTAACATAGTTCCTATTTTTAAGAGAGGGAAAAAAAGTGATCCGGGTAACTACAGGTCTGTTAGTTTGACATCTGTAGTTTGCAAGGTCTTGGAAAAAATTTTGAAGGAGAAAGTAGTTAAGGACATTGAGGTCAATGGTAAATGGGACCAAATACAACATGGTTTTACAAAAGATAGATTGTGCCAAACCAACCTGATCTCCTTCTTTGAGAAAGTAACAGATTTTTTAGACAAAGGGAACGCAGTGGATCTAATTTACCTAGATTTCAGTAAGGCATTTGATACGGTGCCACATGGGGAATTATTAGTTAAACTGGAAAAGATGGGGGTCAATATGAAAATTGGTTAAAGGGGAGACTACAGCAGATCATACTGAAAGGTGAACTGTCAGGCTGGAGGGAGGTTACCAGTGGAGTTCCTTAGGGATCGATTTGGGGACCAATCTTATTTAATCTTTTTATTACTGATATCGGCACAAAAAGTGGGAGTGTGCTAATAAAGTTTGTGGATGATACAATTTAGAGAAGGACCAGGATATCATAAAGGAGCATCTGGATGACCTTATAAACTGGAGTAATAGTAATAGGATGAATTTTAATAGTGAGAAGTGTAAGGTCATGCATTTAGCAATTAATAACAAGAATTTTAGTTATAAACTGGGGACGCATCTATTAGAAGTAACAGAGGAGGAGAAGGACCTTGGAGTATTAATTTATCATAGGATGACTATGATCCGCCAATGTGATATGGCCGTAAAAAAAGCTAATGCGGTCTTGGGATGCATCAGGCAAGGTATTTCCAGTAGTGATAAGGAGGTGTTAGTACGGTTATACAAGGCACTGGTGAGACCTCATCTGGAATACTGTGTACAGTTCTGGTCTCCCATGTCTAAGAAAGATGAATTCAAACTGGAACAGGTACAGAGAAGGGCTACTAGATGATCTGAGGAATGGAAAACCTGTCTTATGAAAGGAGATGCAAGGAACTTGGCTTGTTTAGCCTAACTAAAGAAGGCTGAGGGGAGATATGATTGCTCTCTATAAATATATCAGAGGGATAAATACCAGAGAGGGAGAGGAATTATTTAAGCTCAGTACCAATGTAGACACAAGAACAAATGGATATGAACTGGCCATCAGGAAGTTTAGACTTGAAATTAGACAAAGGTTTCTAACCATCAGAGGAGTGAAGTTCTGGAACAGCCTTCCAAGGGAAGCAGTGGGGGCAAAAGACCTATCTGTCTTCAAGATTAAACTCGATAAGTTTATGGAGGAGATGGCATGATGAGATAACATGATTTTGGCAATTAATTGATCTTTAACTATTCATGGTAAATAGGTCCAATGGCCTGTGATTGGATGTTAGATGGGGTGGGATCTGAGTTACTACAGAGAATTCTTTCCTGGGTATCTGGCTGGTGAATCTTTCCCACATGCTCAGGGTTCAGCTGATCGCCATATTTGGGGTCGGGAAGGAATTTTCCTCCAGGGCAGATTGGCAGAGGCTGTTAGGGGGCTTATTCCTTCACCCACTTACTTCGCAGGTCCTCTCGCATGAACAGAGAGCAACAATACCCGAAGCCCAAAGGTGCAAACAATTCAATGTTTATTGGGGTGAACTTCCAGCAAGCATGATTCCAGTTTCCTTCCTTAGTGTTCCCCTTCCCAGCTCTGACACCACAGAGCCTTACACCTGTGTCCCTGTTCCCATTCCTGCCCTTAGCCAAACATGATTCCAATTTCCCCACCCCCATTTCCTGTTCCCATTTCCCCCTTTAGCAAAACATGATTCCAATTTCCCCACCCCCATTCCCTGTTCCCATCCCCCCCACACACACCCACCCACACACTTCCTGACTGAGCGCAGACTATATAGTAAAACTTGAGTTCTGCTTAGCTATACCTTAACCGATCATTTTCCTGAAATTTAACTAACCAATCCTAACCTATTGTAACATGATTATGTAACCAATTATATCCCACTACCTTAATTAGTTTACACCCAGCAAAATTAATTATACAGCAGACAGGAACAATTATAGAACCAGACAGAGATTATACAGACAAACAATAGCAAAGTGGGAACTATAATGACAAAACAATACAGAAGTGAGGATTTCACTTCCCAGCTATTGATAAGTGAGTTCATCCTTGCCAGACAGGATGCTATCAAACTAAGTTTCCTTTTACATCTTCTAGGCATTTCCCTTTCTCTGGAGGTGATAGGCATTATCAGGACAGGATTGTATTCCTAAGAGCCCAATAGCACCTTCTTTCAATGTGACTAGTTTGGAATGTGAGGATGTGACCAGTCGCTTCCCAGCTTATGGCTGCCTCTGCTGCTTAGCCAAAGGCCTTAGCCTAAGAACAGGGCCTCAGACTGTCACAGAAAGAGAAGGACCTTACACTGGCAGACAGTGATTTTGATTCTTTCTTTTATACCTCTATAACTAGCCAAGTGATAAGAATACACCTAAATTCTTAGAGAATAGGTCTTTACAAACAGGCCTGAATATCTATATCCTAACAGAGGCCCTGGGGGTTTTTCGCCTTCCTCTGCAGCATGAGGCACAGGTCACTTGCTGGAGGATTCTCTGCACCTTGAAGTCTTTAAACCATGATCTGAGGACTTCAATAGCTCAGACATAGGTGAGAGGTTTATTGCAGGAGTGGGTAGATGAGATTCGGTGGCCTGCATTGTGCAGAAGGTCAGACTAGATTATCATAATGGTCCCTTCTGACCTTAATGTCTATGAGTCTATGTCTTCACACACACACACCCCGTGGGGCTGGAGCCGCAAGCACTGGCTCGCCCCGCTGCAGGGGGAAGCCCAGAGCCTCAGCCTGTCTAACCCGCAATTAATTTTTTCTGTGAGTCAATGGCCCCTGATAGAAAAAAGGTTCCCCACCCCTACCCTAAACAATGCGAGTTAGTGTCTGCTTCTAACATTGCCAGATTGTGATTTTATAACAAGCCTCATGATCAAGCCCCAGCTCCTGGAATCACATTATGAGGATGGAAAAATCAAATGCATGACTACAAATGGGGAATAACTGTCATCTAGGCGATATTACTGCTCATCTAGTATCAGCAGTTGTAGTGGACTATGAATCAAGGGGTTGTAGTGGACTATGAACTGAATATGAGTCATCAATGTGATGTAGCTGCAAAAAAGGCTAATGTGATTTTGGGGCGGGGGGGTTAACTGGAAGGTTGTATGTAAGACACAGGAGGTAATTATCCCACTCTGCTTGGCACTGTGAGGCCCCGGGGGAGTACTGTGTCCAATTCTGGGTGCCACAATTTAGGAAGGATGTGGACAAATTGGAAAGAGTCCAGAAGAGAACAACAAAAATGATACTAAAAGGTTTAGAAAACTTGATGTACAGTGTGAGGAAAGGTTGAAAAATTTGAGTACATTAGTCTTGAGAAAAGAAGACCAAGGTACAACCTGCTAACAGTCTTGTATGTTAAGGGCTGTTATAAACAGGACAGGGATCAATTGTTTTCCATTTGTTTCCTAACTATACAGGTAGTTAAGCTCTGGAATAGGCTTCCAAGGGCGGTCGTGGAGTTCCCATTATTGGAAGCTTTTAAAAACAAGTTGGACAAACATCTGTCAGGGATGCTCTAGGTTTGTTTGGTCTTGCCACAAGGCAGGGGGCTAGACTTGATGATTTCTCGAGGTCCCTTCCAGCCCTGCATTGCTATGATGATGTGAGAATCTCAGCTTTCATTTAAAAAAAGTGTCTAGCCCATATGAAAAGATTAAAAATAAACCTGTAAAGACTCAAAAACAAGCAGATAAGTACAACCCCCCCCCATTTTTCACATTTTATTTTTGGGGGGGATGCTTCATTCATAATTTGTTACCACTTGATATTGGCAATACTGTACTACATATCTGGTGTTGAGGAGACTGAGGGTATGTTTACAGGTTTCAGAGTAGCAGCCGTGTTAGTCTGTATTCACAAAAAGAAAAGGAGTACTTTAGAGACTAACAAATTTATTTGAGCATAAGCTTTCGTGAGCTACAACTCACTTCTACATCCACCCTGAGCCCCATGAGCCAGAGTCAGCTGATCCAGCCCAGCCAATGTGTGTTTTATTGCAGTGTAGGCATATCCTGGGAGACTTACTCCCAGGTGCAGAGTAGACAGACCCACAGAGGGAGCACAGGCTCAGCCAATGGGAAGAATAATGGCTAGAGGGAGCTCAGTGGACTCTTTAGAGTAGGAAGGTGAAAATCCCTCTATAAGGTATATTGAAAAAATAATGCAGATGTTCCAGTTACCTGAAATTTATAAAACAATCAAATTCAACCACACAGTAGGAAGGGTTGGGGTGATTTCCTTGTCTCTGATGGAGTTCAGCTCATATTGACTATTGCTGAGTAATTATTGCAAAAATAACTTCAGTAAAAGCTGAACTTGGCCAGGTGGCAAAATTAGGTCTTATTGGATGAATGAACACACCAACTGCCTAGAAACAGTATGTTTTTATTCCAATGACTAAAGAAGTTTAGGCTTTTATAGATAGGAAAGATTGAATAAGACCATCAAACACAAGTGCTGCTTCATGAGAGTGGGTGAGGAAGGTATGTCTAAACTTCAAAATGCAGGAGTATTTTCCCTTTTAGATGATGAAAGCCAAGAGTTTTGGCAGGACCAATAAGATACAGAAAGTACAAAATTCTGCACGTTCAACTTCCCTATTTTTGTTAGGTCGTTTAAGAGACTAGTAGAGATAGATAGAAAGTTATGGCGATCACTATCCTGAAGCAACATATGCTGCTGTCCACAAGTGCTTAGATAATACCCCAAATTTAATGCAGATCTTTTTTTGGGTTGTCAAAAATGAAACTCAGCAAAAACCGTTACTGTAACTGGAGCTACAAAATAGATTAAACATAAGGCTAATAGATAATAACCTACAATATTAAAGCCACATCTCCAAGAGCTTCTCAACTCTATGGGCAAACTATCCAAATAAAGTGAATTTAAAGTGTTGACAGCTGCAGGCTACAAACTTTTTAGACTCCTTACCAAAACATCCTCATTTTTGGCACAGTCTGTAAGGCATCTGCAGAGCTGAAGAATGGTAGGTGCTAACTGAAGGTTATTTGGATGAATAGTTCCATTCCTTCCAAAACTTGGATGTTTTCTTTGTGTAACCTTTACTTTGAGTTTCCAGACTAATATTTGTGTTTTACTGAGTGCCTTAATATTCTGAGGGGAGGGTCTCTACATATGTAATAAACATTTTCTCCAAAAAGTTTAATTTGAAATTAATAAAATACTGGGTTTTTTGGAGACTAAGGTAACACATTAAAAGACTGAATTTTAATTAGGTCAATCTCCAGAGACTGTAAGAAAGGGCAGGTTCCCCATCCTAGAGAACCCTTTATAAATATTTTGTTTCTTTCCCTGTCTTTTTATCCTTGGTGGAAAGCAGGTCCTACAAAGGACACATTTGTCATCTCACTTATCCTATTTGTTCTTCCTTTACTGTTTCCTTTTTATTTCATTTGATTTTACAGCTTACCTGCTGCCTCTGTACTGGGAGACATGTGGGGAAAGAATTTAAAATGGAACAATGTGAATGTGTAAAAGAAGGCCTGGATCCACAAAGGTACTTAGGTGCCTAAACCCCAGATTTAGGCACCAGTGTAATCCACAAAACCTCTGCTTGTCTGTCACCTAACCCTGTAGACACCTAAACTTACTCAGCACTTAAGTTTTTGTAATAAGAGTTCCCTACACACCTAAGGTTCTGCTTCTGGGCATGCACATTCGAGCCTCATGATAGGCACCCAAATACCTATCTCCCACATAAACCCCAGAATGATTGAACCATGGGAAGATAGATATTAATTAGCTTGCCTTTCTGAACCATGGAAAGATAGATATTAATTAGTGGGCCTGATCCAGTAGGTGTGCTCAGAGGCTGCCTAACCTCATACAAAATAGCTGGGGGAGGAGAGAAAGGAAGAAATTCTCCCTTATAACCTGTGCCCTACTGGTTAGGGTACCCACTCAAGATGTATCAGGCTATAGGGTTCCCCCTTGCCTGATGAGGTAAAGGTATTTGAACATGGCTCAGCCACCTTGCAAGTGAATGTTCTAGCCACTGGACTACAGTGTCATTCTTTTTCTGGCCCAATTAATATTTGATTAGTTAATAATTTAATTAAAGTGGAACAACTTCAATAGGAATGCATCCGATGAAGTGAGCTGTAGCTCACGAAAGCTTATGCTCTAATAAATTTGTTAGTCTCTAAGGTGCCACAAGTACTCCTTTTCTTTTAACTTCAATAGGAGAGACTAAGGAAAACCTACATCAGACTATCTTTCCTGCAAGATCTCGGCAGGGAAGTTCCTCTTGTTGGCAGCAGGCAGAAGCTATTTTGTTCTGTTATGCGTCAGGGAGAAGAGAGAATCATTTAACTCAGGGCACATCTACACTGGCAAAGTTACAGTGCCACTCAGTACACAAGGAAAACCTCTGTTGTGTGTTTACACTAACAGCTGCCTGCTCAATAGCGTGTTCACACTTGTGGCACTTGCAGCGCTATTTGGAGTGGTGCACTCTGGGCAGCTATCCCACAGAGCACCTCTTTCTCTTTTGCTACTAAAACTTGTGGGAAGGTGGAGGGGGGTGGCGGGGCATCCTGGGTCCAGTCCCAATGCATTGCTTCGCATCCCAGCAACCCCTGTGTTTCCATCCACATTTGAAGCCATCTTTCAATGGTTTGTGTACTGCGTGTCCTGCTTCTTTCAGACTGCAGAAATGGATCACAAATTGTTGATCAGTATGCTGTTCACTCTTACCAACATGTCATGAGTGGCAGTGAGTTATTCCTTAAATTACAAAAGCAAGAAGAATGCAACATTGATCTCACCACGCGAAGTAGCTACGACCACGAGATTGCTTGTGGTATTCAGGGAGGTGCTGACCACAGTGGAATGCTGCTTTTGGTCTTGGAAAACAAGCACTCAGTGGTGGGATCACATCATGATGCACCTCTGGGATGACGAACTATGGCTGCAGAACTTTCGCATGAGGAAAGCCACATTCATGGGACTGTGTGATGACGCAAGGAAACGAGAATGAGAGCTGCCCTGTCGCTAGAGAAGCGTGTGGCGATTGCATTGTGGAAGCTGGATACTCCAGACTGCTACCGATCGGTCACTAACTAGTTCGGAGTGGGAAGGTCGACTGTTGGAGTCATGTTGATGGAAGTGTGCAGGGCCATTAATCCCATCCTGCTCCGAAAGCCCGTGACTCTGGGCAACATGCGTGACGTGGATGGCTTTGCACAAATGGGCTTCCCTAAGTGTGGAGGGATGATAGATGGCACGCACATTCCAATTCTGTCACCAGACCCAACCTAGCCACAGAGTACATTAATCGCAAGGGGTATTTCTCAATGGTTCTCCAGGTGCTTGTGGATCACCGTGGGCATTTCACGGACATTAATGCAGGCTGCTCCAGAAAGATGCATGATGCATGCATCTTTTGAAACACTGGCCTGTTCAAGAAGCTGCAAGACTTTCTTCCTGGACCAGCAGATCACTGTAGGGGAAGTTGAAATGCCCATTGTGATCCTGGGAGACTCCACCTACGCCTTAATGCTGTAGCTTATGAAGGCATACCCAGGGCAACTTGACAGCAGCAAGGAGCGGTTAAACAACAGGCTGAGCAAGTGCAGAATGACTGTTGAGTGTGCATTTGGCCATTTAAAAGCCCGCTGGTGCAGCCTGTATGGGAAGCTGGACATGGCCAATGACAATATTCCTATGCTTATAGCTGTGTGCTGTATGCTCCATAATATTTGTGAAGGGAAGGGTGGAAGCTTCCCTCAGGGCTGAATTTGAAGCTGAAAGTCGCTAATATTTGCTGCTATGCTCGGTATTGCAGTGCTTGTAATGCTAGGAGGTGACTGGTGCACATGATGCAATAAGGGAGTTTAACATAATTGCGTGTTGCTTTGCAGTGCTCTTTTTGCTTTCACTTATTAGACCAACACAATTCTTTTACTAAAAGACAACAACCGGAGGAGAGAGTCAAAGAACAAAAATACATCAGCAGGGAAGGGATGGGGGAAGGGAAGGTCTCCAGAGGAAGAGGGGTCCCGGGACGGCTACACATTTATGTACATCCAGGGATTATACCCAGCCTTCTCCTTTGGAGTATAATGCAGTGGGTGCTGTACTTCAGCAGGGCCAAACTGCAGAGGGATGGGTGTTGAGTGCAGTGGGTAGTGGGAGTCCACGTTGCTGGACTGTGAGGAGGGAGGAGTGGAATGCTGAGGGTAGAGTGGAGCCAGGAGGTTGATAAAAGTGTGTTGGCAGTGTGGGGGAGAGGGGGCACATGGGAAAGAGTTTTGTGACAGCAGCTGCAGGGGAGGGCCAGCGCAGAGCTGCTTGGTTTGAAGAGCTAGTATTGCCTGAAGCGTGTCCACTTTGCACTCCATAACGTTTAAGAGCCGCTCTGTGGCTTCATTCTGGCGTGCCGCATTTTCCTTTTGGTCCCTCTTCTTGCCGTCTCTTTTCTTCCTTGTCTTCAATTCCTGTTTCTCAGTGGCAGAGTGCATCAGAACATCACAGAGAAAGTCCTCCTTAGTTCTCTGTGGCCGCTTTCTAATTCTGCGCAGCCATTCTGCCGCCAATAAGGGAGACTGGCCTCCCAAGGTCATCTCTGTGAAGTTTAAATGCAACATTTTACAGAAGCAGTATTGTTTGCAACACAGACTGTACTCAAACACCTGTCACTAACTGGCTTACCCAAGACAAGCACACATGAGCCACAAGACCCCCAAAATGGTGAGTAGCCACAGGGGCAGGATGAATCACTCTTCCCAGACCCAGAAGAAAGCCAAGGAAAGTGTGGGCCCCTTACTGAATGAGGGAGGCAAGCTAGTGACAGAGGATGTGGAAAAAGCTAATGTACTCAATGCTTTTTTTTGCCTCTGTTTTCACTAACAAGGTCAGCTCCCAGACTGCTGTGCTGGGCAACACAAAATGGGGAAGAGATGGCCAGCCCTCTGTAGAGATAGAGGTGGTTAGGGACTATTTAGAAAAGCTGGACGTGCACAAGTCCATGGGGCCGGACGAATTGCATCCGAGAGTGCTGAAGGAATTGGCGGCTGTGATTGCAGAGCCCTTGGCCATTATCTTTGAAAACTCGTGGCGAACGGGGGAAGTCCCGGATGACTGGAAAAAGGCTAATGTAGTGCCCATCTTTAAAAAAGGGAAGAAGGAGGATCCTGGGAACTACAGGCCGGTCAGCCTCACCTCAGTCCCTGGAAAAATCATGGAGCAGGTCCTCAAAGAATCAATCCTGAAGCACTTAGAGGAGAGGAAAGTGATCAGGAACAGTCAGCATGGATTCACCAAGGGAAGGTCATGCCTGACTAATCTAATCGCCTTTTATGATGAGATTACTGGTTCTGTGGATGAAGGGAAAGCAGTGGATGTATTGTTTCTTGACTTTAGCAAAGCTTTTGACACGGTCTCCCACAGCATTCTTGTCAGCAAGTTAAGGAAGTATGGGCTGGATGAATGCACTATAAGGTGGGTAGAAAGCTGGCTAGATTGTCGGGCTCAACGGGTAGTGATCAATGGCTCCATGTCTAGTTGGCAGCCGGTGTCAAGTGGAGTGCCCCAGGGGTCGGTCCTGGGGCCCGTTTTGTTCAATATCTTCATAAATGATCTGGAGGATGGTGTGGATTGCACTCTCAGCAAATTTGCGGATGATACTAAACTGGGAGGAGTGGTAGATACGCTGGAGGGGAGGGATAGGATACAGAAGGACCTAGACAAATTGGAGGATTGGGCCAAAAGAAATCTAATGAGGTTCAATAAGGATAAATGCAGGGTCCTGCACTTAGGATGGAAGAATCCAATGCACCGCTACAGACTAGGGACCGAATGGCTCGGCAGCAGTTCTGCGGAAAAGGACCTAGGGGTGACAGTGGACGAGAAGCTGGATATGAGTCAGCAGTGTGCCCTTGTTGCCAAGAAGGCCAATGGCATTTTGGGCTGTATAAGTAGGGGCATAGCGAGCAGATCGAGGGACGTGATCGTTCCCCTCTATTCGACACTGGTGAGGCCTCATCTGGAGTACTGTGTCCAGTTTTGGGCCCCACACTACAGGAAGGATGTGGATAAATTGGAAAGAGTACAACGAAGGGCAACAAAAATGATTAGGGGTCTAGAGCACATGACTTATGAGGAGAGGCTGAGGGAGCTGGGATTGTTTAGTCTGCAGAAGAGAAGAATGAGGGGGGGATTTGATAGCTGCTTTCAACTACCTGAAAGGGGGTTTCAAAGAGGATGGCTCTAGACTGTTCTCAATGGTAGCAGATGACAGAACGAGGAGTAATGGTCTCAAGTTGCAATGGGGGAGGTTTAGATTGGATATTAGGAAAAACTTTTTCACTAAGAGGGTGGTGAAACACTGGAATGCGTTACCTAGGGAGGTGGTAGAATCTCCTTCCTTAGAGGTTTTTAAGGTCAGGCTTGACAAAGCCCTGGCTGGGATGATTTAACTGGGACTTGGTCCTGCTTTGAGCAGGGGGTTGGACTAGATGACCTTCTGGGGTCCCTTCCAACCCTGATATTCTATGATTCTATGATTCTATGATTCTA
The DNA here is from genome assembly GCF_009764565.3 of Dermochelys coriacea. Taxonomy (NCBI): domain Eukaryota; kingdom Metazoa; phylum Chordata; order Testudines; family Dermochelyidae; genus Dermochelys; species Dermochelys coriacea. The sequence continues at coordinate 113,767,866 of NC_050071.1, forward strand.
TGCTGTACACTGGACATGTGGCTCTTGGAGAGAGCCAGAACTGTAGGGGAGGCTTGATAATCATTCCTGTCCCCACACTTTCCACAGGATGTGATCATTATGGAAGATATCTTGCTGCTGAGGGTGAGCAGGGAATTAAGGGAGGGTTTTCTTCAAGCCTGCAGCTTCCTCCCTGGCCCCTATGCCTGTGTGCAGCAATGGTCCCCTCCCCCACCCCCACTCCCGTGATGGCACAGTATCGTGGGAAAGTTACTGTTAATGGGGCAAGAAACAGAGCAGCATTGCCGAGGAACCTGCAGCAGCGGATTGCCCAGTATCTCCACAAGAGTTTCCTGGAGATCTCTGAGGGTGATTTCCTTGAAGTGAGGGAGTCTATCAACAGCCTGTTCCGCCACTCAGAATAGGCATGCAGTGGGAGACAAGCCTGCTTTCTGCAACCCTCCTGCCCCCAACAGATTGCTTCAGCAATTCCCAAAATCAGATCCTCTTACCAGGCACCTCCTCTCCTGTCTGTGCTTCGCCAAGATCCAACTGCTGTGGCTGGCTAGGTTCCTCCAGGGTAGAAAAGAGCTCCTGACTGCATGCATCTCTGGCCTTCAAGCCATCTTCTGCCTCTGGGTCCCCCTCCTGCTCTTTATCCAAGATTTCCTCCTCCAGGCTCAGTCCACTCTCGACTGGCACGTGAGCCAATGAAGTATCCACAGGAACCTTCACAGTGGAGGTGGGGTCGCCACCGAGTATCCCATCCAGCTCTTTGTAGAACCAGCAGCTCATGGGCACAACACTGGAGCAGCGGTTTGCCTCCCGCACCTTGTGGTAGGCATTCCGCAGCTTCTTCACTTTGACCCTACATTGCAATGTGTACCGATCATGGCCCCTTTCTATCATGCATTGTGAAATCTGTCCATAGGTATCGTAATTCCTACAGCTGGAGCGTAGCTGGGACTAGTCAGCCTCCTTTCCCCAAATGCTGATGATGTCCAACAGCTCGGCATTGCTCCAAACGGGGGACTGCCTGGTGCATGGAGCAGTCATGGCCACCTGGAAAGATGCACTGAAACCACTGCACGCATCACCAAGCAAACAGGAAGGGGACTTTCAAAATTCCCAAGGAATTTATGGGGTGGAGATGACAGTTGGTCACTTGAGGGCAAGACAGTAGAGTTCAAACCGATGACCAGAGAGGTTAGAACAAGCGTTGTGGGACACCTCCTGGAGGCCAATCGCCATGCTGTAATCGTTCACGGTGTCTACACTGGCACTGCAGCACTATAGGCCCAGCACAGAAAGCTCTACGCCCCTCATTGGGGTGAGGTTTTTTTGGAGCACTACAGCTGCGCAGTTTCTGCACTCTAAGTGGCTTGGCAGTGTGTACACTTCGGGAGTTACAGCGCAGAAAGCTGCTTTACTGCACAGAAACTTGTCAATCTAGACGGGGCCTCAATTTTTAAACACAGCTCCAGCTAAAATTATTTCTAGCACAAATCAGCCAGCCAGCATGGACACAATCAAATCAGGTTTCAGTAACATATTCCCAGGCACCTACTTTTAAACAGAATCTTAATGTGAACAGAATTTGTCACAATGGACCTGATTCTCAGCTGCTTCACATCTTGCATTGTCATGTATGCTAGTACAGAGTGAGTGCAAAGTAGGTGTAAAATACTACCAAACCAGAATAATAGTGTTTTACACTTTGCACAGGTCACTTTGCATAAGTGACTATACAACATGCAAAAAGAAAAGGAGTACTTGTGGCACCTTAGAGACTAACAAATTTATTAGAGCATAAGCTTTCGTGAGCTACAGCTCACTTCATCGGATGCATCCGATGAAGTGAGCTGTAGCTCACGAAAGCTTATGCTCTAATAAATTTGTTAGTCTCTAAGGTGCCACAAGTACTCCTTTTCTTTTTGCGAATACAGACTAACACGGCTGCTACTCTGAAACCTGTCATTATACAACATGCAAAACAGTGGAGAATCTGAGAAGGTACTCAAAGAGCAGAGTCACAAAAATTGTAGAAAAGGGTATGTAATCATGGAGACTGAGAACACTAGGAACTTAAATTCACTGGACATTCATGCAGAGTTTTGGGGGATGTTTTAGTATCTACTTACCGCTATTTATAGGGTTGCACATTTAGAAAGGAGAAATTCTAGGCCATCATATAGGAGAAGTGATACTATTTTGTTTAATTACTCTGGCTTGAGTTTCAAATATTCTCCTCTTCATCATACAATTGCATTCAAATTGGGCAACTTCCATTAGGAAATGAATAGTATTTTTTAACATACTCCCAAAAGTATGGGACTGAAACCCAAAACATGTTGTGGTTTGCAAACTTAATCTTCCCAAATAATATTCTTTTATCCCCTTCAGCAATGATGCAGTGTATATAGAAAAAGAATTTAAAACATGCCCCACATATCTACTCAGAAGAGGAACACTTCTTTCTTTCCAAGACCTTGCATAATGACAGGTTTCAGAGTAGCAGCCGTGTTAGTTTGTATTCTCAAATAGAAAAGGAGTACTTGTGGCACCTTAGAGACTAACAAATTTATTAGAGCATAAGCTTTTCGTGCATCCGATGAAGTGAGCTGTAGCTCACGAAAGCTTATGCTCTAATAAATTTGTTAGTCTCTAAGGTGCCACAAGTACTCCTTTTCTTCTTTCCAAGAGAATGCTAAAATCATTCAGACAAACATCCAGAACATGACCACCAGGGGTCAGTCTTGTTTCAGTTTTGGGTCAAAGTAATGTTTTTGAGGCAAGATAACAGTTTTTTATCTGCAAAAATAATAAAACAATTTTATCTTTTCAACTGTGTTCCAGGATTATGGTGAGTGTGACCTATATGTTGGGAACTAAGGGAAGCAGCCCCAGGATAACAAGAACCTTTAATTTATTGGACTAATAAACAAGCACGTTGGGGGGTTTTCCTTACACACTGTACTACAACATAACTGGGTTGTTACGTGGTGTATAAAAAACAGATACCTGATCCTTTAAGTAGAATAGCCAAAAATTCTTGTTATCAAATTGTCAGGGCTAATGTTTTTGCCTGATACTACATTACTTATCTAGGGAGAAGGCAATAGTAATCCTAGAGTAATACACAGTGGCTGTGCAATAATTACTCCTCATACCTTAAGTGACACTTTTAAAAACAAAATACAGGATGAAACTAATACTGTGCTAGGGAAGCAGTCACTTTGCAAAAATATCTATTATTACACACAAATCCTCCATGTGATTAGTACTTGCTGGGTCTTCATTTTCTAAGTAATTGACTGGAACCGCTAAAATAATGATCCTTTAAAAAGCATTAGGAATATATACTTAACAACAGAGCACCCTGAACTTTCAGGAATGGAGTGGTGTAAATATTATCCCATTAGATATCTACTCTGAAAAATTAAATTATCCATCTTTTTCCATTAAAGGAGTGTGCAAAAAAAATTGCCAGTTTTCAGTGCTTTTTGGTGCACTAAGAAAAGGAGTACTTGTGGCACCTTAGAGACTAACAAATTTATTAGAGCATAAGCTTTCGTGAGCTACAGCTCACTTCATCGGATGCATTAGTAACACAAAAGAGATATGACTGTTTTTTAATTAAACTGTAGAGGTCTTTCAAAGTCAGAGTGTGGACTAAATTATTTTTGATAGTCACACATTGGCAACCCTGTTATGCTTGCTTGCATCTCAAGAAAAGTGTACATGTGAGTGTGAGGCCTTTCCACACATAACATTTTATAGCCTAGGGAAAATCACACTGGATTTTGAGCCAGGATATTGAGTTGTAGGTTCACCTCTTCCACAGAGTGATGGTAATATTTCTGCTAGGCCTTATATTCCTACTACGAAAGAGAACTCAGATCTCCAGTATGACAACCAGAAGCCTCATCTCCTTAGCCACCATGCCTTTCAGAATAAATATGCCCCAGGAACAGATTTCATTAAGAGATTTGTACTGTAACCCATTGACATAGGGTCCCAGGTGCTGTCAACTTAAGCCTTGGTCCACATAGAGGCTAACAGCCTACTTCTGCTACAAGCTAGTTCTTTAGCTCAAGTAGTAGAGCTCTAAGTTGTGTATATGAAGGTGGTAATAAATCATGTTGATAACTGTATTGGAAAAAACAGTATGTGATCATAGAATAATGGATGTAGGACTGGATGGGACCCTGAGAAGCCATCATGTAATTAAAGACTGTATCATAATGCATATTCACAAGGGGGCTGAATTAGGCAACCTTAGCTCTTGTATTTCCTGACTTTTGAGTGCTTTAAGAAGAATTGGAACCTTTAGATCTACCACATAGACCTGGGGTGGGCGAACTATGGCCTGCAGGCCACATCCAGCCCGTCAGACCATTTAATCCATTCCTCAGCTCCCGCCAGCCCAGAACCCTCACTCCCCCCTGCACCCGAATCCAGACCCCCCTCCTGCACCCTGAACTCCTCATTTCTAGCCCAACCCCAGAGCCTGCACCCCCAGCCCATAGCCCTCATCCCCTCCCACATCCCTACCCCCAATTTCATGAGCATTCATGGCCCACCATACAATTTCCATACCCCGATGTGATCTTCAGGCCAAAAAGCTTGCCCACCCCTGACATAGACCTCTGCCACTTGAGCTGATGGAGTAACTGATAGCAGTAACATCAGTCTGTAGAAGAGGTAAACCTACAACTCAGTCAGTAATTTCCCTTAGACTATAGACTATTTTGTGGGGGGGAAAGGCCTCACACTCACATGTATGTTTCAGAGTAGCAGCTGTGTTAGTCTGTATTCACAAAAAGAAAAGGAGTACTTGTGGCACGTTAGAGACTAACACGAAAGCTTATGCTCAAATAAATGTGTTAGTCTCAAAGGTGTCACATGTATGTGTGGACCATCCCTACTAGGTCACATCAGTAGTTTTCACATGTATTTGCAGACACCAAAGTAATGGTGAGATTCAGGAATCTTGGGTTCCATTCCATGCTCTGGAGAGAAGTGTATTCTAGTTGCCACACGTTTATCTCCCATTCCCAAGTGTGACCCCTTCTACTACATCCCTACTAGGTCACATCAGTGGTTTTCACATGTATTTGCAGACACCAAAATAATGGTGAGATTCAGGAATCTTGGTTTCCATTCCATGCTCTGGAGAGAAGTGTATTCTAGTTGCCACACGTTTATCTCCCATTCCCAAGTGTGACCCCTTCTGCTACATTCCCTCCACCTTGTTCCTGTTCTGTCTCTTCTCCCACCCCATCACCTCATCCCAGGCCCATTGTCCTCACTTAGCCAGCCCCAGACTTCACTTCTCAGGTTACTCATCCCAGTCCCAGCCACCTTTCCCAGCAAGTCCTAGTTTTCCTCTCCAGTCTGTTCAGCCAAATCCCAGCCTCCTGACCCAGCCAGTCCCAGTTCCTCCTTCCCAGCTCCTCAGCCAATCTGTCTCTCTCCAACACCCATCTGGCCACCAGTCATTGCTCCTGCACCACCAACATTCCCCCCACTGGCTCCCAGTCTCTTTTCTCAGGCTCCTCACCCAATTTCAGTTTTCTCTCCCCTATCTGTACTGCCCTTTGTCCCAATCTCACCTTTCCCATGCCCTTTGCCCCATTTTTTTGCCTACCCAGTTCCAGTTCTTCCTTCACACCCCAGGTGCTTGTCAGAGCTGCCCATCCTCCTCTCCACTACTTCCCAATCCTAATCTCCTTGCCCAGCAAGTCCCGGTCTTCTCTGCACCCCCACACTCTTTGTCCAAGCTCCCATGATCCCAGTCTCTTTGCAGAACTGATCCCTGTCTTCCCCACATTTTCCAGTCCCAGTTTCTCTCCCTCGTCCCAGCCTCCAGTCCCAGTGCCTCAGTGGTTCCTTGTCCCAGTCAACACCTTTTCTCTGCACCCCCACTCGAACTGTTTATCACCTCTGTATTCAGGATAGACACTCTCCCTGTCCACACTGCCTGGGTGCCAGTAGGGAAGTCAATGAGAGCACAGTGAAGACAGGCTTACTGCTCTCAGTTCCAGGGCCTAGCTTCACCATGGCCCAGAGTGCCAGGGTGCTATAACTGCAAGGAAGGTACTGCTGAGCCCTGAGCTCGAGCATGCTCAGTTACTATTTGGGGATGGCACATCAGTTCTGTCATATATACAAACTATGAGGGTGTAGAAGCCCACATTAGATTTAGGTGAACTATGGTTTTTAATGGAATGGGAATATTCCAAGAACAATGAGATCAGGAGAAAGAAGAGTTGTGGTGTTAAAATTGTAGTGACTCTTTGAAATACCAGTGTTATCTTATTTAAGATTTGCAGTGAATTAATAGAAATAAAACATGGCTAACTGGTCACCAGGGACAGTAAATAATTGACTATATCAGAAACTGCTTCATCTGACCTTAGCTAAGGTCCAATAATTGGCAATGACATTACTTGTTTATTAAAGACTATAAAAACTCTTAATGGGTGCATCTTAGATTTTTCAAAGGCTTGTAACTTGCCCAAATTTGGGCAGATTGCCACAGGAATAGCCAAAGGCACATCTCTAATACAAAGGCTGCCCCTTACCAAATTTCAAGTCTCTACTCCAGAGCATGAGGGAATTAGAACTTCTCAATGAAACAGTTGTTAGTAGTTTTTTCACATGAAAAAAATAATGTATTTTCCCCTAACCTTGGTCTTAGAAAACTCCTATCATTTTGGCTGAAACTTTTTTAAAAAATCCAGACGGAGGCATATTCCAGGCATGGAAAATTTCATCCCAAATGGTTAAAGTTTGACAGTTATGAAAAACTATCATACCAGTATGATATTTATAGCCCGTATTCTGTACCAGAAAGACACAGGAGGAGCAGAACGTGGGGCCAGCAGCTCCTCCGGCGTGGTCATACTACCCCAGCCCCTCCCCCAGCCCTGTCCTCCAGTGGAGCTGCTGTACAGGAGATGCAACTGCGTGGAAGGGCTGGGGGCAGGGTTCAGGGTGGTACAGCCATGCCGGTCTGCTCCTTCTGTGTCTTTCCAGTACAGAGTACCGGTTATAAATATCATACTGGTATGCCGTACTGTACTGTACCGCCATACTTGCACCACTGGTCAGGGTGTATCTAGTGGACTATGGTGCCTCTTATCGGTAGGTCACCAATCTGAATCCAGTAAAACACTGTAAAGTTTGAAGTTGTTCCTATCTGATCTAATACATGTTTTGTGTCCTCTATATGAGATTAGTTTGGTTGGCCTCAGTTCTAGCTCCCACATGACAAATTTACCACCACAGTTTGCACTAAGTGGCAGACTCAGCAGAAAGGCCAAAAATTGTACAGATTGTGGAGACACTGAACTATCTTTGTTACCCCTTGTGGATCGGATAGAACCATGCTGGCAGGCAGGACAGTGCATGGCAAGCTTGCCGTAGCACTACCATGGACATAAACAGCAAACTTCATTTACTAGAGTTGTTAAACTGATAACTTTCATTGAAACTGAATCACACCCAATTATAATGGAAGTTTATGGTTATATGCCAATATGTAAATTAGATAACTGGCAAGAAATGTCACTCATGGAGCTACGCAAAGCTTGGTAGCTATATCCTTAGGGGAAAGCAGAGGTTAGGGCACAGGTGAAGCGAATGGCAGCAGTTTCTGAGGAAGTCATGCTGCCAAGAGGAGCAGGTCAGGGAGACATGCAAACTATATACCATTAACTTGAGTTTGAATAGGGACTGGGAGTGGCTGGGTTATTACACATATTGAATCTATTTCCCTAAAGTTAAGTATCCTCACACCTTCTTGTCAACTGTCTAAATGGGCCATCATGATTATCACTACAAAAGTTTTATTCTCCTGCTGATAATAGCTCATTTTAACTAATTAGCCTCTCACAGTTTGTACGGTAATTTCCAACTTATCTGTATGTATATATATATCTGCTTACTATATGTTCCATTCTATGCATCTGATGAAGTGGGCTGTAGCCCACGAAAGCTCATGCTCTAATACATTTGTTAGTCTCTAAGGTGCCACAAGTACTCCTGTTCTTTTTGCTCCCTACTGATACTCTGGAATCCATCTGTTCAGATCCTTTGTTCCCTTCAGCTCGGCTGGGTCTGCAGTATTTGAAGACTGCAGCACCTTCCCCCTACCGACAGGTCCAGATTTCTCCTACCCAGAGAAACGTTCCTCAAACTTGGTGACTTTACTTAGTTTCACAGAGCTTTCAGATCACTTTTTCCCTCCAGAGGGCTTTTCTTTAGGATGGGAATATTAGGCTCTGAATTTTTTATGCTCCAAAAAGGTATTTTGGTGACAAAGTGAATTTAAATAAATATCAGATATGACAATGATTACTTACTTGTATTGCAGTAGTATCCAAAGATCCCAGCAGGGATAGAGGAGGAAGATACAGTCCCTGATCTGAGGAGTTGCAGTCCATTTTATTGATAATTTAATTAAGATGATATAAAATATTTCAGGAACAAAAGTGACTAGCCTAACTGCTCTTCAGATTTTCAATAGTATTGGACTAAAAAACTGTAAAACAATCTGGTCTAGCATTTCAATCAAATTTTGCCCTCAGATACACAAGCACAAATTCCGCTACCTTTAATGGGATTGGCACCCATGTAAATTGATGAAAGAATCGGGCTTCATGTTTATTATCCTGTCTAAAAAGCTCTCAAAACACTTCACAGTACATAAATTATACAAGACCATAAACACACACACATTAATGTAAGTGTTGCGGAGCGAATATCCTTTTTTCTAACTGTTGAATTAAGTGTGTAAAGCATTCATGTCTTTCATTAGCAGTTATTTCTAGAACATATAAAAGAAGATCTTTGTGTGTGGGGTTTTAGGACAGAGGTGGGTTGCTGTATTTAAGTTTCCGTTGAGCTGATGGGACAGGTCAGGCAGGAGGGTTTGATGCTTATGAATCAAACCATTAGTTAAATTATATTGATACTTGTTTGAATAATATGAAGGGCTTAGAATGTGATATACATGTTTTGAAAGCCTGAATAAACGTTTCAATCCTTATGAAGCTTTTAGCCAGAACAACAAAACTTGGCTAGTTTAAGATGGCAAGTATTTTATAATAATTTTACCAGTGTTTGCCAATCTGATAATATTGATTTAGAGCATCTTTGAAAGATTTATTTCTATTGACTCACCAGTTATGGAGGAGTGTTTCTGACCTCTGAGTCACTCATATAGAATAAATGGGCAATATGACAAAGTGCTGTTATGTTAGCAAAACAGCTTGTCACTGCTATATTATTGTTGTACAAGAATTCCAGATAAGGACTAGGTAGGTTTACTTATTCTGCATGCAGGTTTTGTTCTGAACCCTTCACTTTTTTGTAGAGGGAAGAAAAACATTTCAAAAATGTTTTGAAAGGGGAGGCCATATTTGATGCTTTCCCTCCCCTAGAAGTAGCCAGGACTCACAGGCCCAATCCAAAGCCCACTTAAATCAATGGAAAGACTCCTGTTGACTTCAGTGAAATTTGGATCAGAACCTATATGCAGAAAACAAAATATGTACTGGTTAGGATTGCCAACTTTGGCTGGATGAATTCCTGGAGGTTTCATCACATGACATTATCTTTAATTAAAGATTAATCTTTAATTTCTGGAGACTACAGGACAATCCAAGAGGATTGGCAACCCTAGAACTGTTACAGATGTACTATATGTACTGTACAAGTTTAATACAAATGCCTGAGTTTTATTTGAACTGAAGCCTGATTACACAATATGGGCTCAGTCCTACACTATTGAAGCAAAAGGAAGATCACCGCTAACATAAAGGATGGGCTAACAGTTTTCCAATTAGAAACTTTGAGCACTGATTTTCTAGGCTATAATGCATTTTTCTAATACACTGAAGATTAGGCTTCTTGCAACAACCAACATCAGTGTGCGTAATTTTAAGAAACAATACTATTGTTATTTTGAAGTGTAACAGAATAAATGTTGAACTTTGTTTAGTTGAAATCTATTTATAAAATAAACGTGTGGAAAAAAAGTCATATGCATATTTAACGTTCTTAAATATTGGTAGAGCACGGGCACCATGGGCCCATATAACGCGCCACCTATGCTCCCGGGGATCTCTGTTTTCTCCCTCCTTTTTCACTTACCTGGGGCTGCCTTTTCCCCTTTTCTTCACTCACATTCCACCCATTTCTAATCCCCTGGGTGAGGTCTCCCCTTCCCCACCACCCACTAGCTGCGGCTCCTGGTGTTTTCCCCCTCGTTCCCGGGAGGAGTGAAGCGGTTGAGACTCTTGCAGGGGGAAGGAACAGGACAGCGTCCCCTGAAGGCAGCCACAGCCACCTGGGAGATGATGGAGTCCCTGATGACCAGGGGCCTGCTGCCTCCCCCTTTGGAATCTTTTGCACTGGCTGCAGTTCAAAGGATGCTCCAAAGCCTGGGGTCTGGAGTGTCTTTCCCTGTTTGCCTTTTCATCCTTCTCTCTTTCCTTCTCCTTGCATTTCTTCTGACCTTCTTTCCATTTTTCTTCTTCCTTCCCTCTCCCCACCTCCTTTTTTTAAACACTTCCCATTGCTTTTGTAGCATCATCTCCTTACCTATTTTCACTCCTCAGGGCCTTGTCCTCCTCTCCCCTGTCTCAATCATTTCCCCTTCCTGGCACCTTTTGTGCCACTTTGTCTTTCTTTCACACCTCTTTCCCCTGCCTCTTCTGCAGTCTCTTTTAGACTCAGAAGCCTAAACCCCCTGCACAGGAGCCAGGGCTGCAGATGGAGAGAAAAGGACCTGGAACCTAGGCACCTGCAACCTTCCAGCGTGTAAAGAGTTTCTGCACTTGATGCATCAAAGGAAAACGGATCAATTCTGCGTAATAAGCAGAGCGATTGCCAAGATCCATCCTACCCAAACTTGCTCAACGCTCCCCCTACATGCTCCCTGGCTGGAAGGGGCTGCTTCATCCCACGTGGGAGCGGAGGAGCAAAGTGAAACTAACACGATTCTTGAAGTACTTTGCTTTGCTGATGCACCCTGGCGATGAGCCGTACAATAGAGCCTTCAACAAGGTGCCAAAGGCACCCGCCTGTGCCCCCTGCCATCGCCAAGCCAGTGGTACGATTTAGTCTGCAGAGCTCCTCTGTAATCTATCTCCGGCAATATCTGTGCTGCGGGCTGTATGACTGGCTCAGCGTCGCCTCTGGGGAATTTGTAGCATCCAGCCATTGGCATCTTCTCGCGGCGGAAGCTCAACCATTTGGAGAGAAAGAATAATAATAATAATCAGAAAAAAAATCCTGAGCAGGAGGAGCGCATGTTGTCTGCCTCGTCGCCTGGGTGTTTTGGGGAAGCATAGAAAGGAGGGGGGCAGCTGCTCCGGCTGCCCTGTTTAGGGGCTGAAGTTCCTAGTGCTACTGGACTGTGTGTGTGCAACACACGGGGAAAGGGGGGGGGGGAGTGGTGCCAGACTTGCCGCACAGGACTTAGAGCAAACACACACACACACATCTACGTCTGGTTTGAGAGAGAGATTAAAACATTTCATGTCTGATGGCCTCTGGCACAAACAAGATTCATCAGCCCGGGACTTGCAATGAAGCTAAAGCCGCTCACTGCAGCTCGACAGAGGAAGGCAACCAGGAACTCCACCTGAAAATGTGCAAGAAGATTGCCCAGCTCACCAAGGTAAATCTTGCTGTTCGTTCAGCCCCTTTCGGGCGAGGGGGCCGGGGCTGTGGGGGGTGGCTGGCTGCTTGGAAATTTCCTCTCGTGATGATCCCCCCCTCAAAGAGGAGAGGAAGGCGTTTTAGCTTATCTCATAAGGAAATACCTGGGGGATCTATGTGCAGAAACTTCATTTCCAAACGCTTTCCCTCAGGGTGCTACAAATCAACCTCAATAGATGGCTTGTTGCCTCTGCGGCTAACGCTCAAGTCGCGGCGGACAGCATGCCCTGATTATAGCAACGGAGAGAGCTGCAACTCTCCGAAGTTATGTCAAGTAGATGGGAGGATATTATCCGGCTTTTAT